>NW_026907701.1:0-300000 GCF_028389875.1 Rhea pennata | reverse complement strand
TTGGTGCTGTGGCTGGTGCCTTGTGGCCCAGGGTGTGCGAGGCCAGAGCTGGAGGCAGCATTGTGAGGTCACTTGTGCCTGTGTGCCTTGGCGGGCAGTGCTAGGGTGTTGGCTGCTGCTGGTGGTGGTGGTTGTGAGGTGACTTGTGAAGCAGTGTGTGCTAGGCCAGTGCTGGTTGCCTGGCTGCTCTTGGCAGCTGTGAGGTGAGTGCTGCGTGAGGCCCTGGCAGGCATGTGTCAGTGTGGGAAGGTGCTGTTTGTGCTTGGGAGGTGCCTTTTGGTGTGGCCATTGGTGCTGTGGCTGGTGCCTTGTGGCCCAGGGTGTGCGAGGCCAGAGCTGGAGGCAGCATTGTGAGGTCACTTGTGCCTGTGTGCCTTGGCGGGCAGTGCTAGGGTGTTGGCTGCTGCTGGTGGTGGTGGTTGTGAGGTGACTTGTGAAGCAGTGTGTGCTAGGCCAGTGCTGGTTGCCTGGCTGCTCTTGGCAGCTGTGAGGTGAGTGCTGCGTGAGGCCCTGGCAGGCATGTGTCAGTGTGGGAAGGTGCTGTTTGTGCTTGGGAGGTGCCTTTTGGTGTGGCCATTGGTGCTGTGGTGGTGCGTTGTGGCCCAGGGTGTGCGAGGCCAGAGCTGGAGGCAGCATTGTGAGGTCACTTGTGCCTGTGTGCCTTGGCGGGCAGTGCTAGGGTGTTGGCTGCTGGTGGTGGTGGTGGTTGTGAGGTGACTTGTGAAGCAATTCGTGCTAGGCCAGTGCTGGTTGCCTGGCTGCTCTTGGCAGCTGTGAGGTGAGTGCTGCGTGAGGCCCTGGCAGGCATGTGTCAGTGTGGGAAGGTGCTGTTTGTCCTTGGGAGGTGCCTTTTGGTGTGGCCATTGGTGCTGTGGCTGGTGCCTTGTGGCCCAGGGTGTGCGAGGCCAGAGCTGGAGGCAGCATTGTGAGGTCACTTGTGCCTGTGTGCCTTGGTGGGCAGTGCTAGGGTGTTGGCTGCTGCTGGTGGTGGTGGTTGTGAGGTGACTTGTGAAGCAGTGCGTGCTAGGCCAGTGCTGGTTGCCTGGCTGCTCTTGGCAGCTGTGTGGTGAGTGCTGCGTGAGGCCCTGGCAGGCATGTGTCAGTGTGGGAAGGTGCTGTTTGTGCTTGGGAGGTGCCTTTTGGTGTGGCCATTGGTGCTGTGGCTGGTGCCTTGTGGCCCAGGGTGTGCGAGGCCAGAGCTGGAGGCAGCATTGTGAGGTCACTTGTGCCTGTGTGCCTTGGCGGGCAGTGCTAGGGTGTTGGCTGCTGCTGGTGGTGGTGGTTGTGAGGTGACTTGTGAAGCAGTGCGTGCTAGGCCAGTGCTGGTTGCCTGGCTGCTCTTGGCAGCTGTGTGGTGAGTGCTGCGTGAGGCCCTGGCAGGCATGTGTCAGTGTGGGAAGGTGCTGTTTGTGCTTGGGAGGTGCATTTTGGTGTGGCCATTGGTGCTGTGGCTGGTGCCTTGTGTCCCAGGGTATGCGAGGCCAGAGCTGGAGGCAGCATTGTGAGGTCACTTGTGCCTCTGTGCCTTGGCGGGCAGTGCTAGGGTGTTGGCTGCTGGTGGTGGTGGTTGTGAGGTGACTTGTGAAGCAGTGCGTGCTAGGCCAGTGCTGGTTGCCTGGCTGCTCTTGGCAGCTGTGAGGTGAGTGCTGCGTGAGGCCCTGGCAGGCATGTGTCAGTGTGGGAAGGTGCTGTTTGTGCTTGGGAGGTGCCTTTTGGTGTGGCCATTGGTGCTGTGGCTGGTGCCTTGTGGCCCAGGGTGTGCGAGGCCAGAGCTGGAGGCAGCATTGTGAGGTCACTTGTGCCTGTGTGCCTTGGCGGGCAGTGCTAGGGTGTTGGCTGCTGCTGGTGGTGGTGGTTGTGAGGTGACTTGTGAAGCAGTGTGTGCTAGGCCAGTGCTGGTTGCCTGGCTGCTCTTGGCAGCTGTGAGGTGAGTGCTGCGTGAGGCCCTGGCAGGCATGTGTCAGTGTGGGAAGGTGCTGTTTGTCCTTGGGAGGTGCCTTTTGGTGTGGCCATTGGTGCTGTGGCTGGTGCCTTGTGGCCCAGGGTGTGAGAGGCCAGAGCTGGAGGCAGCATTGTGAGGTCACTTGTGCCTGTGTGCCTTGGCGGGCAGTGCTAGGGTGTTGGCTGCTGCTGGTGGTGGTGGTTGTGAGGTGACTTGTGAAGCAGTGCGTGCTAGGCCAGTGCTGGTTGCCTGGCTGCTCTTGGCAGCTGTGAGGTGAGTGCTGCGTGAGGCCCTGGCAGGCATGTGTCAGTGTGGGAAGGTGCTGTTTGTGCTTGGGAGGTGCCTTTTGGTGTGGCCATTGGTGCTGTGGCTGGTGCCTTGTGGCCCAGGGTGTGCGAGGCCAGAGCTGGAGGCAGCATTGTGAGGTCACTTGTGCCTGTGTGCCTTGGCGGGCAGTGCTAGGGTGTTGGCTGCTGGTGGTGGTGGTGGTTGTGAGGTCACTTGTGAAGCAGTGCGTGCTAGGCCAGTGCTGGTTGCCTGGCTGGTCTTGGCAGCTGTGAGGTGAGTGCTGCGTGAGGCCGTCGCAGGCATGTGTCGGTGTGGGAAGGTGCTGTTTGTGCTTGGGAGGTGCCTTTTGGTGTGGCCATTGGTGCTGTGGCTGGTGCCTTGTGGCCCAGGGTGTGCGAGGCCAGAGTTGGAGGCAGCATTGTGAGGTCACTTGTGCCTGTGTGCCTTGGCGGGCAGTGCTAGGGTGTTGGCTGCTGGTGGTGGTGGTGGTTGTGAGGTCACTTGTGAAGCAGTGCGTGCTAGGCCAGTGCTGGTTGCCTGGCTGCTCTTGGCAGCTGTGAGGTGAGTGCTGCGTGAGGCCCTGGCAGGCATGTGTCAGTGTGGGAAGGTGCTGTTTGTCCTTGGGAGGTGCCTTTTGGTGTGGCCATTGGTGCCGTGGCTGGTGCCTTGTGGCCTAGGGTGTTCGAGGCCAGAGCTGGAGGCAGCATTGTGAGGTCGCTTGTGCCTGTGTGCCTTGGCGGGCAGTGCTAGGGTGTTGGCTGCTGCTGCTGGTGGTGGTTGTGAGGTGACTTGTGAAGCAGTGCGTGCTAGGCCAGTGCTGGTTGCCTGGCTGCTCTTGGCAGCTGTGAAATGAGTGCTGCGTGAGGCCCTGGCAGGCATGTGTCAGTGTGGGAAGGTGCTGTTTATGCTTGGGAGGTGCCTTTTGGTGTGGCCATTGGTGCTGTGGCTGGTGCCTTGTGGCCCAGGGTGTGCGAGGCCAGAGCTGGAGGCAGCATTGTGAGGTCACTTGTGCCTGTGTGCCTTGGCGGGCAGTGCTAGGGTGTTGGCTGCTGCTGGTGGTGGTGGTTGTGAGGTCACTTGTGAAGCAGTGCGTGCTAGGCCAGTGCTGGTTGCCTGGCTGCTCTTGGCAGCTGTGAGGTGAGTGCTGCGTGAGGCCCTGGCAGGCATGTGTCAGTGTGGGAAGGTGCTGTTTGTGCTTGGGAGGTGCCTTTTGGTGTGGCCATTGGTGCTGTGGCTGGTGCCTTGTGGCCCAGGGTATGCGAGGCCAGAGCTGGAGGCAGCATTGTGAGGTCACTTGTGCCTCTGTGCCTTGGCGGGCAGTGCTAGGGTGTTGGCTGCTGCTGGTGGTGGTTGTGAGGTGACTTGTGAAGCAGTGCGTGCTAGGCCAGTGCTGGTTGCCTGGCTGCTCTTGGCAGCTGTGAGGTGAGTGCTGCGTGAGGCCCTGGCAGGCATGTGTCAGTGTGGGAAGGTGCTGTTTGTGCTTGGGAGGTGCCTTTTGGTGTGGCCATTGGTGCTGTGGCTGGTGCCTTGTGGCCCAGGGTGTGCGAGGCCAGAGCTGGAGGCAGCATTGTGAGGTCACTTGTGCCTGTGTGCCTTGGCGGGCAGTGCTAGGGTGTTGGCTGCTGCTGGTGGTGGTGGTTGTGAGGTGACTTGTGAAGCAGTGTGTGCTAGGCCAGTGCTGGTTGCCTGGCTGCTCTTGGCAGCTGTGAGGTGAGTGCTGCGTGAGGCCCTGGCAGGCATGTGTCAGTGTGGGAAGGTGCTGTTTGTCCTTGGGAGGTGCCTTTTGGTGTGGCCATTGGTGCTGTGGCTGGTGCCTTGTGGCCCAGGGTGTGCGAGGCCAGAGCTGGAGGCAGCATTGTGAGGTCACTTGTGCCTGTGTGCCTTGGCGGGCAGTGCTAGGGTGTTGGCTGCTGCTGGTGGTGGTGGTTGTGAGGTGACTTGTGAAGCAGTGCGTGCTAGGCCAGTGCTGGTTGCCTGGCTGCTCTTGGCAGCTGTGAGGTGAGTGCTGCGTGAGGCCCTGGCAGGCATGTGTCAGTGTGGGAAGGTGCTGTTTGTGCTTGGGAGGTGCCTTTTGGTGTGGCCATTGGTGCTGTGGCTGGTGCCTTGTGGCCCAGGGTGTGCGAGGCCAGAGCTGGAGGCAGCATTGTGAGGTCACTTGTGCCTGTGTGCCTTGGCGGGCAGTGCTAGGGTGTTGGCTGCTGGTGGTGGTGGTGGTTGTGAGGTCACTTGTGAAGCAGTGCGTGCTAGGCCAGTGCTGGTTGCCTGGCTGGTCTTGGCAGCTGTGAGGTGAGTGCTGCGTGAGGCCGTCGCAGGCATGTGTCGGTGTGGGAAGGTGCTGTTTGTGCTTGGGAGGTGCCTTTTGGTGTGGCCATTGGTGCTGTGGCTGGTGCCTTGTGGCCCAGGGTGTGCGAGGCCAGAGCTGGAGGCAGCATTGTGAGGTCACTTGTGCCTGTGTGCCTTGGCGGGCAGTGCTAGGGTGTTGGCTGCTGGTGGTGGTGGTGGTTGTGAGGTCACTTGTGAAGCAGTGCGTGCTAGGCCAGTGCTGGTTGCCTGGCTGCTCTTGGCAGCTGTGAGGTGAGTGCTGCGTGAGGTCCTGGCAGGCATGTGTCAGTGTGGGAAGGTGCTGTTTGTGCTTGGGAGGTGCCTTTTGGTGTGGCCATTGGTGCTGTGGCTGGTGCCTTGTGGCCCAGGGTGTGCGAGGCCAGAGCTGGAGGCAGCATTGTGAGGTCACTTGTGCCTGTGTGCCTTGGCGGGCAGTGCTAGGGTGTTGGCTGCTGGTGGTGGTGGTGGTTGTGAGGTCACTTGTGAAGCAGTGCGTGCTAGGCCAGTGCTGGTTGCCTGGCTGGTCTTGGCAGCTGTGAGGTGAGTGCTGCGTGAGGCCGTCGCAGGCATGTGTCAGTGTGGGAAGGTGCTGTTTGTCCTTGGGAGGTGCCTTTTGGTGTGGCCATTGGTGCTGTGGCTGGTGCCTTGTGGCCCAGGGTGTGCGAGGCCAGAGCTGGAGGCAGCATTGTGAGGTCACTTGTGCCTGTGTGCCTTGGCGGACACTGCTAGGGTGTTGGCTGCTGCTGGTGGTGGTGGTTGTGAGGTGACTTGTGAAGCAGTGCGTGTTAGGCCAGTGCTGGTTGCCTGGCTGCTCTTGGCAGCTGTGTGGTGAGTGCTGCGTGAGGCCCTGGCAGGCATGTGTCAGTGTGGGAAGGTGCTGTTTGTGCTTGGGAGGTGCCTTTTGGTGTGGCCATTGGTGCTGTGGTGGTGCCTTGTGGCCCAGGGTGTGCGAGGCCAGAGCTGGAGGCAGCATTGTGAGGTCACTTGTGCCTGTGTGCCTTGGCGGGCAGTGCTAGGGTGTTGGCTGCTGCTGGTGGTGGTGGTTGTGAGGTCACTTGTGAAGCAGTGCGTGCTAGGCCAGTGCTGGTTGCCTGGCTGCTCTTGGCAGCTGTGAGGTGAGTGCTGCATGAGGCTGTCGCAGGCATGTGTCAGTGTGGGAAGGTGCTGTTTGTCCTTGGGAGGTGCCTTTTGGTGTGGCCATTGGTGCCGTGGCTGGTGCCTTGTGTCCCAGGGTGTGCGAGGCCAGAGCTGGAGGCAGCATTGTGAGGTCACTTGTGCCTGTGTGCCTTGGCGGGCAGTGCTAGGGTGTTGGCTGCTGCTGGTGGTGGTGGTTGTGAGGTGACTTGTGAAGCAGTGCGTGCTAGGCCAGTGCTGGTTGCCTGGCTGCTCTTGGCAGCTGTGAGGTGAGTGCTGCATGAGGCTGTCACAGGCATGTGTCAGTGTGGGAAGATGCTGTTTGTCCTTGGGAGGTGCCTTTTGGTGTGGTTATTGGTGCCGTGGCTGGTGCCTTGTGGCCTAGGGTGTTCGAGGCCAGAGCTGGAGGCAGCATTGTGAGGTCGCTTGTGCCTGTGTGCCTTGGCGGGCAGTGCTAGGGTGTTGGCTGCTGCTGGTGGTGGTGGTTGTGAGGTGACTTGTGAAGCAGTGCGTGCTAGGCCAGTGCTGGTTGCCTGGCTGCTCTTGGCAGCTGTGAAATGAGTGCTGCGTGAGGCCCTGGCAGGCATGTGTCAGTGTGGGAAGGTGCTGTTTATGCTTGGGAGGTGCCTTTTGGTGTGGCCATTGGTGCTGTGGCTGGTGCCTTGTGGCCCAGGGTGTGCGAGGCCAGAGCTGGAGGCAGCATTGTGAGGTCACTTGTGCCTGTGTGCCTTGGCGGGCAGTGCTAGGGTGTTGGCTGCTGCTGGTGGTGGTGGTTGTGAGGTGACTTGTGAAGCAGTGCGTGCTAGGCCAGTGCTGGTTGCCTGGCTGCTCTTGGCAGCTGTGAGGTGAGTGCTGCATGAGGCTGTCGCAGGCATGTGTCAGTGTGGGAAGGTGCTGTTTGTCCTTGGGAGGTGCCTTTTGGTGTGGCCATTGGTGCGTGGCTGGTGCCTTGTGGCCTAGGGTGTTCGAGGCCAGAGCTGGAGGCAGCATTGTGAGGTCACTTGTGCCTCTGTGCCTTGGCGGGCACTGCTAGGGTGTTGGCTGCTGCTGGTGGTGGTGGTTGTGAGGTGACTTGTGAAGCAGTGTGTGCTAGGCCAGTGCTGGTTGCCTGGCTGCTCTTGGCAGCTGTGAGGTGAGTGCTGCGTGAGGCCCTGGCAGGCATGTGTCAGTGTGGGAAGGTGCTGTTTGTGCTTGGGAGGTGCCTTTTGGTGTGGCCGTTGGTGCTCTGGTGGTGCGTTGTGGCCCAGGCTGTGTGAGGCCAGAGCTGGAGGCAGCATTGTGAGGTCACTTGTGCCTGTGTGCCTTGGCGGGCAGTGCTCGGGTGTTGGCTGCTGGTGGTGGTGGTGGTTGTGAGGTGACTTGTGAAGCAGTGCGTGCTAGGCCAGTGCTGGTTGCCTGGCTGCTCTTGGCAGCTGTGAAATGAGTGCTGCATTAGGCTGTCGTAGGCATGTGTCAGTGTGGGAAGGTGCTGTTTGTCCTTGGGAGGTGCCTTTTGGTGTGGCCATTGGTGCTGTGTCTGGTGCTTTGTGGCCCAGGGTGTGCGAGGCCAGAGCTGGAGGCAGCATTGTGAGGTCGCTTGTGCCTGTGTGCCTTGGCGGGCAGTGCTAGGGTGTTGGCTGCTGCTGGTGGTGGTGGTTGTGAGGTCTCTTGTGAAGCAGTGCGTGCTAGGCCAGTGCTGGTTGCCTGGCTGCTCTTGGCAGCTGTGAGGTGAGTGCTGCGTGAGGCCCTGGCAGGCATGTGTCAGTGTGGGAAGGTGCTGTTTGTGCTTGGGAGGTGCCTTTTGGTGTGGCCATTGGTGCTGTGGCTGGTGCCTTGTGGCCCAGGGTGTGCGAGGCCAGAGCTGGAGGCAGCATTGTGAGGTCGCTTGTGCCTGTGTGCCTTGGCGGGCAGTGCTAGGGTGTTGGCTGCTGCTGGTGGTGGTGGTTGTGAGGTCTCTTGTGAAGCAGTGTGTGCTAGGCCAGTGCTGGTTGCCTGGCTGCTCTTGGCAGCTGTGAGGTGAGTGCTGCGTGAGGCCCTGGCAGGCATGTGTCAGTGTGGGAAGGTGCTGTTTGTGCTTGGGAGGTGCCTTTTGGTGTGGCCATTGGTGCTGTGGCTGGTGCCTTGTGGCCCAGGGTGTGCGAGGCCAGAGCTGGAGGCAGCATTGTGAGGTCACTTGTGCCTCTGTGCCTTGGCGGGCAGTGCTAGGGTGTTGGCTGCTGGTGGTGGTGGTGGTTGTGAGGTCACTTGTGAAGTAGTGCATGCTAGGCCAGTGCTGGTTGCCTGGCTGCTCTTGGCAGCTGTGAGGTGAGTGCTGCGTGAGGCCCTGGCAGGCATGTGTCAGTGTGGGAAGGTGCTGTTTGTCCTTGGGAGGTGCCTTTTGGTGTGGCCATTGGTGCTGTGGCTGGTGCCTTGTGGCCCAGGGTGTGCGAGGCCAGAGCTGGAGGCAGCATTGTGAGGTCACTTGTGCCTGTGTGCCTTGGCGGGCAGTGCTAGGGTGTTGGCTGCTGGTGGTGGTGGTTGTGAGGTGACTTGTGAAGCAGTGCGTGCTAGGCCAGTGCTGGTTGCCTGGCTGCTCTTGGCAGCTGTGAGGTGAGTGCTGCATGAGGCTGTCGCAGGCATGTGTCAGTGTGGGAAGGTGCTGTTTGTCCTTGGGAGGTGCCTTTTGGTGTGGCCATTGGTGCCGTGGCTGGTGCCTTGTGGCCCAGGGTGTGCGAGGCCAGAGCTGGAGGCAGCATTGTGAGGTCACTTGTGCCTCTGTGCCTTGGCGGGCAGTGCTAGGGTGTTGGCTGCTGCTGGTGGTGGTGGTTGTGAGGTGACTTGTGAAGCAGTGTGTGCTAGGCCAGTGCTGGTTGCCTGGCTGCTCTTGGCAGCTGTGAGGTGAGTGCTGCGTGAGGCCCTGATAGGCATGTGTCAGTGTGGGAAGGTGCTGTTTGTCCTTGGGAGGTGCCTTTTGGTGTGGCCATTGGTGCTGTGGTGGTGCGTTGTGGCCCAGGGTGTGCGAGGCCAGAGCTGGAGGCAGCATTGTGAGGTCACTTGTGCCTGTGTGCCTTGGCGGGCAGTGCTAGGGTGTTGGCTGCTGGTGGTGGTGGTGGTTGTGAGGTCACTTGTGAAGCAATTCGTGCTAGGCCAGTGCTGGTTGCCTGGCTGCTCTTAGCAGCTGTGAGGTGAGTGCTGCGTGAGGCCCTGGCAGGCATGTGTCAGTGTGGGAAGGTGCTGTTTGTGCTTGGGAGGTGCCTTTTGGTGTGGCCATTGGTGCTGTGGCTGGTGCCTTGTGGCCCAGGGTGTGCGAGGCCAGAGCTGGAGGCAGCATTGTGAGGTCACTTGTGCCTGTGTGCCTTGGCGGACACTGCTAGGGTGTTGGCTGCTGCTGGTGGTGGTGGTTGTGAGGTGACTTGTGAAGCAGTGCGTGCTAGGCCAGTGCTGGTTGCCTGGCTGCTCTTGGCAGCTGTGTGGTGAGTGCTGCGTGAGGCCCTGGCAGGCATGTGTCAGTGTGGGAAGGTGCTGTTTGTCCTTGGGAGGTGCCTTTTGGTGTGGCCATTGGTGCTGTGGTGGTGCCTTGTGGCCCAGGGTGTGCGAGGCCAGAGCTGGAGGCAGCATTGTGAGGTCACTTGTGCCTGTGTGCCTTGGCGGGCAGTGCTAGGGTGTTGGCTGCTGCTGGTGGTGGTGGTTGTGAGGTGACTTGTGAAGCAGTGCGTGCTAGGCCAGTGCTGGTTGCCTGGCTGCTCTTGGCAGCTGTGAGGTGAGTGCTGCGTGAGGCCGTCGCAGGCATGTGTCAGTGTGGGAATGTGCTGTTTGTGCTTGGGAGGTGCCTTTTGGTGTGGCCATTGGTGCTGTGGCTGGTGCCTTGTGTCCCAGGGTATGCGAGGCCAGAGCTGGAGGCAGCATTGTGAGGTCACTTGTGCCTGTGTGCCTTGGCGGGCAGTGCTAGGGTGTTGGCTGCTGCTGGTGGTGGTGGTTGTGAGGTGACTTGTGAAGCAGTGCGTGCTAGGCCAGTGCTGGTTGCCTGGCTGCTCTTAGCAGCTGTGAGGTGAGTGCTGCGTGAGGCCCTGGCAGGCATGTGTCAGTGTGGGAAGGTGCTGTTTGTCCTTGGGAGGTGCCTTTTGGTGTGGCCATTGGTGCTGTGGCTGGTGCCTTGTGGCCCAGGGTGTGCGAGGCCAGAGCTGGAGGCAGCATTGTGAGGTCACTTGTGCCTGTGTGCCTTGGCGGGCAGTGCTAGGGTGTTGGCTGCTGCTGGTGGTGGTGGTTGTGAGGTCACTTGTGAAGCAGTGTGTGCTAGGCCAGTGCTGGTTGCCTGGCTGCTCTTGGCAGCTGTGAGGTGAGTGCTGCGTGAGGCCCTGGCAGGCATGTGTCAGTGTGGGAAGGTGCTGTTTGTGCTTGGGAGGTGCCTTTTGGTGTGGCCATTGGTGCTCTGGTGGTGCGTTGTGGCCCAGGCTGTGTGAGGCCAGAGCTGGAGGCAGCATTGTGAGGTCACTTGTGCCTGTGTGCCTTGGCGGGCAGTGCTCGGGTGTTGGCTGCTGGTGGTGGTGGTGGTTGTGAGGTGACTTGTGAAGCAGTGCGTGCTAGGCCAGTCCTGGTTGCATGGCTGCTCTTGGCAGCTGTGAAATGAGTGCTGCATGAGGCTGTCGTAGGCATGTGTCAGTGTGGGAAGGTGCTGTTTGTCCTTGGGAGGTGCCTTTTGGTGTGGCCATTGGTGCTGTGTCTGGTGCTTTGTGGCCCAGGGTGTGCGAGGCCAGAGCTGGAGGCAGCATTGTGAGGTCGCTTGTGCCTGTGTGCCTTGGCGGGCAGTGCTAGGGTGTTGGCTGCTGCTGGTGGTGGTGGTTGTGAGGTCTCTTGTGAAGCAGTGTGTGCTAGGCCAGTGCTGGTTGCCTGGCTGCTCTTGGCAGCTGTGAGGTGAGTGCTGCGTGAGGCCCTGGCAGGCATGTGTCAGTGTGGGAAGGTGCTGTTTGTCCTTGGGAGGTGCCTTTTGGTGTGGCCATTGGTGCTGTGGCTGGTGCCTTGTGGCCCAGGGTGTGCGAGGCCAGAGCTGGAGGCAGCATTGTGAGGTCACTTGTGCCTCTGTGCCTTGGTGGGCAGTGCTAGGGTGTTGGCTGCTGGTGGTGGTGGTGGTTGTGAGGTCACTTGTGAAGTAGTGCATGCTAGGCCAGTGCTGGTTGCCTGGCTGCTCTTGGCAGCTGTGAGGTGAGTGCTGCGTGAGGCCCTGGCAGGCATGTGTCAGTGTGGGAAGGTGCTGTTTGTCCTTGGGAGGTGCCTTTTGGTGTGGCCATTGGTGCTGTGGCTGGTGCCTTGTGGCCCAGGGTGTGCGAGGCCAGAGCTGGAGGCAGCATTGTGAGGTCACTTGTGCCTGTGTGCCTTGGCGGGCAGTGCTAGGGTGTTGGCTGCTGCTGGTGGTGGTGGTTGTGAGGTGACTTGTGAAGCAGTGCGTGCTAGGCCAGTGCTGGTTGCCTGGCTGCTCTTGGCAGCTGTGAGGTGAGTGCTGCATGAGGCTGTCGCAGGCATGTGTCAGTGTGGGAAGGTGCTGTTTGTGCTTGGGAGGTGCCTCTTGGTGTGGCCATTGGTGCTGTGGCTGGTGCCTTGTGGCCCAGGGTGTGGGAGGCCAGAGCTGGAGGCAGCATTGTGAGGTCACTTGTGCCTCTGTGCCTTGGCGGGCAGTGCTAGGGTGTTGGCTGCTGCTGGTGGTGGTGGTTGTGAGGTCACTTGTGAAGCAGTGCGTGCTAGGCCAGTGCTGGTTGCCTGGCTGCTCTTGGCAGCTGTGTGGTGAGTGCTGCGTGAGGCCCTGGCAGGCATGTGTCAGTGTGGGAAGGTGCTGTTTGTCCTTGGAAGGTGCCTTTTGGTGTGGCCATTGGTGCTGTGGCTGGTGCCTTGTGGCCCAGGGTGTGCGAGGCCAGAGCTGGAGGCAGCATTGTGAGGTCACTTGTGCCTGTGTGCCTTGGCGGACACTGCTAGGGTGTTGGCTGCTGCTGGTGGTGGTGGTTGTGAGGTGACTTGTGAAGCAGTGCGTGCTAGGCCAGTGCTGGTTGCCTGGCTGCTCTTGGCAGCTGTGTGGTGAGTGCTGCGTGAGGCCCTGGCAGGCATGTGTCAGTGTGGGAAGGTGCTGTTTGTCCTTGGGAGGTGCCTTTTGGTGTGGCCATTGGTGCTGTGGCTGGTGCCTTGTGGCCCAGGGTGTGCGAGGCCAGAGCTGGAGGCAGCATTGTGAGGTCACTTGTGCCTGTGTGCCTTGGCGGGCAGTGCTAGGGTGTTGGCTGCTGCTGGTGGTGGTGGTTGTGAGGTGACTTGTGAAGCAGTGCGTGCTAGGCCAGTGCTGGTTGCCTGGCTGCTCTTGGCAGCTGTGAGGTGAGTGCTGCGTGAGGCCCTGGCAGGCATGTGTCAGTGTGGGAAGGTGCTGTTTGTGCTTGGGAGGTGCCTTTTGGTGTGGCCATTGGTGCTGTGGCTGGTGCCTTGTGGCCCAGGGTGTGCGAGGCCAGAGCTGGAGGCAGCATTGTGAGGTCACTTGTGCCTGTGTGCCTTGGCGGGCAGTGCTAGGGTGTTGGCTGCTGCTGGTGGTGGTGGTTGTGAGGTGACTTGTGAAGCAGTGTGTGCTAGGCCAGTGCTGGTTGCCTGGCTGCTCTTGGCAGCTGTGAGGTGAGTGCTGCGTGAGGCCCTGGCAGGCATGTGTCAGTGTGGGAAGGTGCTGTTTGTGCTTGGGAGGTGCCTTTTGGTGTGGCCATTGGTGCTCTGGTGGTGCGTTGTGGCCCAGGCTGTGTGAGGCCAGAGCTGGAGGCAGCATTGTGAGGTCACTTGTGCCTGTGTGCCTTGGCGGGCAGTGCTCGGGTGTTGGCTGCTGGTGGTGGTGGTGGTTGTGAGGTGACTTGTGAAGCAGTGCGTGCTAGGCCAGTCCTGGTTGCCTGGCTGCTCTTGGCAGCTGTGAAATGAGTGCTGCATGAGGCTGTCGTAGGCATGTGTCAGTGTGGGAAGGTGCTGTTTGTCCTTGGGAGGTGCCTTTTGGTGTGGCCATTGGTGCTGTGTCTGGTGCTTTGTGGCCCAGGGTGTGCGAGGCCAGAGCTGGAGGCAGCATTGTGAGGTCGCTTGTGCCTGTGTGCCTTGGCGGGCAGTGCTAGGGTGTTGGCTGCTGCTGGTGGTGGTGGTTGTGAGGTCTCTTGTGAAGCAGTGTGTGCTAGGCCAGTGCTGGTTGCCTGGCTGCTCTTGGCAGCTGTGAGGTGAGTGCTGCGTGAGGCCCTGGCAGGCATGTGTCAGTGTGGGAAGGTGCTGTTTGTCCTTGGGAGGTGCCTTTTGGTGTGGCCATTGGTGCTGTGGCTGGTGCCTTGTGGCCCAGGGTGTGCGAGGCCAGAGCTGGAGGCAGCATTGTGAGGTCACTTGTGCCTCTGTGCCTTGGTGGGCAGTGCTAGGGTGTTGGCTGCTGGTGGTGGTGGTGGTTGTGAGGTCACTTGTGAAGTAGTGCATGCTAGGCCAGTGCTGGTTGCCTGGCTGCTCTTGGCAGCTGTGAGGTGAGTGCTGCGTGAGGCCCTGGCAGGCATGTGTCAGTGTGGGAAGGTGCTGTTTGTCCTTGGGAGGTGCCTTTTGGTGTGGCCATTGGTGCTGTGGCTGGTGCCTTGTGGCCCAGGGTGTGCGAGGCCAGAGCTGGAGGCAGCATTGTGAGGTCACTTGTGCCTGTGTGCCTTGGCGGGCAGTGCTAGGGTGTTGGCTGCTGCTGGTGGTGGTGGTTGTGAGGTGACTTGTGAAGCAGTGCGTGCTAGGCCAGTGCTGGTTGCCTGGCTGCTCTTGGCAGCTGTGAGGTGAGTGCTGCATGAGGCTGTCGCAGGCATGTGTCAGTGTGGGAAGGTGCTGTTTGTCCTTGGGAGGTGCCTTTTGGTGTGGCCATTGGTGCCGTGGCTGGTGCCTTGTGGCCCAGGGTGTGCGAGGCCAGAGCTGGAGGCAGCATTGTGAGGTCACTTGTGCCTCTGTGCCTTGGCGGGCAGTGCTAGGGTGTTGGCTGCTGCTGGTGGTGGTGGTTGTGAGGTGACTTGTGAAGCAGTGTGTGCTAGGCCAGTGCTGGTTGCCTGGCTGCTCTTGGCAGCTGTGAGGTGAGTGCTGCGTGAGGCCCTGGCAGGCATGTGTCAGTGTGGGAAGGTGCTGTTTGTCCTTGGGAGGTGCCTTTTGGTGTGGCCATTGGTGCTGTGGTGGTGCGTTGTGGCCCAGGGTGTGCGAGGCCAGAGCTGGAGGCAGCATTGTGAGGTCACTTGTGCCTGTGTGCCTTGGCGGGCAGTGCTAGGGTGTTGGCTGCTGGTGGTGGTGGTGGTTGTGAGGTCACTTGTGAAGCAATTCGTGCTAGGCCAGTGCTGGTTGCCTGGCTGCTCTTAGCAGCTGTGAGGTGAGTGCTGCGTGAGGCCCTGGCAGGCATGTGTCAGTGTGGGAAGGTGCTGTTTGTGCTTGGGAGGTGCCTCTTGGTGTGGCCATTGGTGCTGTGGCTGGTGCCTTGTGGCCCAGGGTGTGGGAGGCCAGAGCTGGAGGCAGCATTGTGAGGTCACTTGTGCCTCTGTGCCTTGGCGGGCAGTGCTAGGGTGTTGGCTGCTGCTGGTGGTGGTGGTTGTGAGGTCACTTGTGAAGCAGTGCGTGCTAGGCCAGTGCTGGTTGCCTGGCTGCTCTTGGCAGCTGTGTGGTGAGTGCTGCGTGAGGCCCTGGCAGGCATGTGTCAGTGTGGGAAGGTGCTGTTTGTCCTTGGGAGGTGCCTTTTGGTGTGGCCATTGGTGCTGTGGCTGGTGCCTTGTGGCCCAGGGTGTGCGAGGCCAGAGCTGGAGGCAGCATTGTGAGGTCACTTGTGCCTGTGTGCCTTGGCGGACACTGCTAGGGTGTTGGCTGCTGCTGGTGGTGGTGGTTGTGAGGTGACTTGTGAAGCAGTGCGTGCTAGGCCAGTGCTGGTTGCCTGGCTGCTCTTGGCAGCTGTGTGGTGAGTGCTGCGTGAGGCCCTGGCAGGCATGTGTCAGTGTGGGAAGGTGCTGTTTGTCCTTGGGAGGTGCCTTTTGGTGTGGCCATTGGTGCTGTGGCTGGTGCCTTGTGGCCCAGGGTGTGCGAGGCCAGAGCTGGAGGCAGCATTGTGAGGTCACTTGTGCCTGTGTGCCTTGGCGGGCAGTGCTAGGGTGTTGGCTGCTGCTGGTGGTGGTGGTTGTGAGGTCACTTGTGAAGCAGTGCGTGCTAGGCCAGTGCTGGTTGCCTGGCTGCTCTTGGCAGCTGTGAGGTGAGTGCTGCGTGAGGCCGTCGCAGGCATGTGTCAGTGTGGGAATGTGCTGTTTGTGCTTGGGAGGTGCCTTTTGGTGTGGCCTTTGGTGCTGTGGCTGGTGCCTTGTGGCCCAGGGTGTGCGAGGCCAGAGCTGGAGGCAGCATTGTGAGGTCACTTGTGCCTGTGTGCCTTGGTGGGCAGTGCTAGGGTGTTGGCTGCTGCTGGTGGTGGTGGTTGTGAGGTCACTTGTGAAGCAGTGCGTGCTAGGCCAGTGCTGGTTGCCTGGCTGCTCTTGGCAGCTGTGAGGTGAGTGCTGCGTGAGGCCCTGGCAGGCATGTGTCAGTGTGGGAAGGTGCTGTTTGTCCTTGGGAGGTGCCTTTTGGTGTGGCCATTGGTGCTGTGGCTGGTGCCTTGTGTCCCAGGGTGTGCGAGGCCAGAGCTGGAGGCAGCATTGTGAGGTCACTTGTGCCTCTGTGCCTTGGCGGGCAGTGCTAGGGTGTTGGCTGCTGCTGGTGGTGGTGGTTGTGAAGTCACTTGTGAAGCAGTGCGTGCTAGGCCAGTGCTGGTTGCCTGGCTGCTCTTGGCAGCTGTGAGGTGAGTGCTGCGTGAGGCCCTGATAGGCATGTGTCAGTGTGGGAAGGTGCTGTTTGTGCTTGGGAGGTGCCTTTTGGTGTGGCCATTGGTGCATTGGGTGGTGCCTTGTGGCCCAGGGTGTGCGAGGCCAGAGCTGGAGGCAGCATTGTGAGGTCACTTGTGCCTGTGTGCCTTGGCGGGCAGTGCTAGGGTGTTGGCTGCTGGTGGTGGTGGTTGTGAGGTGACTTGTGAAGCAGTGCGTGCTAGGCCAGTGCTGGTTGCCTGGCTGCTCTTAGCAGCTTTGAGGTGAGTGCTGCGTGAGGCCCTGGCAGGCATGTGTCAGTGTGGGAAGGTGCTGTTTGTCCTTGGGAGGTGCCTTTTGGTGTGGCCATTGGTGCGTGGCTGGTGCCTTGTGGCCCAGGGTGTTCGAGTCCAGAGCTGGAGGCAGCATTGTGAGGTCACTTGTGCCTGTGTGCCTTGGCGGGCAGTGCTAGGGTGTTGGCTGCTGCTGGTGGTGGTGGTTGTGAGGTCACTTGTGAAGCAGTGCGTGCTAGGCCAGTGCTGGTTGCCTGGCTGCTCTTGGCAGCTGTGAGGTGAGTGCTGCGTGAGGCTGTCGTAGGCATGTGTCAGTGTGGGAAGGTGCTGTTTGTCCTTGGGAGGTGCCTTTTGGTGTGGCCATTGGTGCTGTGGCTGGTGCCTTGTGGCCCAGGGTGTGCGAGGCCAGAGCTGGAGGCAGCATTGTGAGGTCACTTGTGCCTGTGTGCCTTGGTGGGCAGTGCTAGGGTGTTGGCTGCTGCTGGTGGTGGTGGTTGTGAGGTCACTTGTGAAGCAGTGCGTGCTAGGCCAGTGCTGGTTGCCTGGCTGCTCTTGGCAGCTGTGAGGTGAGTGCTGCGTGAGGCCCTGGCAGGCATGTGTCAGTGTGGGAAGGTGCTGTTTGTCCTTGGGAGGTGCCTTTTGGTGTGGCCATTGGTGCTGTGGCTGGTGCCTTGTGTCCCAGGTTGTGAGAGGCCAGAGCTGGAGGCAGCATTGTGAGGTCACTTGTGCCTGTGTGCCTTGGCGGGCAGTGCTAGGGTGTTGGCTGCTGGTGGTGGTGGTGGTTGTGAGGTGACTTGTGAAGCAGTGTGTGCTAGGCCAGTGCTGGTTGCCTGGCTGCTCTTGGCAGCTGTGAGGTGAGTGCTGCGTGAGGCCCTGGCAGGCATGTGTCAGTGTGGGAAGGTGCTGTTTGTGCTTGGGAGGTGCCTTTTGGTGTGGCCATTGGTGCATTGGGTGGTGCCTTGTGGCCCAGGGTGTGCGAGGCCAGAGCTGGAGGCAGCATTGTGTGGTCACTTGTGCCTCTGTGCCTTGGCGGGCAGTGCTAGGGTGTTGGCTGCTGCTGGTGGTGGTGGTTGTGAGGTGACTTGTGAAGCAGTGCGTGCTAGGCCAGTGCTGGTTGCCTGGCTGCTCTTGGCAGCTGTGAGGTGAGTGCTGCGTGAGGCCCTGGCAGGCATGTGTCAGTGTGGGAAGGTGCTGTTGTCCTTCGGAGGTGCCTTTTGGTGTGGCCATTGGTGCCGTGGCTGGCGCCTTGTGGCCCAGGGTGTGCGAGGCCAGAGCTGGAGGCAGCATTGTGAGGTCACTTGTGCCTGTGTGCCTTGGTGGGCAGTGCTAGGGTGTTGGCTGCTGCTGCTGGTGGTGGTTGTGAGGTGACTTGTGAAGCAGTGTGTGCTAGGCCAGTGCTGGTTGCCTGGCTGCTCTTGGCAGCTGTGTGGTGAGTGCTGAGTGAGTCCCTGGCAGGCATGTGTCAGTGTGGGAAGGTGCTGTTTGTCCTTGGGAGGTGCCTTTTGGTGTGGCCATTGGTGCCGTGGCTGGTGCCTTGTGGCCCAGGGTGTGCAAGGCCAGAGCTGGAGGCAGCATTGTGAGGTCACTTGTGCCTGTGTGCCTTGGCGGGCATTGCTAGGGTGTTGGCTGCTGCTGGTGGTGGTGGTTGTGAGGTCACTTGTGAAGCAGTGCGTGCTAGGCCAGTGCTGGTTGCCTGGCTGCTCTTGGCAGCTGTGAGGTGAGTGCTGCGTGAGGCCCTGGCAGGCATGTGTCAGTGTGGGAAGGTGCTGTTTGTCCTTGGGAGGTGCCTTTTGGTGTGGCCATTGGTGCCGTGGCTGGCGCCTTGTGGCCCAGGGTGTGCAAGGCCAGAGCTGGAGGCAGCATTGTGAGGTCACTTGTGCCTGTGTGCCTTGGCGGGCAGTGCTAGGGTGTTGGCTGCTGCTGCTGGTGGTGGTTGTGAGGTGACTTGTGAAGCAGTGCGTGCTAGGCCAGTGCTGGTTGCCTGGCTGCTCTTGGCAGCTGTGAGGTGAGTGCTGCGTGAGGCCCTGGCAGGCATGTGTCAGTGTGGGAAGGTGCTGTTTGTGCTTGGGTGGTGCCTTTTGGTGTGGCCATTGGTGCGTGGCTGGTGCCTTGTGGCCCAGGGTGTTTGAAGCCAGAGCTGGAGGCAGCATTGTGAGGTCACTTGTGCCTCTGTGCCTTGGTGGGCAGTGCTAGGGTGTTGGCTGCTGCTGGTGGTGGTGGTTGTGAGGTGACTTGTGAAGCAGTGCATGCTAGGCCAGTGCTGGTTGCCTGGCTGCTCTTGGCAGCTGTGAAATGAGTGCTGCATGAGGCTGTCGTAGGCATGTGTCAGTGTGGGAAGGTGCTGTTTGTGCTTGGGAGGTGCCTTTTGGTGTGGCCTTTGGTGCTGTGGCTGGTGCCTTGTGGCCCAGGGTGTGCGAGGCCAGAGCTGGAGGCAGCATTGTGAGGTCACTTGTGCCTGTGTGCCTTGGTGGGCAGTGCTAGGGTGTTGGCTGCTGCTGGTGGTGGTGGTTGTGAGGTCACTTGTGAAGCAGTGCGTGCTAGGCCAGTGCTGGTTGCCTGGCTGCTCTTGGCAGCTGTGAGGTGAGTGCTGCGTGAGGCCCTGGCAGGCATGTGTCAGTGTGGGAAGGTGCTGTTTGTGCTTGGGAGGTGCCTTTTGGTGTGGCCATTGGTGCTGTGGCTGGTGCCTTGTGGCCCAGGGTGTGCGAGGCCAGAGCTGGAGGCAGCATTGTGAGGTCACTTGTGCCTGTGTGCCTTGGCGGGCAGTGCTAGGGTGTTGGCTGCTGGTGGTGGTGGTTGTGAGGTGACTTGTGAAGCAGTGCGTGCTAGGCCAGTGCTGGTTGCCTGGCTGCTCTTAGCAGCTTTGAGGTGAGTGCTGCGTGAGGCCCTGGCAGGCATGTGTCAGTGTGGGAAGGTGCTGTTTGTCCTTGGGAGGTGCCTTTTGGTGTGGCCATTGGTGCGTGGCTGGTGCCTTGTGGCCCAGGGTGTTCGAGTCCAGAGCTGGAGGCAGCATTGTGAGGTCACTTGTGCCTGTGTGCCTTGGCGGGCAGTGCTAGGGTGTTGGCTGCTGCTGGTGGTGGTGGTTGTGAGGTCACTTGTGAAGCAGTGCGTGCTAGGCCAGTGCTGGTTGCCTGGCTGCTCTTGGCAGCTGTGAGGTGAGTGCTGCGTGAGGCTGTCGTAGGCATGTGTCAGTGTGGGAAGGTGCTGTTTGTCCTTGGGAGGTGCCTTTTGGTGTGGCCATTGGTGCTGTGGCTGGTGCCTTGTGGCCCAGGGTGTGCGAGGCCAGAGCTGGAGGCAGCATTGTGAGGTCACTTGTGCCTGTGTGCCTTGGTGGGCAGTGCTAGGGTGTTGGCTGCTGCTGGTGGTGGTGGTTGTGAGGTCACTTGTGAAGCAGTGCGTGCTAGGCCAGTGCTGGTTGCCTGGCTGCTCTTGGCAGCTGTGAGGTGAGTGCTGCGTGAGGCCCTGGCAGGCATGTGTCAGTGTTGGAAGGTGCTGTTTGTCCTTGGGAGGTGCCTTTTGGTGTGGCCATTGGTGCTGTGGCTGGTGCCAAGTGTCCCAGGTTGTGAGAGGCCAGAGCTGGAGGCAGCATTGTGAGGTCACTTGTGCCTGTGTGCCTTGGCGGGCAGTGCTAGGGTGTTGGCTGCTGGTGGTGGTGGTGGTTGTGAGGTGACTTGTGAAGCAGTGTGTGCTAGGCCAGTGCTGGTTGCCTGGCTGCTCTTGGCAGCTGTGAGGTGAGTGCTGCGTGAGGCCCTGGCAGGCATGTGTCAGTGTGGGAAGGTGCTGTTTGTGCTTGGGAGGTGCCTTTTGGTGTGGCCATTGGTGCATTGGGTGGTGCCTTGTGGCCCAGGGTGTGCGAGGCCAGAGCTGGAGGCAGCATTGTGTGGTCACTTGTGCCTCTGTGCCTTGGCGGGCAGTGCTAGGGTGTTGGCTGCTGCTGGTGGTGGTGGTTGTGAGGTGACTTGTGAAGCAGTGCGTGCTAGGCCAGTGCTGGTTGCCAGGCTGCTCTTGGCAGCTGTGTGGTGAGTGCTGCGTGAGGCCCTGGCAGGCATGTGTCAGTGTGGGAAGGTGCTGTTTGTCCTTGGGAGGTGCCTTTTGGTGTGGCCATTGGTGCTGTGGCTGGTGCCTTGTGTCCCAGGTTGTGAGAGGCCAGAGCTGGAGGCAGCATTGTGAGGTCACTTGCGCCTGTGTGCCTTGGCGGGCAGTGCTAGGGTGTTGGCTGCTGCTGGTGGTGGTGGTTGTGAGGTGACTTGTGAAGCAGTGCGTGCTAGGCCAGTGCTGGTTGCCTGGCTGCTCTTGGCAGCTGTGAGGTGAGTGCTGCGTGAGGCCCTGGCAGGCATGTGTCAGTGTGGGAAGGTGCTGTTTGTCCTTGGGAGGTGCCTTTTGGTGTGGCCATTGGTGCCGTGGGTGGCGCCTTGTGGCCCAGGGTGTGCGAGGCCAGAGCTGGAGGCAGCATTGTGAGGTCACTTGTGCCTGTGTGCCTTGGTGGGCAGTGCTAGGGTGTTGGCTGCTGCTGGTGGTGGTGGTTGTGAGGTGACTTGTGAAGCAGTGCGTGCTAGGCCAGTGCTGGTTGCCTGGCTGCTCTTGGCAGCTGTGTGGTGAGTGCTGCGTGAGGCCCTGGCAGGCATGTGTCAGTGTGGGAAGGTGCTGTTTGTGCTTGGGAGGTGCCTTTTGGTGTGGCCATTGGTGCCGTGGCTGGTGCCTTGTGGCCCAGGGTGTGCGAGGCCAGAGCTGGAGGCAGCATTGTGAGGTCACTTGTGCCTGTGTGCCTTGGCGGGCAGTGCTAGGGTGTTGGCTGCTGGTGGTGGTGGTGGTTGTGAGGTGACTTGTGAAGCAGTGCGTGCTAGGCCAGTGCTGGTTGCCTGGCTGCTCTTGGCAGCTGTGAGGTGAGTGCTGCGTGAGGCCGTCGCAGGCATGTGTCAGTGTGGGAATGTGCTGTTTGTGCTTGGGAGGTGCCTTTTGGTGTGGCCATTGGTGCTGTGGCTGGTGCCTTGTGTCCCAGGTTGTGAGAGGCCAGAGCTGGAGGCAGCATTGTGAGGTCACTTGTGCCTGTGTGCCTTGGCGGGCAGTGCTAGGGTGTTGGCTGCTGGTGGTGGTGGTGGTTGTGAGGTGACTTGTGAAGCAGTGTGTGCTAGGCCAGTGCTGGTTGCCTGGCTGCTCTTGGCAGCTGTGAGGTGAGTGCTGCGTGAGGCCCTGGCAGGCATGTGTCAGTGTGGGAAGGTGCTGTTTGTGCTTGGGAGGTGCCTTTTGGTGTGGCCATTGGTGCATTGGGTGGTGCCTTGTGGCCCAGGGTGTGCGAGGCCAGAGCTGGAGGCAGCATTGTGTGGTCACTTGTGCCTCTGTGCCTTGGCGGGCAGTGCTAGGGTGTTGGCTGCTGCTGGTGGTGGTGGTTGTGAGGTGACTTGTGAAGCAGTGCGTGCTAGGCCAGTGCTGGTTGCCAGGCTGCTCTTGGCAGCTGTGTGGTGAGTGCTGCGTGAGGCCCTGGCAGGCATGTGTCAGTGTGGGAAGGTGCTGTTTGTCCTTGGGAGGTGCCTTTTGGTGTGGCCATTGGTGCTGTGGCTGGTGCCTTGTGTCCCAGGTTGTGAGAGGCCAGAGCTGGAGGCAGCATTGTGAGGTCACTTGCGCCTGTGTGCCTTGGCGGGCAGTGCTAGGGTGTTGGCTGCTGCTGGTGGTGGTGGTTGTGAGGTGACTTGTGAAGCAGTGCGTGCTAGGCCAGTGCTGGTTGCCTGGCTGCTCTTGGCAGCTGTGAGGTGAGTGCTGCGTGAGGCCCTGGCAGGCATGTGTCAGTGTGGGAAGGTGCTGTTTGTCCTTGGGAGGTGCCTTTTGGTGTGGCCATTGGTGCCGTGGGTGGCGCCTTGTGGCCCAGGGTGTGCGAGGCCAGAGCTGGAGGCAGCATTGTGAGGTCACTTGTGCCTGTGTGCCTTGGTGGGCAGTGCTAGGGTGTTGGCTGCTGCTGGTGGTGGTGGTTGTGAGGTGACTTGTGAAGCAGTGCGTGCTAGGCCAGTGCTGGTTGCCTGGCTGCTCTTGGCAGCTGTGTGGTGAGTGCTGCGTGAGGCCCTGGCAGGCATGTGTCAGTGTGGGAAGGTGCTGTTTGTCCTTGGGAGGTGCCTTTTGGTGTGGCCATTGGTGCCGTGGCTGGTGCCTTGTGGCCCAGGGTGTGCGAGGCCAGAGCTGGAGGCAGCATTGTGAGGTCACTTGTGCCTGTGTGCCTTGGCGGGCAGTGCTAGGGTGTTGGCTGCTGGTGGTGGTGGTGGTTGTGAGGTGACTTGTGAAGCAGTGCGTGCTAGGCCAGTGCTGGTTGCCTGGCTGCTCTTGGCAGCTGTGAGGTGAGTGCTGCGTGAGGCCGTCGCAGGCATGTGTCAGTGTGGGAATGTGCTGTTTGTGCTTGGGAGGTGCCTTTTGGTGTGGCCATTGGTGCTGTGGCTGGTGCCTTGTGTCCCAGGGTATGCGAGGCCAGAGCTGGAGGCAGCATTGTGAGGTCACTTGTGCCTGTGTGCCTTGGCGGGCAGTGCTAGGGTGTTGGCTGCTGCTGGTGGTGGTGGTTGTGAGGTCACTTGTGAAGCAGTGCATGCTAGGCCAGTGCTGGTTGCCTGGCTGCTCTTGGCAGCTGTGAGGTGAGTGCTGCATGAGGCTGTCGCAGGCATGTGTCAGTGTGGGAAGGTGCTGTTTGTCCTTGGGAGGTGCCTTTTGGTGTGGCCATTGGTGCCGTGGCTGGTGCCTTGTGGCCCAGGGTGTGCGAGGCCAGAGCTGGAGGCAGCATTGTGAGGTCACTTGTGCCTCTGTGCCTTGGCGGGCAGTGCTAGGGTGTTGGCTGCTGCTGGTGGTGGTGGTTGTGAGGTGACTTGTGAAGCAGTGTGTGCTAGGCCAGAGCTGGTTGCCTGGCTGCTCTTGGCAGCTGTGAGGTGAGTGCTGCGTGAGGCCCTGGCAGGCATGTGTCAGTGTGGGAAGGTGCTGTTTGTCCTTGGGAGGTGCCTTTTGGTGTGGCCATTGGTGCTGTGGTGGTGCGTTGTGGCCCAGGGTGTGCGAGGCCAGAGCTGGAGGCAGCATTGTGAGGTCACTTGTGCCTGTGTGCCTTGGCGGGCAGTGCTAGGGTGTTGGCTGCTGGTGGTGGTGGTGGTTGTGAGGTCACTTGTGAAGCAATTCGTGCTAGGCCAGTGCTGGTTGCCTGGCTGCTCTTAGCAGCTGTGAGGTGAGTGCTGCGTGAGGCCCTGGCAGGCATGTGTCAGTGTGGGAAGGTGCTGTTTGTGCTTGGGAGGTGCCTTTTGGTGTGGCCATTGGTGCTGTGGCTGGTGCCTTGTGGCCCAGGGTGTGGGAGGCCAGAGCTGGAGGCAGCATTGTGAGGTCACTTGTGCCTCTGTGCCTTGGCGGGCAGTGCTAGGGTGTTGGCTGCTGCTGGTGGTGGTGGTTGTGAGGTCACTTGTGAAGCAGTGCGTGCTAGGCCAGTGCTGGTTGCCTGGCTGCTCTTGGCAGCTGTGTGGTGAGTGCTGCGTGAGGCCCTGGCAGGCATGTGTCAGTGTGGGAAGGTGCTGTTTGTCCTTGGGAGGTGCCTTTTGGTGTGGCCATTGGTGCTGTGGCTGGTGCCTTGTGGCCCAGGGTGTGCGAGGCCAGAGCTGGAGGCAGCATTGTGAGGTCACTTGTGCCTGTGTGCCTTGGCGGACACTGCTAGGGTGTTGGCTGCTGCTGGTGGTGGTGGTTGTGAGGTGACTTGTGAAGCAGTGCGTGCTAGGCCAGTGCTGGTTGCCTGGCTGCTCTTGGCAGCTGTGTGGTGAGTGCTGCGTGAGGCCCTGGCAGGCATGTGTCAGTGTGGGAAGGTGCTGTTTGTCCTTGGGAGGTGCCTTTTGGTGTGGCCATTAGTGCTGTGGTGGTGCCTTGTGGCCCAGGGTGTGCGAGGCCAGAGCTGGAGGCAGCATTGTGAGGTCACTTGTGCCTGTGTGCCTTGGCGGGCAGTGCTAGGGTGTTGGCTGCTGCTGGTGGTGGTGGTTGTGAGGTGACTTGTGAAGCATTGCGTGCTAGGCCAGTGCTGGTTGCCTGGCTGCTCTTGGCAGCTGTGAGGTGAGTGCTGCGTGAGGCCCTGGCAGGCATGTGTCAGTGTGGGAATGTGCTGTTTGTGCTTGGGAGGTGCCTTTTGGTGTGGCCATTGGTGCTGTGGCTGGTGCCTTGTGTCCCAGGGTATGCGAGGCCAGAGCTGGAGGCAGCATTGTGAGGTCACTTGTGCCTGTGTGCCTTGGCGGGCAGTGCTAGGGTGTTGGCTGCTGCTGGTGGTGGTGGTTGTGAGGTCACTTGTGAAGCAGTGTGTGCTAGGCCAGTGCTGGTTGCCTGGCTGCTCTTGGCAGCTGTGAGGTGAGTGCTGCGTGAGGCCCTGGCAGGCATGTGTCAGTGTGGGAAGGTGCTGTTTGTCCTTGGGAGGTGCCTTTTGGTGTGGCCATTGGTGCCGTGGCTGGCGCCTTGTGGCCCAGGGTGTGCGAGGCCAGAGCTGGAGGCAGCATTGTGAGGTCACTTGTGCCTGTGTGCCTTGGTGGGCAGTGCTAGGGTGTTGGCTGCTGCTGCTGGTGGTGGTTGTGAGGTGACTTGTGAAGCAGTGTGTGCTAGGCCAGTGCTGGTTGCCTGGCTGCTCTTGGCAGCTGTGTGGTGAGTGCTGAGTGAGTCCCTGGCAGGCATGTGTCAGTGTGGGAAGGTGCTGTTTGTCCTTGGGAGGTGCCTTTTGGTGTGGCCATTGGTGCCGTGGCTGGTGCCTTGTGGCCCAGGGTGTGCAAGGCCAGAGCTGGAGGCAGCATTGTGAGGTCACTTGTGCCTGTGTGCCTTGGCGGGCATTGCTAGGGTGTTGGCTGCTGCTGGTGGTGGTGGTTGTGAGGTCACTTGTGAAGCAGTGCGTGCTAGGCCAGTGCTGGTTGCCTGGCTGCTCTTGGCAGCTGTGAGGTGAGTGCTGCGTGAGGCCCTGGCAGGCATGTGTCAGTGTGGGAAGGTGCTGTTTGTCCTTGGGAGGTGCCTTTTGGTGTGGCCATTGGTGCCGTGGCTGGCGCCTTGTGGCCCAGGGTGTGCAAGGCCAGAGCTGGAGGCAGCATTGTGAGGTCACTTGTGCCTGTGTGCCTTGGCGGGCAGTGCTAGGGTGTTGGCTGCTGCTGCTGGTGGTGGTTGTGAGGTGACTTGTGAAGCAGTGCGTGCTAGGCCAGTGCTGGTTGCCTGGCTGCTCTTGGCAGCTGTGAGGTGAGTGCTGCGTGAGGCCCTGGCAGGCATGTGTCAGTGTGGGAAGGTGCTGTTTGTGCTTGGGTGGTGCCTTTTGGTGTGGCCATTGGTGCGTGGCTGGTGCCTTGTGGCCCAGGGTGTTTGAAGCCAGAGCTGGAGGCAGCATTGTGAGGTCACTTGTGCCTCTGTGCCTTGGCGGGCAGTGCTAGGGTGTTGGCTGCTGCTGGTGGTGGTGGTTGTGAGGTGACTTGTGAAGCAGTGCATGCTAGGCCAGTGCTGGTTGCCTGGCTGCTCTTGGCAGCTGTGAAATGAGTGCTGCATGAGGCTGTCGTAGGCATGTGTCAGTGTGGGAAGGTGCTGTTTGTGCTTGGGAGGTGCCTTTTGGTGTGGCCTTTGGTGCTGTGGCTGGCGCCTTGTGGCCCAGGGTGTGCGAGGCCAGAGCTGGAGGCAGCATTGTGAGGTCACTTGTGCCTGTGTGCCTTGGTGGGCAGTGCTAGGGTGTTGGCTGCTGCTGGTGGTGGTGGTTGTGAGGTGACTTGTGAAGCAGTGTGTGCTAGGCCAGTGCTGGTTGCCTGGCTGCTCTTGGCAGCTGTGAGGTGAGTGCTGAGTGAGGCCCTGGCAGGCATGTGTCAGTGTGGGAAGGTGCTGTTTGTGCTTGGGAGGTGCCTTTTGGTGTGGCCATTGGTGCCGTGGCTGGTGCCTTGTGGCCCAGGGTGTGCGAGGCCAGAGCTGGAGGCAGCATTGTGAGGTCACTTGTGCCTGTGTGCCTTGACGGGCAGTGCTAGGGTGTTGGCTGCTGCTGGTGGTGGTGGTTGTGAGGTCACTTGTGAAGCAGTGCGTGCTAGGCCAGTGCTGGTTGCCTGGCTGCTCTTGGCAGCTGTGAAATGAGTGCTGCATGAGGCTGTCGTAGGCATGTGTCAGTGTGGGAAGGTGCTGTTTGTCCTTGGGAGGTGCCTTTTGGTGTGGCCATTGGTGCTGTGGCTGGTGCCTTGTGGCCCAGGGTGTGAGAGGCCAGAGCTGGAGGCAGCATTGTGAGGTCACTTGTGCCTGTGTGCCTTGGCGGGCAGTGCTAGGGTGTTGGCTGCTGCTGGTGGTGGTGGTTGTGAGGTGACTTGTGAAGCAGTGTGTGCTAGGCCAGTGCTGGTTGCCTGGCTGCTCTTGGCAGCTGTGAGGTGAGTGCTGCGTGAGGCCCTGGCAGGCATGTGTCAGTGTGGGAAGGTGCTGTTTGTCCTTGGGAGGTGCCTTTTGGTGTGGCCATTGGTGCTGTGGCTGGTGCCTTGTGTCCCAGGTTGTGAGAGGCCAGAGCTGGAGGCAGCATTGTGAGGTCACTTGTGCCTGTGTGCCTTGGTGGGCAGTGCTAGGGTGTTGGCTGCTGCTGCTGGTGGTGGTTGTGAGGTGACTTGTGAAGCAGTGTGTGCTAGGCCAGTGCTGGTTGCCTGGCTGCTCTTGGCAGCTCTGAGGTGAGTGCTGAGTGAGGCCCTGGCAGGCATGTGTCAGTGTGGGAAGGTGCTGTTTGTGCTTGGGAGGTGCCTTTTGGTGTGGCCATTGGTGCCGTGGCTGGTGCCTTGTGGCCCAGGGTGTGCGAGGCCAGAGCTGGAGGCAGCATTGTGAGGTCACTTGTGCCTGTGTGCCTTGGCGGGCATTGCTAGGGTGTTGGCTGCTGCTGGTGGTGGTGGTTGTGAGGTCACTTGTGAAGCAGTGCATGCTAGGCCAGTGCTGGTTGCCTGGCTGCTCTTGGCAGCTGTGAAATGAGTGCTGCATGAGGCTGTCGTAGGCATGTGTCAGTGTGGGAAGGTGCTGTTTGTCCTTGGGAGGTGCCTTTTGGTGTGGCCATTGGTGCTGTGGCTGGTGCCTTGTGGCCCAGGGTGTGCGAGGCCAGAGCTGGAGGCAGCATTGTGAGGTCACTTGTGCCTGTGTGCCTTGACGGGCAGTGCTAGGGTGTTGGCTGCTGCTGGTGGTGGTGGTTGTGAGGTCACTTGTGAAGCAGTGCGTGCTAGGCCAGTGCTGGTTGCCTGGCTGCTCTTGGCAGCTGTGAAATGAGTGCTGCATGAGGCTGTCGTAGGCATGTGTCAGTGTGGGAAGGTGCTGTTTGTCCTTGGGAGGTGCCTTTTGGTGTGGCCATTGGTGCTGTGGCTGGTGCCTTGTGGCCCAGGGTGTGAGAGGCCAGAGCTGGAGGCAGCATTGTGAGGTCACTTGTGCCTGTGTGCCTTGGTGGGCAGTGCTAGGGTGTTGGCTGCTGCTGGTGGTGGTGGTTGTGAGGTGACTTGTGAAGCAGTGTGTGCTAGGCCAGTGCTGGTTGCCTGGCTGCTCTTGGCAGCTGTGAGGTGAGTGCTGCGTGAGGCCCTGGCAGGCATGTGTCAGTGTGGGAAGGTGCTGTTTGTCCTTGGGAGGTGCCTTTTGGTGTGGCCATTGGTGCTGTGGCTGGTGCCTTGTGTCCCAGGGTGTGTGAGGCCAGAGCTGGAGGCAGCATTGTGAGGTCACTTGTGCCTGTGTGCCTTGGCGGGCAGTGCTAGGGTGTTGGCTGCTGGTGGTGGTGGTGGTTGTGAGGTCACTTGTGAAGCAGTGCGTGCTAGGCCAGTGCTGGTTGCCTGGCTGCTCTTGGCAGCTGTGAGGTGAGTGCTGCGTGAGGCCCTGATAGGCATGTGTCAGTGTGGGAAGGTGCTGTTTGTGCTTGGGAGGTGCCTTTTGGTGTGGCCATTGGTGCATTGGGTGGTGCCTTGTGGCCCAGGGTGTGCGAGGCCAGAGCTGGAGGCAGCATTGTGAGGTCACTTGTGCCTGTGTGCTTTGGTGGGCAGTGCTAGGGTGTTGGCTGCTGGTGGTGGTGGTTGTGAGGTGACTTGTGAAGCAGTGCGTGCTAGGCCAGTGCTGGTTGCCTGGCTGCTCTTTGCAGCTTTGAGGTGAGTGCTGCGTGAGGCCCTGGCAGGCATGTGTCAGTGTGGGAAGGTGCTGTTTGTGCTTGGGAGGTGCCTTTTGGTGTGGCCATTGGTGCGTGGCTGGTGCCTTGTGGCCCAGGGTGTTCGAGTCCAGAGCTGGAGGCAGCATTGTGAGGTCACTTGTGCCTCTGTGCCTTGGCGGGCAGTGCTAGGGTGTTGGCTGCTGCTGGTGGTGGTGGTTGTGAGGTCACTTGTGAAGCAGTGCGTGCTAGGCCAGTGCTGGTTGCCTGGCTGCTCTTGGCAGCTGTGAGGTGAGTGCTGCGTGAGGCCCTGGCAGGCATGTGTCAGTGTGGGAAGGTGCTGTTTGTGCTTGGGAGGTGCCTTTTGGTGTGGCCATTGGTGCTGTGGCTGGTGCCTTGTGTCCCAGGTTGTGAGAGGCCAGAGCTGGAGGCAGCATTGTGAGGTCACTTGTGCCTGTGTGCCTTGGCGGGCAGTGCTAGGGTGTTGGCTGCTGCTGGTGGTGGTGGTTGTGAGGTGACTTGTGAAGCAGTGTGTGCTAGGCCAGTGCTGGTTGCCTGGCTGCTCTTGGCAGCTGTGAGGTGAGTGCTGCGTGAGGCCCTGGCAGGCATGTGTCAGTGTGGGAAGGTGCTGTTTGTCCTTGGGAGGTGCCTTTTGGTGTGGCCATTGGTGCCGTGGCTGGCGCCTTGTGTCCCAGGGTGTGTGAGGCCAGAGCTGGAGGCAGCATTGTGAGGTCACTTGTGCCTGTGTGCCTTGGCGGGCAGTGCTAGGGTGTTGGCTGCTGGTGGTGGTGGTGGTTGTGAAGTCACTTGTGAAGCAGTGCGTGCTAGGCCAGTGCTGGTTGCCTGGCTGCTCTTGGCAGCTGTGAGGTGAGTGCTGTGTGAGGCCCTGATAGGCATGTGTCAGTGTGGGAAGGTGCTGTTTGTGCTTGGGAGGTGCCTTTTGGTGTTGCCATTGGTGCATTGGGTGGTGCCTTGTGGCCCAGGGTGTGCGAGGCCAGAGCTGGAGGCAGCATTGTGAGGTCACTTGTGCCTGTGTGCTTTGGTGGGCAGTGCTAGGGTGTTGGCTGCTGCTGGTGGTGGTTGTGAGGTGACTTGTGAAGCAGTGCGTGCTAGGCCAGTGCTGGTTGCCTGGCTGCTCTTGGCAGCTTTGAGGTGAGTGCTGCGTGAGGCCCTGGCAGGCATGTGTCAGTGTGGGAAGGTGCTGTTTGTGCTTGGGAGGTGCCTTTTGGTGTGGCCATTGGTGCGTGGCTGGTGCCTTGTGTCCCAGGTTGTGAGAGGCCAGAGCTGGAGGCAGCATTGTGAGGTCACTTGTGCCTGTGTGCCTTGGCGGGCAGTGCTAGGGTGTTGGCTGCTGCTGGTGGTGGTGGTTGTGAGGTGACTTGTGAAGCAGTGTGTGCTAGGCCAGTGCTGGTTGCCTGGCTGCTCTTGGCAGCTGTGAGGTGAGTGCTGCGTGAGGCCCTGGCAGGCATGTGTCAGTGTGGGAAGGTGCTGTTTGTCCTTGGGAGGTGCCTTTTGGTGTGGCCATTGGTGCCGTGGCTGGCGCCTTGTGTCCCAGGGTGTGTGAGGCCAGAGCTGGAGGCAGCATTGTGAGGTCACTTGTGCCTGTGTGCCTTGGCAGGCAGTGCTAGGGTGTTGGCTGCTGGTGGTGGTGGTGGTTGTGAAGTCACTTGTGAAGCAGTGCGTGCTAGGCCAGTGCTGGTTGCCTGGCTGCTCTTGGCAGCTGTGAGGTGAGTGCTGCGTGAGGCCCTGATAGGCATGTGTCAGTGTGGGAAGGTGCTGTTTGTGCTTGGGAGGTGCCTTTTGGTGTGGCCATTGGTGCATTGGGTGGTGCCTTGTGGCCCAGGGTGTGCGAGGCCAGAGCTGGAGGCAGCATTGTGAGGTCACTTGTGCCTGTGTGCTTTGGTGGGCAGTGCTAGGGTGTTGGCTGCTGCTGGTGGTGGTGGTTGTGAGGTGACTTGTGAAGCAGTGCATGCTAGGCCAGTGCTGGTTGCCTGGCTGCTCTTGGCAGCTGTGAAATGAGTGCTGCATGAGGCTGTCGTAGGCATGTGTCAGTGTAGGAAGGTGCTGTTTGTCCTTGGGAGGTGCCTTTTGGTGTGGCCATTGGTGCTGTGGCTGGTGCCTTGTGGCCCAGGGTGTGCGAGGCCAGAGCTGGAGGCAGCATTGTGAGGTCACTTGTGCCTGTGTGCCTTGGCGGGCAGTGCTAGGGTGTTGGCTGCTGCTGGTGGTGGTGGTTGTGAGGTGACTTGTGAAGCAGTGCGTGCTAGGCCAGTGCTGGTTGCCTGGCTGCTCTTGGCAGCTGTGAGGTGAGTGCTGCGTGAGGCCCTGGCAGGCATGTGTCAGTGTGGGAAGGTGCTGTTTGTCCTTGGGAGGTGCCTTTTGGTGTGGCCATTGGTGCTGTGGCTGGTGCCTTGTGTCCCAGGTTGTGAGAGGCCAGAGCTGGAGGCAGCATTGTGAGGTCACTTGTGCCTGTGTGCCTTGGCGGGCAGTGCTAGGGTGTTGGCTGCTGCTGGTGGTGGTGGTTGTGAGGTGACTTGTGAAGCAGTGTGTGCTAGGCCAGTGCTGGTTGCCTGGCTGCTCTTGGCAGCTGTGAGGTGAGTGCTGCGTGAGGCCCTGGCAGGCATGTGTCAGTGTGGGAAGGTGCTGTTTGTCCTTGGGAGGTGCCTTTTGGTGTGGCCATTGGTGCCGTGGCTGGCGCCTTGTGGCCCAGGGTGTGCAAGGCCAGAGCTGGAGGCAGCATTGTGAGGTCACTTGTGCCTGTGTGCCTTGGCGGGCAGTGCTAGGGTGTTGGCTGCTGCTGGTGGTGGTGGTTGTGAAGTCACTTGTGAAGCAGTGCGTGCTAGGCCAGTGCTGGTTGCCTGGCTGCTCTTGGCAGCTGTGAGGTGAGTGCTGCGTGAGGCCCTGATAGGCATGTGTCAGTGTGGGAAGGTGCTGTTTGTGCTTGGGAGGTGCCTTTTGGTGTGGCCATTGGTGCATTGGGTGGTGCCTTGTGGCCCAGGGTGTGCGAGGCCAGAGCTGGAGGCAGCATTGTGAGGTCACTTGTGCCTGTGTGCTTTGGTGGGCAGTGCTAGGGTGTTGGCTGCTGGTGGTGGTGGTTGTGAGGTGACTTGTGAAGCAGTGCGTGCTAGGCCAGTGCTGGTTGCCTGGCTGCTCTTGGCAGCTTTGAGGTGAGTGCTGCGTGAGGCCCTGGCAGGCATGTGTCAGTGTGGGAAGGTGCTGTTTGTGCTTGGGAGGTGCCTTTTGGTGTGGCCATTGGTGCGTGGCTGGTGCCTTGTGTCCCAGGTTGTGAGAGGCCAGAGCTGGAGGCAGCATTGTGAGGTCACTTGTGCCTGTGTGCCTTGGCGGGCAGTGCTAGGGTGTTGGCTGCTGCTGGTGGTGGTGGTTGTGAGGTGACTTGTGAAGCAGTGTGTGCTAGGCCAGTGCTGGTTGCCTGGCTGCTCTTGGCAGCTGTGAGGTGAGTGCTGCGTGAGGCCCTGGCAGGCATGTGTCAGTGTGGGAAGGTGCTGTTTGTCCTTGGGAGGTGCCTTTTGGTGTGGCCATTGGTGCCGTGGCTGGCGCCTTGTGTCCCAGGGTGTGTGAGGCCAGAGCTGGAGGCAGCATTGTGAGGTCACTTGTGCCTGTGTGCCTTGGCAGGCAGTGCTAGGGTGTTGGCTGCTGGTGGTGGTGGTGGTTGTGAAGTCACTTGTGAAGCAGTGCGTGCTAGGCCAGTGCTGGTTGCCTGGCTGCTCTTGGCAGCTGTGAGGTGAGTGCTGCGTGAGGCCCTGATAGGCATGTGTCAGTGTGGGAAGGTGCTGTTTGTGCTTGGGAGGTGCCTTTTGGTGTGGCCATTGGTGCATTGGGTGGTGCCTTGTGGCCCAGGGTGTGCGAGGCCAGAGCTGGAGGCAGCATTGTGAGGTCACTTGTGCCTGTGTGCTTTGGTGGGCAGTGCTAGGGTGTTGGCTGCTGCTGGTGGTGGTGGTTGTGAGGTGACTTGTGAAGCAGTGCATGCTAGGCCAGTGCTGGTTGCCTGGCTGCTCTTGGCAGCTGTGAAATGAGTGCTGCATGAGGCTGTCATAGGCATGTGTCAGTGTAGGAAGGTGCTGTTTGTCCTTGGGAGGTGCCTTTTGGTGTGGCCATTGGTGCTGTGGCTGGTGCCTTGTGGCCCAGGGTGTGCGAGGCCAGAGCTGGAGGCAGCATTGTGAGGTCACTTGTGCCTGTGTGCCTTGGCGGGCAGTGCTAGGGTGTTGGCTGCTGCTGGTGGTGGTGGTTGTGAGGTGACTTGTGAAGCAGTGCGTGCTAGGCCAGTGCTGGTTGCCTGGCTGCTCTTGGCAGCTGTGAGGTGAGTGCTGCGTGAGGCCCTGGCAGGCATGTGTCAGTGTGGGAAGGTGCTGTTTGTGCTTGGGAGGTGCCTTTTGGTGTGGCCATTGGTGCTGTGGCTGGTGCCTTGTGTCCCAGGTTGTGAGAGGCCAGAGCTGGAGGCAGCATTGTGAGGTCACTTGTGCCTGTGTGCCTTGGCGGGCAGTGCTAGGGTGTTGGCTGCTGCTGGTGGTGGTGGTTGTGAGGTGACTTGTGAAGCAGTGTGTGCTAGGCCAGTGCTGGTTGCCTGGCTGCTCTTGGCAGCTGTGAGGTGAGTGCTGCGTGAGGCCCTGGCAGGCATGTGTCAGTGTGGGAAGGTGCTGTTTGTCCTTGGGAGGTGCCTTTTGGTGTGGCCATTGGTGCCGTGGCTGGCGCCTTGTGGCCCAGGGTGTGCAAGGCCAGAGCTGGAGGCAGCATTGTGAGGTCACTTGTGCCTGTGTGCCTTGGCGGGCAGTGCTAGGGTGTTGGCTGCTGCTGGTGGTGGTGGTTGTGAAGTCACTTGTGAAGCAGTGCGTGCTAGGCCAGTGCTGGTTGCCTGGCTGCTCTTGGCAGCTGTGAGGTGAGTGCTGCGTGAGGCCCTGATAGGCATGTGTCAGTGTGGGAAGGTGCTGTTTGTGCTTGGGAGGTGCCTTTTGGTGTGGCCATTGGTGCATTGGGTGGTGCCTTGTGGCCCAGGGTGTGCGAGGCCAGAGCTGGAGGCAGCATTGTGAGGTCACTTGTGCCTGTGTGCTTTGGTGGGCAGTGCTAGGGTGTTGGCTGCTGGTGGTGGTGGTTGTGAGGTGACTTGTGAAGCAGTGCGTGCTAGGCCAGTGCTGGTTGCCTGGCTGCTCTTGGCAGCTTTGAGGTGAGTGCTGCGTGAGGCCCTGGCAGGCATGTGTCAGTGTGGGAAGGTGCTGTTTGTGCTTGGGAGGTGCCTTTTGTTGTGGCCATTGGTGCGTGGCTGGTGCCTTGTGGCCCAGGGTGTTCGAGTCCAGAGCTGGAGGCAGCATTGTGAGGTCACTTGTGCCTCTGTGCCTTGGCGGGCAGTGCTAGGGTGTTGGCTGCTGCTGGTGGTGGTGGTTGTGAGGTCACTTGTGAAGCAGTGCGTGTTAGGCCAGTGCTGGTTGCCTGGCTGCTCTTGGCAGCTGTGAAATGAGTGCTGCATGAGGCTGTCGTAGGCATGTGTCAGTGTGGGAAGGTGCTGTTTGTCCTTGGGAGGTGCCTTTTGGTGTGGCCATTGGTGCTGTGGCTGGTGCCTTGTGGCCCAGGGTGTGCGAGGCCAGAGCTGGAGGCAGCATTGTGAGGTCACTTGTGCCTGTGTGCCTTGGCGGGCAGTGCTAGGGTGTTGGCTGCTGCTGGTGGTGGTGGTTGTGAGGTGACTTGTGAAGCAGTGCGTGCTAGGCCAGTGCTGGTTGCCTGGCTGCTCTTGGCAGCTGTGAGGTGAGTGCTGCGTGAGGCCCTGGCAGGCATGTGTCAGTGTGGGAAGGTGCTGTTTGTCCTTGGGAGGTGCCTTTTGGTGTGGCCATTGGTGCTGTGGCTGGTGCCTTGTGTCCTAGGTTGTGCGAGGCCAGAGCTGGAGGCAGCATTGTGAGGTCACTTGTGCCTGTGTGCCTTGGCGGGCAGTGCTAGGGTGTTGGCTGCTGCTGGTGGTGGTGGTTGTGAGGTGACTTGTGAAGCAGTGTGTGCTAGGCCAGTGCTGGTTGCCTGGCTGCTCTTGGCAGCTGTGAGGTGAGTGCTGCGTGAGGTGCTGGCAGGCATGTGTCAGTGTGGGAAGGTGCTGTTTGTGCTTGGGAGGTGCCTTTTGGTGTGGCCATTGGTGCCGTGGCTGGCGCCTTGTGGCCCAGGGTGTGCGAGGCCAGAGCTGGAGGCAGCATTGTGAGGTCACTTGTGCCTGTGTGCCTTGGCGGGCAGTGCTAGGGTGTTGGCTGCTGCTGGTTGTGGTGGTTGAGAAGTCACTTGTGAAGCAGTGCGTGCTAGGCCAGTGCTGGTTGCCTGGCTGCTCTTGGCAGGTGTGAGGTGAGTGCTGCGTGAGGCCCTGGCAGGCATGTGTCAGTGTGGGAAGGTGCTGTTTGTCCTTGGGAGGTGCCTTTTGGTGTGGCCATTGGTGCGTGGCTGGTGCCTTGTGGCCCAGGGTGTTCGAGTCCAGAGCTGAAGGCAGCATTGTGAGGTCACTTGTGCCTGTGTGCCTTGGCGGGCAGTGCTAGGGTGTTGGCTGCTGCTGCTGGTGGTGGTTGTGAGGTGACTTGTGAAGCAGTGCGTGCTAGGCCAGTGCTGGTTGCCTGGCTGCTCTTGGCAGCTGTGAAATGAGTGCTGCATGAGGCTGTCGTAGGCATGTGTCAGTGTGGGAAGGTGCTGTTTGTCCTTGGGAGGTGCCTTTTGGTGTGGCCATTGGTGCTGTGGCTGGCGCCTTGTGGCCCAGGGTGTGCGAGGCCAGAGCTGGAGGCAGCATTGTGAGGTCACTTGTGCCTGTGTGCCTTGGCGGGCAGTGCTAGGGTGTTGGCTGCTGCTGGTGGTGGTGGTTGTGAAGTCACTTGTGAAGCAGTGCGTGCTAGGCCAGTGCTGGTTGCCTGGCTGCTCTTGGCAGCTGTGAGGTGAGTGCTGCGTGAGGCCCTGGCAGGCATGTGTCAGTGTGGGAAGGTGCTGTTTGTGCTTGGGAGGTGCCTTTTGGTGTGGCCATTGGTGCATTGGGTGGTGCCTTGTGGCCCAGGGTGTGCGAGGCCAGAGCTGGAGGCAGCATTGTGTGGTCACTTGTGCCTCTGTGCCTTGGCGGGCAGTGCTGGGGTGTTGGCTGCTGCTGGTGGTGGTGGTTGTGAGGTCACTTGTGAAGCAATGCGTGCTAGGCCAGTGCTGGTTGCCTTGCTGCTCTTGGCAGCTGTGAGGTGAGTGCTGCGTGAGGCCCTGGCAGGCATGTGTCAGTGTGGGAAGGTGCTGTTTGTCCTTGGGAGGTGCCTTTTGGTGTGGCCATTGGTGCTGTGGCTGGTGCCTTGTGGCCCAGGGTGTGCAAGGCCAGAGCTGGAGGCAGCATTGTGAGGTCACTTGTGCCTGTGTGCCTTGGTGGGCAGTGCTAGGGTGTTGGCTGCTGGTAGTGGTGGTTGTGAGGTGACTTGTGAAGCAGTGCGTGCTAGGCCAGTGCTGGTTGCCTGGCTGCTCTTGGCAGGTGTGAGGTGAGTGCTGCGTGAGGCCCTGGCAGGCATGTGTCAGTGTGGGAAGGTGCTGTTTGTCCTTGGGAGGTGCCTTTTGGTGTGGCCATTGGTGCCGTGGCTGGTGCCTTGTGGCCCAGGGTGTGCGAGGCCAGAGCTGGAGGCAGCATTGTGAGGTCACTTGTGCCTGTGTGCCTTGGCGGGCAGTGCTAGGGTGTTGGCTGCTGCTGGTGGTGGTGGTTGTGAGGTGACTTGTGAAGCAGTGCGTGCTAGGCCAGTGCTGGTTGCCTGGCTGCTCTTGGCAGCTGTGAGGTGAGTGCTGCGTGAGGCTGTCGCAGGCATGTGTCAGTGTGGGAAGGTGCTGTTTGTGCTTGGGAGGTGCCTTTTGGTGTGGCCATTGGTGCTGTGGCTGGTGCCTTGTGGCCCAGGGTGTGCGAGGCCAGAGCTGGAGGCAGCATTGTGTGGTCACTTGTGCCTCTGTGCCTTGGCGGGCAGTGCTGGGGTGTTGGCTGCTGCTGGTGGTGGTGGTTGTGAGGTGACTTGTGAAGCAATGCGTGCTAGGCCAGTGCTGGTTGCCTTGCTGCTCTTGGCAGCTGTGAGGTGAGTGCTGCATGAGGCTGTCGCAGGCATGTGTCAGTGTGGGAAGGTGCTGTTTGTCCTTGGGAGGTGCCTTTTGGTGTGGCCATTGGTGCTGTGGCTGGTGCCTTGTGGCCCAGGGTGTGCGAGGCCAGAGCTGGAGGCAGCATTGTGAGGTCACTTGTGCCTGTGTGCCTTGGCGGGCAGTGCTAGGGTGTTGGCTGCTGCTGGTGGTGGTGGTTGTGAGGTGACTTGTGAAGCAGTGCGTGCTAGGCCAGTGCTGGTTGCCTGGCTGCTCTTGGCAGCTGTGAGGTGAGTGCTGCGTGAGGCCCTGGCAGGCATGTGTCAGTGTGGGAAGGTGCTGTTTGTCCTTGGGAGGTGCCTTTTGGTGTGGCCATTGGTGCTGTGGCTGGTGCCTTGTGTCCTAGGTTGTGCGAGGCCAGAGCTGGAGGCAGCATTGTGAGGTCACTTGTGCCTGTGTGCCTTGGCGGGCAGTGCTAGGGTGTTGGCTGCTGCTGGTGGTGGTGGTTGTGAGGTCACTTGTGAAGCAGTGTGTGCTAGGCCAGTGCTGGTTGCCTGGCTGCTCTTGGCAGCTGTGAGGTGAGTGCTGCGTGAGGTGCTGGCAGGCATGTGTCAGTGTGGGAAGGTGCTGTTTGTGCTTGGGAGGTGCCTTTTGGTGTGGCCATTGGTGCCGTGGCTGGCGCCTTGTGGCCCAGGGTGTGCGAGGCCAGAGCTGGAGGCAGCATTGTGAGGTCACTTGTGCCTGTGTGCCTTGGCGGGCAGTGCTAGGGTGTTGGCTGCTGCTGGTGGTGGTGGTTGAGAAGTCACTTGTGAAGCAGTGCGTGCTAGGCCAGTGCTGGTTGCCTGGCTGCTCTTGGCAGCTGTGAGGTGAGTGCTGCGTGAGGCCCTGGCAGGCATGTGTCAGTGTGGGAAGGTGCTGTTTGTGCTTGGGAGGTGCCTTTTGGTGTGGCCATTGGTGCATTGGGTGGTGCCTTGTGGCCCAGGGTGTGCGAGGCCAGAGCTGGAGGCAGCATTGTGAGGTCACTTGTGCCTGTGTGCTTTGGTGGGCAGTGCTAGGGTGTTGGCTGCTGGTGGTGGTGGTTGTGAGGTGACTTGTGAAGCAGTGCGTGCTAGGCCAGTGCTGGTTGCCTGGCTGCTCTTGGCAGGTGTGAGGTGAGTGCTGCGTGAGGCCCTGGCAGGCATGTGTCAGTGTGGGAAGGTGCTGTTTGTCCTTGGGAGGTGCCTTTTGGTGTGGCCATTGGTGCGTGGCTGGTGCCTTGTGGCCCAGGGTGTTCGAGTCCAGAGCTGAAGGCAGCATTGTGAGGTCACTTGTGCCTCTGTGCCTTGGCGGGCAGTGCTAGGGTGTTGGCTGCTGCTGGTGGTGGTGGTTGTGAGGTGACTTGTGAAGCAGTGCGTGCTAGGCCAGTGCTGGTTGCCTGGCTGCTCTTGGCAGCTGTGAAATGAGTGCTGCATGAGGCTGTCGTAGGCATGTGTCAGAGTGGGAAGGTGCTGTTTGTCCTTGGGAGGTGCCTTTTGGTGTGGCCATTGGTGCTGTGGCTGGCGCCTTGTGGCCCAGGGTGTGCGAGGCCAGAGCTGGAGGCAGCATTGTGAGGTCACTTGTGCCTGTGTGCCTTGGCGGGCAGTGCTAGGGTGTTGGCTGCTGCTGGTGGTGGTGGTTGTGAAGTCACTTGTGAAGCAGTGCGTGCTAGGCCAGTGCTGGTTGCCTGGCTGCTCTTGGCAGCTGTGAGGTGAGTGCTGCGTGAGGCCCTGGCAGGCATGTGTCAGTGTGGGAAGGTGCTGTTTGTGCTTGGGAGGTGCCTTTTGGTGTGGCCATTGGTGCTGTGGCTGGTGCCTTGTGGCCCAGGGTGTGCGAGGCCAGAGCTGGAGGCAGCATTGTGTGGTCACTTGTGCCTCTGTGCCTTGGCGGGCAGTGCTGGGGTGTTGGCTGCTGCTGGTGGTGGTGGTTGTGAGGTCACTTGTGAAGCAATGCGTGCTAGGCCAGTGCTGGTTGCCTTGCTGCTCTTGGCAGCTGTGAGGTGAGTGCTGCGTGAGGCCCTGGCAGGCATGTGTCAGTGTGGGAAGGTGCTGTTTGTCCTTGGGAGGTGCCTTTTGGTGTGGCCATTGGTGCTGTGGCTGGTGCCTTGTGGCCCAGGGTGTGCAAGGCCAGAGCTGGAGGCAGCATTGTGAGGTCACTTGTGCCTGTGTGCCTTGGTGGGCAGTGCTAGGGTGTTGGCTGCTGGTAGTGGTGGTTGTGAGGTGACTTGTGAAGCAGTGCGTGCTAGGCCAGTGCTGGTTGCCTGGCTGCTCTTGGCAGCTGTGAGGTGAGTGCTGCGTGAGGCCCTGGCAGGCATGTGTCAGTGTGGGAAGGTGCTGTTTGTCCTTGGGAGGTGCCTTTTGGTGTGGCCATTGGTGCCGTGGCTGGCGCCTTGTGGCCCAGGGTGTGCGAGGCCAGAGCTGGAGGCAGCATTGTGAGGTCACTTGTGCCTGTGTGCCTTGGCGGGCAGTGCTAGGGTGTTGGCTGCTGCTGGTGGTGGTGGTTGTGAGGTGACTTGTGAAGCAGTGCGTGCTAGGCCAGTGCTGGTTGCCTGGCTGCTCTTGGCAGCTGTGAGGTGAGTGCTGCGTGAGGCTGTCGCAGGCATGTGTCAGTGTGGGAAGGTGCTGTTTGTGCTTGGGAGGTGCCTTTTGGTGTGGCCATTGGTGCTGTGGCTGGTGCCTTGTGGCCCAGGGTGTGCGAGGCCAGAGCTGGAGGCAGCATTGTGTGGTCACTTGTGCCTCTGTGCCTTGGCGGGCAGTGCTGGGGTGTTGGCTGCTGCTGGTGGTGGTGGTTGTGAGGTGACTTGTGAAGCAATGCGTGCTAGGCCAGTGCTGGTTGCCTTGCTGCTCTTGGCAGCTGTGAGGTGAGTGCTGCATGAGGCTGTCGCAGGCATGTGTCAGTGTGGGAAGGTGCTGTTTGTGCTTGGGAGGTGCCTTTTGGTGTGTCCATTGGTGCTGTGGCTGGTGCCTTGTGGCCCAGGGTGTGCGAGGCCAGAGCTGGAGGCAGCATTGTGAGGTCACTTGTGCCTGTGTGCCTTGGTGGGCAGTGCTAGGGTGTTGGCTGCTGGTGGTGGTGGTTGTGAGGTGACTTGTGAAGCAGTGCGTGCTAGGCCAGTGCTGGTTGCCTGGCTGCTCTTGGCAGCTGTGAGGTGAGTGCTGCGTGAGGCCCTGGCAGGCATGTGTCAGTGTGGGAAGGTGCTGTTTGTCCTTGGGAGGTGCCTTTTGGTGTGGCCATTGGTGCTGTGGCTGGCGCCTTGTGGCCCAGGGTGTGCGAGGCCAGAGCTGGAGGCAGCATTGTGAGGTCACTTGTGCCTGTGTGCCTTGGCGGGCAGTGCTAGGGTGTTGGCTGCTGGTGGTGGTGGTGGTTGTGAAGTCACTTGTGAAGCAGTGCGTGCTAGGCCAGTGCTGGTTGCCTGGCTGCTCTTGGCAGCTGTGAGGTGAGTGCTGCGTGAGGCCCTGGCAGGCATGTGTCAGTGTGGGAAGGTGCTGTTTGTGCTTGGGAGGTGCCTTTTGGTGTGGCCATTGGTGCATTGGGTGGTGCCTTGTGGCCCAGGGTGTGCGAGGCCAGAGCTGGAGGCAGCATTGTGAGGTCACTTGTGCCTCTGTGCCTTGGCGGGCAGTGCTAGGGTGTTGGCTGCTGCTGCTGGTGGTGGTTGTGAGGTCACTTGTGAAGCAGTGCGTGCTAGGCCAGTGCTGGTTGCCTGGCTGCTCTTGGCAGCTGTGAGGTGAGTGCTGCGTGAGGCCCTGGCAGGCATGTGTCAGTGTGGGAAGGTGCTGTTTGTCCTTGGGAGGTGCCTTTTGGTGTGGCCATTGGTGCCATGGCTGGTGCCTTGTGGCCCAGGGTGTGCGAGGCCAGAGCTGGAGGCAGCATTGTGAGGTCACTTGTGCCTGTGTGCCTTGGCGGGCAGTGCTAGGGTGTTGGCTGCTGCTGGTGGTGGTGGTTGTGAGGTGACTTGTGAAGCAGTGCGTGCTAGGCCAGTGCTGGTTGCCTGGCTGCTCTTGGCAGCTGTGAGGTGAGTGCTGCATGAGGCTGTCGCAGGCATGTGTCAGTGTGGGAAGGTGCTGTTTGTGCTTGGGAGGTGCCTTTTGGTGTGTCCATTGGTGCTGTGGCTGGTGCCTTGTGGCCCAGGGTGTGAGAGGCCAGAGCTGGAGGCAGCATTGTGAGGTCACTTGTGCCTGTGTGCCTTGGCGGGCAGTGCTAGGGTGTTGGCTGCTGCTGGTGGTGGTGGTTGTGAGGTGACTTGTGAAGCAGTGTGTGCTAGGCCAGTGCTGGTTGCCTGGCTGCTCTTGGCAGCTGTGAGGTGAGTGCTGCGTGAGGCCCTGGCAGGCATGTGTCAGTGTGGGAAGGTGCTGTTTGTGCTTGGGAGGTGCCTTTTGGTGTGGCCATTGGTGCTGTGGCTGGTGCCTTGTGGCCCAGGGTGTGCGAGGCCAGAGCTGGATGCAGCATTGTGTGGTCACTTGTGCCTCTGTGCCTTGGCGGGCAGTGCTGGGGTGTTGGCTGCTGCTGGTGGTGGTGGTTGTGAGGTCACTTGTGAAGCAATGCGTGCTAGGCCAGTGCTGGTTGCCTTGCTGCTCTTGGCAGCTGTGAGGTGAGTGCTGCATGAGGCTGTCGCAGGCATGTGTCAGTGTGGGAAGGTGCTGTTTGTGCTTGGGAGGTACCTTTTGGTGTGTCCATTGGTGCTGTGGCTGGTGCCTTGTGGCCCAGGGTGTGCGAGGCCAGAGCTGGAGGCAGCATTGTGAGGTCACTTGTGCCTGTGTGCCTTGGTGGGCAGTGCTAGGGTGTTGGCTGCTGGTGGTGGTGGTTGTGAGGTGACTTGTGAAGCAGTGCGTGCTAGGCCAGTGCTGGTTGCCTGGCTGCTCTTGGCAGCTGTGAGGTGAGTGCTGCGTGAGGCACTGGCAGGCATGTGTCAGTGTGGGAAGGTGCTGTTTGTCCTTGGGATGTGCCTTTTGGTGTGGCCATTGGTGCCGTGGCTGGCGCCTTGTGGCCCAGGGTGTGCGAGGCCAGAGCTGGAGGCAGCATTGTGAGGTCACTTGTGCCTGTGTGCCTTGGCGGGCAGTGCTAGGGTGTTGGCTGCTGCTGGTTGTGGTGGTTGTGAAGTCACTTGTGAAGCAGTGCGTGCTAGGCCAGTGCTGGTTGCCTGGCTGCTCTTGGCAGCTGTGAGGTGAGTGCTGCGTGAGGCCCTGGCAGGCATGTGTCAGTGTGGGAAGGTGCTGTTTGTCCTTGGGAGGTGCCTTTTGTTTTGGCCATTGGTGCATTGGGTGGTGCCTTGTGGCCCAGGGTGTGCGAGGCCAGAGCTGGAGGCAGCATTGTGAGGTCACTTGTGCCTGTGTGCCTTGGCGGGCAGTGCTAGGGTGTTGGATGCTGCTGCTGGTGGTGGTTGTGAGGTCACTTGTGAAGCAGTGCGTGCTAGGCCAGTGCTGGTTGCCTGGCTGCTCTTGGCATCTGTGAGGTGAGTGCTGCGTGAGGCCGTCGCAGGCATGTGTCAGTGTGGGAAGGTGCTGTTTGTCCTTGGGAGGTGCCTTTTGGTGTGGCCATTGGTGCTGTGGCTGGTGCCTTGTGGCCCAGGGTGTGGGAGGCCAGAGCTGGAGGCAGCATTGTGTGGTCACTTGTGCCTCTGTGCCTTGGCGGGCAGTGCTGGGGTGTTGGCTGCTGCTGGTGGTGGTGGTTGTGAGGTCACTTGTGAAGCAGTGCGTGCTAGGCCAGTGCTGGTTGCCTTGCTGCTCTTGGCAGCTGTGAGGTGAGTGCTGCATGAGGCTGTCGCAGGCATGTGTCAGTGTGGGAAGGTGCTGTTTGTCCTTGGGAGGTGCCTTTTGGTGTGGCCATTGGTGCGTGGCTGGTGCCTTGTGGCCCAGGGTGTGCGAGTCCAGAGCTGGAGGCAGCATTGTGAGGTCACTTGTGCCTCTGTGCCTTGGCGGGCAGTGCTAGGGTGTTGGCTGCTGCTGGTGGTGGTGGTTGTGAGGTGACTTGTGAAGCAGTGCGTGCTAGGCCAGTGCTGGTTGCCTGGCTGCTCTTGGCAGCTGTGAAATGAGTGCTGCATGAGGCTGTCGTAGGCATGTGTCAGTGTGGGAAGGTGCTGTTTGTGCTTGGGAGGTGCCTTTTGGTGTGGCCATTGGTGCTGTGGCTGGTGCCTTGTGGCCCAGGGTGTGCGAGGCCAGAGCTGGAGGCAGCATTGTGAGGTCACTTGTGCCTGTGTGCCTTGGTGGGCAGTGCTAGGGTGTTGGCTGCTGCTGGTGGTGGTGGTTGTGAGGTGACTTGTGAAGCAGTGCGTGCTAGGCCAGTGCTGGTTGCCTGGCTGCTCTTGGCAGCTGTGAGGTGAGTGCTGCGTGAGGCGCTGGCAGGCATGTGTCAGTGTGGGAAGGTGCTGTTTGTGCTTGGGAGGTGCCTTTTGGTGTGGCCATTGGTGCCGTGGCTGGCGCCTTGTGGCCCAGGTTGTGCGAGGCCAGAGCTGGAGGCAGCATTGTGAGGTCACTTGTGCCTGTGTGCCTTGGCGGGCAGTGCTAGGGTGTTGGCTGCTGCTGGTGGTGGTGGTTGTGAAGTCACTTGTGAAGCAGTGCGTGCTAGGCCAGTGCTGGTTGCCTGGCTGCTCTTGGCAGCTGTGAGGTGAGTGCTGCGTGAGGCCCTGGCAGGCATGTGTCAGTGTGGGAAGGTGCTGTTTGTGCTTGGGAGGTGCCTTTTGGTGTGGCCATTGGTGCATTGGGTGGTGCCTTGTGGCCCAGGGTGTGGGAGGCCAGAGCTGGAGGCAGCATTGTGAGGTCACTTGTGCCTGTGTGCCTTGGTGGGCAGTGCTAGGGTGTTGGCTGCTGGTGGTGGTGGTTGTGAGGTGACTTGTGAAGCAGTGCGTGCTAGGCCAGTGCTGGTTGCCTGGCTGCTCTTGGCAGCTGTGAGGTGAGTGCTGCGTGAGGCGCTGGCAGGCATGTGTCAGTGTGGGAAGGTGCTGTTTGTCCTTGGGAGGTGCCTTTTGGTGTGGCCATTGGTGCGTGGCTGGTGCCTTGTGGCCCAGGGTGTTCGAGTCCAGAGCTGGAGGCAGCATTGTGAGGTCACTTGTGCCTGTGTGCCTTGGCGGGCAGTGCTAGGGTGTTGGCTGCTGCTGCTGGTGGTGGTTGTGAGGTCACTTGTGAAGCAGTGCGTGCTAGGCCAGTGCTGGTTGCCTGGCTGCTCTTGGCAGCTGTGAGGTGAGTGCTGCGTGAGGCCCTGGCAGGCATGTGTCAGTGTGGGAAGGTGCTGTTTGTCCTTGGGAGGTGCCTTTTGGTGTGGCCATTGGTGCCGTGGCTGGCGCCTTGTGGCCCAGGGTGTGCGAGGCCAGAGCTGGAGGCAGCATTGTGAGGTCACTTGTGCCTCTGTGCCTTGGCGGGCAGTGCTAGGGTGTTGGCTGCTGCTGCTGGTGGTGGTTGTGAGGTGACTTGTGAAGCAGTGCGTGCTAGGCCAGTGCTGGTTGCCTGGCTGCTCTTGGCATCTGTGAGGTGAGTGCTGCGTGAGGCCGTCGCAGGCATGTGTCAGTGTGGGAAGGTGCTGTTTGTCCTTGGGAGGTGCCTTTTGGTGTGGCCATTGGTGCTGTGGCTGGTGCCTTGTGGCCCAGGGTGTTCGAGGCCAGAGCTGGAGGCAGCATTGTGAGGTCACTTGTGCCTGTGTGCCTTGGCGGGCAGTGCTAGGGTGTTGGCTGCTGCTGGTGGTGGTGGTTGTGAGGTGACTTGTGAAGCAGTGTGTGCTAGGCCAGTGCTGGTTGCCTGGCTGCTCTTGGCAGCTGTGAGGTGAGTGCTGCGTGAGGCCCTGGCAGGCATGTGTCAGTGTGGGAAGGTGCTGTTTGTGCTTGGGAGGTGCCTTTTGGTGTGGCCATTGGTGCTGTGGCTGGTGCCTTGTGGCCCAGGGTGTGCGAGGCCAGAGCTGGAGGCAGCATTGTGTGGTCACTTGTGCCTCTGTGCCTTGGTGGGCAGTGCTGGGGTGTTGGCTGCTGCTGGTGGTGGTGGTTGTGAGGTCACTTGTGAAGCAGTGCGTGCTAGGCCAGTGCTGGTTGCCTGGCTGCTCTTGGCAGCTGTGAGGTGAGTGCTGCGTGAGGCCCTGGCAGGCATGTGTCAGTGTGGGAAGGTGCTGTTTGTCCTTGGGAGGTGCCTTTTGGTGTGGCCATTGGTGCTGTGGCTGGTGCCTTGTGGCCCAGGGTGTGCGAGGCCAGAGCTGGAGGCAGCATTGTGAGGTCACTTGTGCCTTGGTGGGCAGTGCTAGGGTGTTGGCTGCTGCTGGTGGTGGTGGTTGTGAGGTGACTTGTGAAGCAGTGCGTGCTAGGCCAGTGCTGGTTGCCTGGCTGCTCTTGGCAGCTGTGAGGTGAGTGCTGCGTGAGGCGCTGGCAGGCATGTGTCAGTGTGGGAAGGTGCTGTTTGTCCTTGGGAGGTGCCTTTTGGTGTGGCCATTGGTGCCGTGGCTGGCGCCTTGTGGCCCAGGGTGTGCGAGGCCAGAGCTGGAGGCAGCATTGTGAGGTCACTTGTGCCTGTGTGCCTTGGCGGGCAGTGCTAGGGTGTTGGCTGCTGGTGGTGGTGGTGGTTGTGAAGTCACTTGTGAAGCAGTGCGTGCTAGGCCAGTGCTGGTTGCCTGGCTGCTCTTTGCAGCTGTGAGGTGAGTGCTGCGTGAGGCCCTGATAGGCATGTGTCAGTGTGGGAAGGTGCTGTTTGTGCTTGGGAGGTGCCTTTTGGTGTGGCCATTGGTGCATTGGGTGATGCCTTGTGGCCCAGGGTGTTCGAGGCCAGAGCTGGAGGCAGCATTGTGAGGTCACTTGTGCCTGTGTGCTTTGGTGGGCAGTGCTAGGGTGTTGGCTGCTGGTGGTGGTGGTTGTGAGGTGACTTGTGAAGCAGTGCGTGCTAGGCCAGTGCTGGTTGCCTGGCTGCTCTTGGCATCTGTGAGGTGAGTGCTGCGTGAGGCCGTCGCAGGCATGTGTCAGTGTGGGAAGGTGCTGTTTGTCCTTGGGAGGTGCCTTTTGGTGTGGCCATTGGTGCTGTGGCTGGTGCCTTGTGGCCCAGGGTGTGGGAGGCCAGAGCTGGAGGCAGCATTGTGAGGTCACTTGTGCCTGTGTGCCTTGGTGGGCAGTGCTAGGGTGTTGGCTGCTGCTGGTGGTGGTGGTTTTGAGGTCACTTGTGAAGCAGTGCGTGCTAGGCCAGTGCTGGTTGCCTTGCTGCTCTTGGCAGCTGTGAGGTGAGTGCTGCGTGAGGCCCTGGCAGGCATGTGTCAGTGTGGGAAGGTGCTGTTTGTGCTTGGGAGGTGCCTTTTGGTGTGTCCATTGGTGCTGTGGCTGGTGCCTTGTGGCCCAGGGTGTGGGAGGCCAGAGCTGGAGGCAGCATTGTGAGGTCACTTGTGCCTGTGTGCCTTGGCGGGCAGTGCTAGGGTGTTGGCTGCTGGTGGTGGTGGTGGTTGTGAGGTGACTTGTGAAGCAGTGCGTGCTAGGCCAGTGCTGGTTGCCTGGCTGCTCTTGGCAGCTGTGAGGTGAGTGCTGCGTGAGGCCCTGGCAGGCATGTGTCAGTGTGGGAAGGTGCTGTTTGTCCTTGGGAGGTGCCTTTTGGTGTGGCCATTGGTGCTGCGGCTGGTGCCTTGTGGCCCAGGGTGTGCGAGGCCAGAGCTGGAGGCAGCATTGTGTGGTCACTTGTGCCTCTGTGCCTTGGCGGGCAGTGCTGGGGTGTTGGCTGCTGCTGGTGGTGGTGGTTGTGAGGTCACTTGTGAAGCAATGCGTGCTAGGCCAGTGCTGGTTGCCTGGCTGCTCTTGGCAGCTGTGAGGTGAGTGCTGCGTGAGGCCCTGGCAGGCATGTGTCAGTGTGGGAAGGTGCTGTTTGTGCTTGGGAGGTGCCTTTTGGTGTGTCCATTGGTGCTGTGGCTGGTGCCTTGTGGCCCAGGGTGTGCGAGGCCAGAGCTGGAGGCAGCATTGTGAGGTCACTTGTGCCTGTGTGCCTTGGTGGGCAGTGCTAGGGTGTTGGCTGCTGGTGGTGGTGGTTGTGAGGTGACTTGTGAAGCAGTGCGTGCTAGGCCAGTGCTGGTTGCCTGGCTGCTCTTGGCAGCTGTGAGGTGAGTGCTGCGTGAGGCCCTGGCAGGCATGTGTCAGTGTGGGAAGGTGCTGTTTGTCCTTGGGAGGTGCCTTTTGGTGTGGCCATTGGTGCGTGGCTGGTGCCTTGTGGCCCAGGGTGTGCGAGGCCAGAGCTGGAGGCAGCATTGTGAGGTCACTTGTGCCTGTGTGCCTTGGTGGGCAGTGCTAGGGTGTTGGCTGCTGCTGGTGGTGGTGGTTGTGAGGTGACTTGTGAAGCAGTGCGTGCTAGGCCAGTGCTGGTTGCCTGGCTGCTCTTGGCAGCTGTGAAATGAGTGCTGCATGAGGCTGTCGTAGGCATGTGTCAGTGTGGGAAGGTGCTGTTTGTCCTTGGGAGGTGCCTTTTGGTGTGGCCATTGGTGCTGTGGCTGGTGCCTTGTGGCTCAGGGTGTGCGAGGCCAGAGCTGGAGGCAGCATTGTGAGGTCACTTGTGCCTGTGTGCCTTGGCGGGCAGTGCTAGGGTGTTGGCTGCTGCTGGTGGTGGTGGTTGTGAGGTCACTTGTGAAGCAGTGCGTGCTAGGCCAGTGCTGGTTGCCTGGCTGCTCTTGGCAGCTGTGAGGTGAGTGCTGCGTGAGGCCCTGGCAGGCATGTGTCAGTGTGGGAAGGTGCTGTTTGTCCTTGGGAGGTGCCTTTTGGTGTGGCCATTGGTGCTGTGGCTGGTGCCTTGTGGCCCAGGGTGTGAGAGGCCAGAGCTGGAGGCAGCATTGTGAGGTCACTTGTGCCTGTGTGCCTTGGCGGGCAGTGCTAGGGTGTTGGCTGCTGCTGGTGGTGGTGGTTGTGAGGTGACTTGTGAAGCAGTGCGTGCTAGGCCAGTGCTGGTTGCCTGGCTGCTCTTGGCAGCTGTGAGGTGAGTGCTGCGTGAGGCTGTCGCAGGCATGTGTCAGTGTGGGAAGGTGCTGCTTGTCCTTGGGAGGTGCCTTTTGGTGTGTCCATTGGTGCCGTGGCTGGTGCCTTGTGGCCCAGGGTGTGGGAGGCCAGAGCTGGAGGCAGCATTGTGAGGTCACTTGTGCCTGTGTGCCTTGGCGGGCAGTGCTAGGGTGTTGGCTGCTGCTGGTGGTGGTGGTTGTGAGGTGTCTTGTTAAGCAGTGCGTGCTAGGCCAGTGCTGGTTGCCTGGCTGCTCTTGGCAGCTGTGAGGTGAGTGCTGCGTGAGGCCCTGGCAGGCATGTGTCAGTGTGGGAAGGTGCTGTTTGTCCTTGGGAGGTGCCTTTTGGTGTGGCCATTGGTGCCGTGGCTGGCGCCTTGTGTCCCAGGGTGTGTGAGGCCAGAGCTGGAGGCAGCATTGTGAGGTCACTTGTGCCTGTGTGCCTTGGCGGGCAGTGCTAGGGTGTTGGCTGCTGGTGGTGGTGGTGGTTGTGAAGTCACTTGTGAAGCAGTGCGTGCTAGGCCAGTGCTGGTTGCCTGGCTGCTCTTGGCAGCTGTGAGGTGAGTGCTGTGTGAGGCCCTGATAGGCATGTGTCAGTGTGGGAAGGTGCTGTTTGTGCTTGGGAGGTGCCTTTTGGTGTTGCCATTGGTGCATTGGGTGGTGCCTTGTGGCCCAGGGTGTGCGAGGCCAGAGCTGGAGGCAGCATTGTGAGGTCACTTGTGCCTGTGTGCTTTGGTGGGCAGTGCTAGGGTGTTGGCTGCTGCTGGTGGTGGTTGTGAGGTGACTTGTGAAGCAGTGCGTGCTAGGCCAGTGCTGGTTGCCTGGCTGCTCTTGGCAGCTTTGAGGTGAGTGCTGCGTGAGGCCCTGGCAGGCATGTGTCAGTGTGGGAAGGTGCTGTTTGTGCTTGGGAGGTGCCTTTTGGTGTGGCCATTGGTGCGTGGCTGGTGCCTTGTGTCCCAGGTTGTGAGAGGCCAGAGCTGGAGGCAGCATTGTGAGGTCACTTGTGCCTGTGTGCCTTGGCGGGCAGTGCTAGGGTGTTGGCTGCTGCTGGTGGTGGTGGTTGTGAGGTGACTTGTGAAGCAGTGTGTGCTAGGCCAGTGCTGGTTGCCTGGCTGCTCTTGGCAGCTGTGAGGTGAGTGCTGCGTGAGGCCCTGGCAGGCATGTGTCAGTGTGGGAAGGTGCTGTTTGTCCTTGGGAGGTGCCTTTTGGTGTGGCCATTGGTGCCGTGGCTGGCGCCTTGTGTCCCAGGGTGTGTGAGGCCAGAGCTGGAGGCAGCATTGTGAGGTCACTTGTGCCTGTGTGCCTTGGCAGGCAGTGCTAGGGTGTTGGCTGCTGGTGGTGGTGGTGGTTGTGAAGTCACTTGTGAAGCAGTGCGTGCTAGGCCAGTGCTGGTTGCCTGGCTGCTCTTGGCAGCTGTGAGGTGAGTGCTGCGTGAGGCCCTGATAGGCATGTGTCAGTGTGGGAAGGTGCTGTTTGTGCTTGGGAGGTGCCTTTTGGTGTGGCCATTGGTGCATTGGGTGGTGCCTTGTGGCCCAGGGTGTGCAAGGCCAGAGCTGGAGGCAGCATTGTGAGGTCACTTGTGCCTGTGTGCTTTGGTGGGCAGTGCTAGGGTGTTGGCTGCTGCTGGTGGTGGTGGTTGTGAGGTGACTTGTGAAGCAGTGCATGCTAGGCCAGTGCTGGTTGCCTGGCTGCTCTTGGCAGCTGTGAAATGAGTGCTGCATGAGGCTGTCGTAGGCATGTGTCAGTGTAGGAAGGTGCTGTTTGTCCTTGGGAGGTGCCTTTTGGTGTGGCCATTGGTGCTGTGGCTGGTGCCTTGTGGCCCAGGGTGTGCGAGGCCAGAGCTGGAGGCAGCATTGTGAGGTCACTTGTGCCTGTGTGCCTTGGCGGGCAGTGCTAGGGTGTTGGCTGCTGCTGGTGGTGGTGGTTGTGAGGTGACTTGTGAAGCAGTGCGTGCTAGGCCAGTGCTGGTTGCCTGGCTGCTCTTGGCAGCTGTGAGGTGAGTGCTGCGTGAGGCCCTGGCAGGCATGTGTCAGTGTGGGAAGGTGCTGTTTGTCCTTGGGAGGTGCCTTTTGGTGTGGCCATTGGTGCTGTGGCTGGTGCCTTGTGTCCCAGGTTGTGAGAGGCCAGAGCTGGAGGCAGCATTGTGAGGTCACTTGTGCCTGTGTGCCTTGGCGGGCAGTGCTAGGGTGTTGGCTGCTGCTGGTGGTGGTGGTTGTGAGGTGACTTGTGAAGCAGTGTGTGCTAGGCCAGTGCTGGTTGCCTGGCTGCTCTTGGCAGCTGTGAGGTGAGTGCTGCGTGAGGCCCTGGCAGGCATGTGTCAGTGTGGGAAGGTGCTGTTTGTCCTTGGGAGGTGCCTTTTGGTGTGGCCATTGGTGCCGTGGCTGGCGCCTTGTGGCCCAGGGTGTGCAAGGCCAGAGCTGGAGGCAGCATTGTGAGGTCACTTGTGCCTGTGTGCCTTGGCGGGCAGTGCTAGGGTGTTGGCTGCTGCTGGTGGTGGTGGTTGTGAAGTCACTTGTGAAGCAGTGCGTGCTAGGCCAGTGCTGGTTGCCTGGCTGCTCTTGGCAGCTGTGAGGTGAGTGCTGCGTGAGGCCCTGATAGGCATGTGTCAGTGTGGGAAGGTGCTGTTTGTGCTTGGGAGGTGCCTTTTGGTGTGGCCATTGGTGCATTGGGTGGTGCCTTGTGGCCCAGGGTGTGCGAGGCCAGAGCTGGAGGCAGCATTGTGAGGTCACTTGTGCCTGTGTGCTTTGGTGGGCAGTGCTAGGGTGTTGGCTGCTGGTGGTGGTGGTTGTGAGGTGACTTGTGAAGCAGTGCGTGCTAGGCCAGTGCTGGTTGCCTGGCTGCTCTTGGCAGCTTTGAGGTGAGTGCTGCGTGAGGCCCTGGCAGGCATGTGTCAGTGTGGGAAGGTGCTGTTTGTGCTTGGGAGGTGCCTTTTGGTGTGGCCATTGGTGCGTGGCTGGTGCCTTGTGTCCCAGGTTGTGAGAGGCCAGAGCTGGAGGCAGCATTGTGAGGTCACTTGTGCCTGTGTGCCTTGGCGGGCAGTGCTAGGGTGTTGGCTGCTGCTGGTGGTGGTGGTTGTGAGGTGACTTGTGAAGCAGTGTGTGCTAGGCCAGTGCTGGTTGCCTGGCTGCTCTTGGCAGCTGTGAGGTGAGTGCTGCGTGAGGCCCTGGCAGGCATGTGTCAGTGTGGGAAGGTGCTGTTTGTCCTTGGGAGGTGCCTTTTGGTGTGGCCATTGGTGCCGTGGCTGGCGCCTTGTGTCCCAGGGTGTGTGAGGCCAGAGCTGGAGGCAGCATTGTGAGGTCACTTGTGCCTGTGTGCCTTGGCAGGCAGTGCTAGGGTGTTGGCTGCTGGTGGTGGTGGTGGTTGTGAAGTCACTTGTGAAGCAGTGCGTGCTAGGCCAGTGCTGGTTGCCTGGCTGCTCTTGGCAGCTGTGAGGTGAGTGCTGCGTGAGGCCCTGATAGGCATGTGTCAGTGTGGGAAGGTGCTGTTTGTGCTTGGGAGGTGCCTTTTGGTGTGGCCATTGGTGCATTGGGTGGTGCCTTGTGGCCCAGGGTGTGCGAGGCCAGAGCTGGAGGCAGCATTGTGAGGTCACTTGTGCCTGTGTGCTTTGGTGGGCAGTGCTAGGGTGTTGGCTGCTGCTGGTGGTGGTGGTTGTGAGGTGACTTGTGAAGCAGTGCATGCTAGGCCAGTGCTGGTTGCCTGGCTGCTCTTGGCAGCTGTGAAATGAGTGCTGCATGAGGCTGTCATAGGCATGTGTCAGTGTAGGAAGGTGCTGTTTGTCCTTGGGAGGTGCCTTTTGGTGTGGCCATTGGTGCTGTGGCTGGTGCCTTGTGGCCCAGGGTGTGCGAGGCCAGAGCTGGAGGCAGCATTGTGAGGTCACTTGTGCCTGTGTGCCTTGGCGGGCAGTGCTAGGGTGTTGGCTGCTGCTGGTGGTGGTGGTTGTGAGGTGACTTGTGAAGCAGTGCGTGCTAGGCCAGTGCTGGTTGCCTGGCTGCTCTTGGCAGCTGTGAGGTGAGTGCTGCGTGAGGCCCTGGCAGGCATGTGTCAGTGTGGGAAGGTGCTGTTTGTCCTTGGGAGGTGCCTTTTGGTGTGGCCATTGGTGCTGTGGCTGGTGCCTTGTGTCCCAGGTTGTGAGAGGCCAGAGCTGGAGGCAGCATTGTGAGGTCACTTGTGCCTGTGTGCCTTGGCGGGCAGTGCTAGGGTGTTGGCTGCTGCTGGTGGTGGTGGTTGTGAGGTGACTTGTGAAGCAGTGTGTGCTAGGCCAGTGCTGGTTGCCTGGCTGCTCTTGGCAGCTGTGAGGTGAGTGCTGCGTGAGGCCCTGGCAGGCATGTGTCAGTGTGGGAAGGTGCTGTTTGTCCTTGGGAGGTGCCTTTTGGTGTGGCCATTGGTGCCGTGGCTGGCGCCTTGTGGCCCAGGGTGTGCAAGGCCAGAGCTGGAGGCAGCATTGTGAGGTCACTTGTGCCTGTGTGCCTTGGCGGGCAGTGCTAGGGTGTTGGCTGCTGCTGGTGGTGGTGGTTGTGAAGTCACTTGTGAAGCAGTGCGTGCTAGGCCAGTGCTGGTTGCCTGGCTGCTCTTGGCAGCTGTGAGGTGAGTGCTGCGTGAGGCCCTGATAGGCATGTGTCAGTGTGGGAAGGTGCTGTTTGTGCTTGGGAGGTGCCTTTTGGTGTGGCCATTGGTGCATTGGGTGGTGCCTTGTGGCCCAGGGTGTGCGAGGCCAGAGCTGGAGGCAGCATTGTGAGGTCACTTGTGCCTGTGTGCTTTGGTGGGCAGTGCTAGGGTGTTGGCTGCTGGTGGTGGTGGTTGTGAGGTGACTTGTGAAGCAGTGCGTGCTAGGCCAGTGCTGGTTGCCTGGCTGCTCTTGGCAGCTTTGAGGTGAGTGCTGCGTGAGGCCCTGGCAGGCATGTGTCAGTGTGGGAAGGTGCTGTTTGTGCTTGGGAGGTGCCTTTTGTTGTGGCCATTGGTGCGTGGCTGGTGCCTTGTGGCCCAGGGTGTTCGAGTCCAGAGCTGGAGGCAGCATTGTGAGGTCACTTGTGCCTCTGTGCCTTGGCGGGCAGTGCTAGGGTGTTGGCTGCTGCTGGTGGTGGTGGTTGTGAGGTCACTTGTGAAGCAGTGCGTGTTAGGCCAGTGCTGGTTGCCTGGCTGCTCTTGGCAGCTGTGAAATGAGTGCTGCATGAGGCTGTCGTAGGCATGTGTCAGTGTGGGAAGGTGCTGTTTGTCCTTGGGAGGTGCCTTTTGGTGTGGCCATTGGTGCTGTGGCTGGTGCCTTGTGGCCCAGGGTGTGCGAGGCCAGAGCTGGAGGCAGCATTGTGAGGTCACTTGTGCCTGTGTGCCTTGGCGGGCAGTGCTAGGGTGTTGGCTGCTGCTGGTGGTGGTGGTTGTGAGGTGACTTGTGAAGCAGTGCGTGCTAGGCCAGTGCTGGTTGCCTGGCTGCTCTTGGCAGCTGTGAGGTGAGTGCTGCGTGAGGCCCTGGCAGGCATGTGTCAGTGTGGGAAGGTGCTGTTTGTCCTTGGGAGGTGCCTTTTGGTGTGGCCATTGGTGCTGTGGCTGGTGCCTTGTGTCCTAGGTTGTGCGAGGCCAGAGCTGGAGGCAGCATTGTGAGGTCACTTGTGCCTGTGTGCCTTGGCGGGCAGTGCTAGGGTGTTGGCTGCTGCTGGTGGTGGTGGTTGTGAGGTGACTTGTGAAGCAGTGTGTGCTAGGCCAGTGCTGGTTGCCTGGCTGCTCTTGGCAGCTGTGAGGTGAGTGCTGCGTGAGGTGCTGGCAGGCATGTGTCAGTGTGGGAAGGTGCTGTTTGTGCTTGGGAGGTGCCTTTTGGTGTGGCCATTGGTGCCGTGGCTGGCGCCTTGTGGCCCAGGGTGTGCGAGGCCAGAGCTGGAGGCAGCATTGTGAGGTCACTTGTGCCTGTGTGCCTTGGCGGGCAGTGCTAGGGTGTTGGCTGCTGCTGGTTGTGGTGGTTGAGAAGTCACTTGTGAAGCAGTGCGTGCTAGGCCAGTGCTGGTTGCCTGGCTGCTCTTGGCAGCTGTGAGGTGAGTGCTGCGTGAGGCCCTGGCAGGCATGTGTCAGTGTGGGAAGGTGCTGTTTGTCCTTGGGAGGTGCCTTTTGGTGTGGCCATTGGTGCTGTGGCTGGTGCCTTGTGGCCCAGGGTGTGAGAGGCCAGAGCTGGAGGCAGCATTGTGAGGTCACTTGTGCCTGTGTGCCTTGGCGGGCAGTGCTAGGGTGTTGGCTGCTGCTGGTGGTGGTGGTTGTGAGGTGACTTGTGAAGCAGTGCGTGCTAGGCCAGTGCTGGTTGCCTGGCTGCTCTTGGCAGCTGTGAGGTGAGTGCTGCGTGAGGCTGTCGCAGGCATGTGTCAGTGTGGGAAGGTGCTGCTTGTCCTTGGGAGGTGCCTTTTGGTGTGTCCATTGGTGCCGTGGCTGGTGCCTTGTGGCCCAGGGTGTGGGAGGCCAGAGCTGGAGGCAGCATTGTGAGGTCACTTGTGCCTGTGTGCCTTGGCGGGCAGTGCTAGGGTGTTGGCTGCTGCTGGTGGTGGTGGTTGTGAGGTGTCTTGTTAAGCAGTGCGTGCTAGGCCAGTGCTGGTTGCCTGGCTGCTCTTGGCAGCTGTGAGGTGAGTGCTGCGTGAGGCCCTGGCAGGCATGTGTCAGTGTGGGAAGGTGCTGTTTGTCCTTGGGAGGTGCCTTTTGGTGTGGCCATTGGTGCCGTGGCTGGCGCCTTGTGTCCCAGGGTGTGTGAGGCCAGAGCTGGAGGCAGCATTGTGAGGTCACTTGTGCCTGTGTGCCTTGGCGGGCAGTGCTAGGGTGTTGGCTGCTGGTGGTGGTGGTGGTTGTGAAGTCACTTGTGAAGCAGTGCGTGCTAGGCCAGTGCTGGTTGCCTGGCTGCTCTTGGCAGCTGTGAGGTGAGTGCTGTGTGAGGCCCTGATAGGCATGTGTCAGTGTGGGAAGGTGCTGTTTGTGCTTGGGAGGTGCCTTTTGGTGTTGCCATTGGTGCATTGGGTGGTGCCTTGTGGCCCAGGGTGTGCGAGGCCAGAGCTGGAGGCAGCATTGTGAGGTCACTTGTGCCTGTGTGCTTTGGTGGGCAGTGCTAGGGTGTTGGCTGCTGCTGGTGGTGGTTGTGAGGTGACTTGTGAAGCAGTGCGTGCTAGGCCAGTGCTGGTTGCCTGGCTGCTCTTGGCAGCTTTGAGGTGAGTGCTGCGTGAGGCCCTGGCAGGCATGTGTCAGTGTGGGAAGGTGCTGTTTGTGCTTGGGAGGTGCCTTTTGGTGTGGCCATTGGTGCGTGGCTGGTGCCTTGTGTCCCAGGTTGTGAGAGGCCAGAGCTGGAGGCAGCATTGTGAGGTCACTTGTGCCTGTGTGCCTTGGCGGGCAGTGCTAGGGTGTTGGCTGCTGCTGGTGGTGGTGGTTGTGAGGTGACTTGTGAAGCAGTGTGTGCTAGGCCAGTGCTGGTTGCCTGGCTGCTCTTGGCAGCTGTGAGGTGAGTGCTGCGTGAGGCCCTGGCAGGCATGTGTCAGTGTGGGAAGGTGCTGTTTGTCCTTGGGAGGTGCCTTTTGGTGTGGCCATTGGTGCCGTGGCTGGCGCCTTGTGTCCCAGGGTGTGTGAGGCCAGAGCTGGAGGCAGCATTGTGAGGTCACTTGTGCCTGTGTGCCTTGGCAGGCAGTGCTAGGGTGTTGGCTGCTGGTGGTGGTGGTGGTTGTGAAGTCACTTGTGAAGCAGTGCGTGCTAGGCCAGTGCTGGTTGCCTGGCTGCTCTTGGCAGCTGTGAGGTGAGTGCTGCGTGAGGCCCTGATAGGCATGTGTCAGTGTGGGAAGGTGCTGTTTGTGCTTGGGAGGTGCCTTTTGGTGTGGCCATTGGTGCATTGGGTGGTGCCTTGTGGCCCAGGGTGTGCAAGGCCAGAGCTGGAGGCAGCATTGTGAGGTCACTTGTGCCTGTGTGCTTTGGTGGGCAGTGCTAGGGTGTTGGCTGCTGCTGGTGGTGGTGGTTGTGAGGTGACTTGTGAAGCAGTGCATGCTAGGCCAGTGCTGGTTGCCTGGCTGCTCTTGGCAGCTGTGAAATGAGTGCTGCATGAGGCTGTCGTAGGCATGTGTCAGTGTAGGAAGGTGCTGTTTGTCCTTGGGAGGTGCCTTTTGGTGTGTCCATTGGTGCTGTGGCTGGTGCCTTGTGGCCCAGGGTGTGCGAGGCCAGAGCTGGAGGCAGCATTGTGAGGTCACTTGTGCCTGTGTGCCTTGGCGGGCAGTGCTAGGGTGTTGGCTGCTGCTGGTGGTGGTGGTTGTGAGGTGACTTGTGAAGCAGTGCGTGCTAGGCCAGTGCTGGTTGCCTGGCTGCTCTTGGCAGCTGTGAGGTGAGTGCTGCGTGAGGCCCTGGCAGGCATGTGTCAGTGTGGGAAGGTGCTGTTTGTCCTTGGGAGGTGCCTTTTGGTGTGGCCATTGGTGCTGTGGCTGGTGCCTTGTGTCCCAGGTTGTGAGAGGCCAGAGCTGGAGGCAGCATTGTGAGGTCACTTGTGCCTGTGTGCCTTGGCGGGCAGTGCTAGGGTGTTGGCTGCTGCTGGTGGTGGTGGTTGTGAGGTGACTTGTGAAGCAGTGTGTGCTAGGCCAGTGCTGGTTGCCTGGCTGCTCTTGGCAGCTGTGAGGTGAGTGCTGCGTGAGGCCCTGGCAGGCATGTGTCAGTGTGGGAAGGTGCTGTTTGTCCTTGGGAGGTGCCTTTTGGTGTGGCCATTGGTGCCGTGGCTGGCGCCTTGTGGCCCAGGGTGTGCAAGGCCAGAGCTGGAGGCAGCATTGTGAGGTCACTTGTGCCTGTGTGCCTTGGCGGGCAGTGCTAGGGTGTTGGCTGCTGCTGGTGGTGGTGGTTGTGAAGTCACTTGTGAAGCAGTGCGTGCTAGGCCAGTGCTGGTTGCCTGGCTGCTCTTGGCAGCTGTGAGGTGAGTGCTGCGTGAGGCCCTGATAGGCATGTGTCAGTGTGGGAAGGTGCTGTTTGTGCTTGGGAGGTGCCTTTTGGTGTGGCCATTGGTGCATTGGGTGGTGCCTTGTGGCCCAGGGTGTGCGAGGCCAGAGCTGGAGGCAGCATTGTGAGGTCACTTGTGCCTGTGTGCTTTGGTGGGCAGTGCTAGGGTGTTGGCTGCTGGTGGTGGTGGTTGTGAGGTGACTTGTGAAGCAGTGCGTGCTAGGCCAGTGCTGGTTGCCTGGCTGCTCTTGGCAGCTTTGAGGTGAGTGCTGCGTGAGGCCCTGGCAGGCATGTGTCAGTGTGGGAAGGTGCTGTTTGTGCTTGGGAGGTGCCTTTTGGTGTGGCCATTGGTGCGTGGCTGGTGCCTTGTGTCCCAGGTTGTGAGAGGCCAGAGCTGGAGGCAGCATTGTGAGGTCACTTGTGCCTGTGTGCCTTGGCGGGCAGTGCTAGGGTGTTGGCTGCTGCTGGTGGTGGTGGTTGTGAGGTGACTTGTGAAGCAGTGTGTGCTAGGCCAGTGCTGGTTGCCTGGCTGCTCTTGGCAGCTGTGAGGTGAGTGCTGCGTGAGGCCCTGGCAGGCATGTGTCAGTGTGGGAAGGTGCTGTTTGTCCTTGGGAGGTGCCTTTTGGTGTGGCCATTGGTGCCGTGGCTGGCGCCTTGTGTCCCAGGGTGTGTGAGGCCAGAGCTGGAGGCAGCATTGTGAGGTCACTTGTGCCTGTGTGCCTTGGCAGGCAGTGCTAGGGTGTTGGCTGCTGGTGGTGGTGGTGGTTGTGAAGTCACTTGTGAAGCAGTGCGTGCTAGGCCAGTGCTGGTTGCCTGGCTGCTCTTGGCAGCTGTGAGGTGAGTGCTGCGTGAGGCCCTGATAGGCATGTGTCAGTGTGGGAAGGTGCTGTTTGTGCTTGGGAGGTGCCTTTTGGTGTGGCCATTGGTGCATTGGGTGGTGCCTTGTGGCCCAGGGTGTGCGAGGCCAGAGCTGGAGGCAGCATTGTGAGGTCACTTGTGCCTGTGTGCTTTGGTGGGCAGTGCTAGGGTGTTGGCTGCTGCTGGTGGTGGTGGTTGTGAGGTGACTTGTGAAGCAGTGCATGCTAGGCCAGTGCTGGTTGCCTGGCTGCTCTTGGCAGCTGTGAAATGAGTGCTGCATGAGGCTGTCATAGGCATGTGTCAGTGTAGGAAGGTGCTGTTTGTCCTTGGGAGGTGCCTTTTGGTGTGGCCATTGGTGCTGTGGCTGGTGCCTTGTGGCCCAGGGTGTGCGAGGCCAGAGCTGGAGGCAGCATTGTGAGGTCACTTGTGCCTGTGTGCCTTGGCGGGCAGTGCTAGGGTGTTGGCTGCTGCTGGTGGTGGTGGTTGTGAGGTGACTTGTGAAGCAGTGCGTGCTAGGCCAGTGCTGGTTGCCTGGCTGCTCTTGGCAGCTGTGAGGTGAGTGCTGCGTGAGGCCCTGGCAGGCATGTGTCAGTGTGGGAAGGTGCTGTTTGTCCTTGGGAGGTGCCTTTTGGTGTGGCCATTGGTGCTGTGGCTGGTGCCTTGTGTCCCAGGTTGTGAGAGGCCAGAGCTGGAGGCAGCATTGTGAGGTCACTTGTGCCTGTGTGCCTTGGCGGGCAGTGCTAGGGTGTTGGCTGCTGCTGGTGGTGGTGGTTGTGAGGTGACTTGTGAAGCAGTGTGTGCTAGGCCAGTGCTGGTTGCCTGGCTGCTCTTGGCAGCTGTGAGGTGAGTGCTGCGTGAGGCCCTGGCAGGCATGTGTCAGTGTGGGAAGGTGCTGTTTGTCCTTGGGAGGTGCCTTTTGGTGTGGCCATTGGTGCCGTGGCTGGCGCCTTGTGGCCCAGGGTGTGCAAGGCCAGAGCTGGAGGCAGCATTGTGAGGTCACTTGTGCCTGTGTGCCTTGGCGGGCAGTGCTAGGGTGTTGGCTGCTGCTGGTGGTGGTGGTTGTGAAGTCACTTGTGAAGCAGTGCGTGCTAGGCCAGTGCTGGTTGCCTGGCTGCTCTTGGCAGCTGTGAGGTGAGTGCTGCGTGAGGCCCTGATAGGCATGTGTCAGTGTGGGAAGGTGCTGTTTGTGCTTGGGAGGTGCCTTTTGGTGTGGCCATTGGTGCATTGGGTGGTGCCTTGTGGCCCAGGGTGTGCGAGGCCAGAGCTGGAGGCAGCATTGTGAGGTCACTTGTGCCTGTGTGCTTTGGTGGGCAGTGCTAGGGTGTTGGCTGCTGGTGGTGGTGGTTGTGAGGTGACTTGTGAAGCAGTGCGTGCTAGGCCAGTGCTGGTTGCCTGGCTGCTCTTGGCAGCTTTGAGGTGAGTGCTGCGTGAGGCCCTGGCAGGCATGTGTCAGTGTGGGAAGGTGCTGTTTGTGCTTGGGAGGTGCCTTTTGTTGTGGCCATTGGTGCGTGGCTGGTGCCTTGTGGCCCAGGGTGTTCGAGTCCAGAGCTGGAGGCAGCATTGTGAGGTCACTTGTGCCTCTGTGCCTTGGCGGGCAGTGCTAGGGTGTTGGCTGCTGCTGGTGGTGGTGGTTGTGAGGTCACTTGTGAAGCAGTGCGTGTTAGGCCAGTGCTGGTTGCCTGGCTGCTCTTGGCAGCTGTGAAATGAGTGCTGCATGAGGCTGTCGTAGGCATGTGTCAGTGTGGGAAGGTGCTGTTTGTCCTTGGGAGGTGCCTTTTGGTGTGGCCATTGGTGCTGTGGCTGGTGCCTTGTGGCCCAGGGTGTGCGAGGCCAGAGCTGGAGGCAGCATTGTGAGGTCACTTGTGCCTGTGTGCCTTGGCGGGCAGTGCTAGGGTGTTGGCTGCTGCTGGTGGTGGTGGTTGTGAGGTGACTTGTGAAGCAGTGCGTGCTAGGCCAGTGCTGGTTGCCTGGCTGCTCTTGGCAGCTGTGAGGTGAGTGCTGCGTGAGGCCCTGGCAGGCATGTGTCAGTGTGGGAAGGTGCTGTTTGTCCTTGGGAGGTGCCTTTTGGTGTGGCCATTGGTGCTGTGGCTGGTGCCTTGTGTCCTAGGTTGTGCGAGGCCAGAGCTGGAGGCAGCATTGTGAGGTCACTTGTGCCTGTGTGCCTTGGCGGGCAGTGCTAGGGTGTTGGCTGCTGCTGGTGGTGGTGGTTGTGAGGTGACTTGTGAAGCAGTGTGTGCTAGGCCAGTGCTGGTTGCCTGGCTGCTCTTGGCAGCTGTGAGGTGAGTGCTGCGTGAGGTGCTGGCAGGCATGTGTCAGTGTGGGAAGGTGCTGTTTGTGCTTGGGAGGTGCCTTTTGGTGTGGCCATTGGTGCCGTGGCTGGCGCCTTGTGGCCCAGGGTGTGCGAGGCCAGAGCTGGAGGCAGCATTGTGAGGTCACTTGTGCCTGTGTGCCTTGGCGGGCAGTGCTAGGGTGTTGGCTGCTGCTGGTTGTGGTGGTTGAGAAGTCACTTGTGAAGCAGTGCGTGCTAGGCCAGTGCTGGTTGCCTGGCTGCTCTTGGCAGCTGTGAGGTGAGTGCTGCGTGAGGCCCTGGCAGGCATGTGTCAGTGTGGGAAGGTGCTGTTTGTGCTTGGGAGGTGCCTTTTGGTGTGGCCATTGGTGCATTGGGTGGTGCCTTGTGGCCCAGGGTGTGCGAGGCCAGAGCTGGAGGCAGCATTGTGAGGTCACTTGTGCCTGTGTGCTTTGGTGGGCAGTGCTAGGGTGTTGGCTGCTGCTGGTGGTGGTTGTGAGGTGACTTGTGAAGCAGTGCGTGCTAGGCCAGTGCTGGTTGCCTGGCTGCTCTTGGCAGGTGTGAGGTGAGTGCTGCGTGAGGCCCTGGCAGGCATGTGTCAGTGTGGGAAGGTGCTGTTTGTCCTTGGGAGGTGCCTTTTGGTGTGGCCATTGGTGCGTGGCTGGTGCCTTGTGGCCCAGGGTGTTCGAGTCCAGAGCTGAAGGCAGCATTGTGAGGTCACTTGTGCCTCTGTGCCTTGGCGGGCAGTGCTAGGGTGTTGGCTGCTGCTGGTGATGGTGGTTGTGAGGTGACTTGTGAAGCAGTGCGTGCTAGGCCAGTGCTGGTTGCCTGGCTGCTCTTGGCAGCTGTGAAATGAGTGCTGCATGAGGCTGTCGTAGGCATGTGTCAGTGTGGGAAGGTGCTGTTTGTCCTTGGGAGGTGCCTTTTGGTGTGGCCATTGGTGCTGTGGCTGGCGCCTTGTGGCCCAGGGTGTGCGAGGCCAGAGCTGGAGGCAGCATTGTGAGGTCACTTGTGCCTGTGTGCCTTGGCGGGCAGTGCTAGGGTGTTGGCTGCTGCTGGTGGTGGTGGTTGTGAAGTCACTTGTGAAGCAGTGCGTGCTAGGCCAGTGCTGGTTGCCTGGCTGCTCTTGGCAGCTGTGAGGTGAGTGCTGCGTGAGGCCCTGGCAGGCATGTGTCAGTGTGGGAAGGTGCTGTTTGTGCTTGGGAGGTGCCTTTTGGTGTGGCCATTGGTGCATTGGGTGGTGCCTTGTGGCCCAGGGTGTGCGAGGCCAGAGCTGGAGGCAGCATTGTGTGGTCACTTGTGCCTCTGTGCCTTGGCGGGCAGTGCTGGGGTGTTGGCTGCTGCTGGTGGTGGTGGTTGTGAGGTCACTTGTGAAGCAATGCGTGCTAGGCCAGTGCTGGTTGCCTTGCTGCTCTTGGCAGCTGTGAGGTGAGTGCTGCGTGAGGCCCTGGCAGGCATGTGTCAGTGTGGGAAGGTGCTGTTTGTCCTTGGGAGGTGCCTTTTGGTGTGGCCATTGGTGCTGTGGCTGGTGCCTTGTGGCCCAGGGTGTGCAAGGCCAGAGCTGGAGGCAGCATTGTGAGGTCACTTGTGCCTGTGTGCCTTGGTGGGCAGTGCTAGGGTGTTGGCTGCTGGTAGTGGTGGTTGTGAGGTGACTTGTGAAGCAGTGCGTGCTAGGCCAGTGCTGGTTGCCTGGCTGCTCTTGGCAGGTGTGAGGTGAGTGCTGCGTGAGGCCCTGGCAGGCATGTGTCAGTGTGGGAAGGTGCTGTTTGTCCTTGGGAGGTGCCTTTTGGTGTGGCCATTGGTGCCGTGGCTGGTGCCTTGTGGCCCAGGGTGTGCGAGGCCAGAGCTGGAGGCAGCATTGTGAGGTCACTTGTGCCTGTGTGCCTTGGCGGGCAGTGCTAGGGTGTTGGCTGCTGCTGGTGGTGGTGGTTGTGAGGTGACTTGTGAAGCAGTGCGTGCTAGGCCAGTGCTGGTTGCCTGGCTGCTCTTGGCAGCTGTGAGGTGAGTGCTGCGTGAGGCTGTCGCAGGCATGTGTCAGTGTGGGAAGGTGCTGTTTGTGCTTGGGAGGTGCCTTTTGGTGTGGCCATTGGTGCTGTGGCTGGTGCCTTGTGGCCCAGGGTGTGCGAGGCCAGAGCTGGAGGCAGCATTGTGTGGTCACTTGTGCCTCTGTGCCTTGGCGGGCAGTGCTGGGGTGTTGGCTGCTGCTGGTGGTGGTGGTTGTGAGGTGACTTGTGAAGCAATGCGTGCTAGGCCAGTGCTGGTTGCCTTGCTGCTCTTGGCAGCTGTGAGGTGAGTGCTGCATGAGGCTGTCGCAGGCATGTGTCAGTGTGGGAAGGTGCTGTTTGTCCTTGGGAGGTGCCTTTTGGTGTGGCCATTGGTGCTGTGGCTGGTGCCTTGTGGCCCAGGGTGTGCGAGGCCAGAGCTGGAGGCAGCATTGTGAGGTCACTTGTGCCTGTGTGCCTTGGCGGGCAGTGCTAGGGTGTTGGCTGCTGCTGGTGGTGGTGGTTGTGAGGTGACTTGTGAAGCAGTGCGTGCTAGGCCAGTGCTGGTTGCCTGGCTGCTCTTGGCAGCTGTGAGGTGAGTGCTGCGTGAGGCCCTGGCAGGCATGTGTCAGTGTGGGAAGGTGCTGTTTGTCCTTGGGAGGTGCCTTTTGGTGTGGCCATTGGTGCTGTGGCTGGTGCCTTGTGTCCTAGGTTGTGCGAGGCCAGAGCTGGAGGCAGCATTGTGAGGTCACTTGTGCCTGTGTGCCTTGGCGGGCAGTGCTAGGGTGTTGGCTGCTGCTGGTGGTGGTGGTTGTGAGGTCACTTGTGAAGCAGTGTGTGCTAGGCCAGTGCTGGTTGCCTGGCTGCTCTTGGCAGCTGTGAGGTGAGTGCTGCGTGAGGTGCTGGCAGGCATGTGTCAGTGTGGGAAGGTGCTGTTTGTGCTTGGGAGGTGCCTTTTGGTGTGGCCATTGGTGCCGTGGCTGGCGCCTTGTGGCCCAGGGTGTGCGAGGCCAGAGCTGGAGGCAGCATTGTGAGGTCACTTGTGCCTGTGTGCCTTGGCGGGCAGTGCTAGGGTGTTGGCTGCTGCTGGTGGTGGTGGTTGAGAAGTCACTTGTGAAGCAGTGCGTGCTAGGCCAGTGCTGGTTGCCTGGCTGCTCTTGGCAGCTGTGAGGTGAGTGCTGCGTGAGGCCCTGGCAGGCATGTGTCAGTGTGGGAAGGTGCTGTTTGTGCTTGGGAGGTGCCTTTTGGTGTGGCCATTGGTGCATTGGGTGGTGCCTTGTGGCCCAGGGTGTGCGAGGCCAGAGCTGGAGGCAGCATTGTGAGGTCACTTGTGCCTGTGTGCTTTGGTGGGCAGTGCTAGGGTGTTGGCTGCTGGTGGTGGTGGTTGTGAGGTGACTTGTGAAGCAGTGCGTGCTAGGCCAGTGCTGGTTGCCTGGCTGCTCTTGGCAGGTGTGAGGTGAGTGCTGCGTGAGGCCCTGGCAGGCATGTGTCAGTGTGGGAAGGTGCTGTTTGTCCTTGGGAGGTGCCTTTTGGTGTGGCCATTGGTGCGTGGCTGGTGCCTTGTGGCCCAGGGTGTTCGAGTCCAGAGCTGAAGGCAGCATTGTGAGGTCACTTGTGCCTCTGTGCCTTGGCGGGCAGTGCTAGGGTGTTGGCTGCTGCTGGTGGTGGTGGTTGTGAGGTGACTTGTGAAGCAGTGCGTGCTAGGCCAGTGCTGGTTGCCTGGCTGCTCTTGGCAGCTGTGAAATGAGTGCTGCATGAGGCTGTCGTAGGCATGTGTCAGAGTGGGAAGGTGCTGTTTGTCCTTGGGAGGTGCCTTTTGGTGTGGCCATTGGTGCTGTGGCTGGCGCCTTGTGGCCCAGGGTGTGCGAGGCCAGAGCTGGAGGCAGCATTGTGAGGTCACTTGTGCCTGTGTGCCTTGGCGGGCAGTGCTAGGGTGTTGGCTGCTGCTGGTGGTGGTGGTTGTGAAGTCACTTGTGAAGCAGTGCGTGCTAGGCCAGTGCTGGTTGCCTGGCTGCTCTTGGCAGCTGTGAGGTGAGTGCTGCGTGAGGCCCTGGCAGGCATGTGTCAGTGTGGGAAGGTGCTGTTTGTGCTTGGGAGGTGCCTTTTGGTGTGGCCATTGGTGCTGTGGCTGGTGCCTTGTGGCCCAGGGTGTGCAAGGCCAGAGCTGGAGGCAGCATTGTGTGGTCACTTGTGCCTCTGTGCCTTGGCGGGCAGTGCTGGGGTGTTGGCTGCTGCTGGTGGTGGTGGTTGTGAGGTCACTTGTGAAGCAATGCGTGCTAGGCCAGTGCTGGTTGCCTTGCTGCTCTTGGCAGCTGTGAGGTGAGTGCTGCGTGAGGCCCTGGCAGGCATGTGTCAGTGTGGGAAGGTGCTGTTTGTCCTTGGGAGGTGCCTTTTGGTGTGGCCATTGGTGCTGTGGCTGGTGCCTTGTGGCCCAGGGTGTGCAAGGCCAGAGCTGGAGGCAGCATTGTGAGGTCACTTGTGCCTGTGTGCCTTGGTGGGCAGTGCTAGGGTGTTGGCTGCTGGTAGTGGTGGTTGTGAGGTGACTTGTGAAGCAGTGCGTGCTAGGCCAGTGCTGGTTGCCTGGCTGCTCTTGGCAGGTGTGAGGTGAGTGCTGCGTGAGGCCCTGGCAGGCATGTGTCAGTGTGGGAAGGTGCTGTTTGTCCTTGGGAGGTGCCTTTTGGTGTGGCCATTGGTGCCGTGGCTGGCGCCTTGTGGCCCAGGGTGTGCGAGGCCAGAGCTGGAGGCAGCATTGTGAGGTCACTTGTGCCTGTGTGCCTTGGCGGGCAGTGCTAGGGTGTTGGCTGCTGCTGGTGGTGGTGGTTGTGAGGTGACTTGTGAAGCAGTGCGTGCTAGGCCAGTGCTGGTTGCCTGGCTGCTCTTGGCAGCTGTGAGGTGAGTGCTGCGTGAGGCTGTCGCAGGCATGTGTCAGTGTGGGAAGGTGCTGTTTGTGCTTGGGAGGTGCCTTTTGGTGTGGCCATTGGTGCTGTGGCTGGTGCCTTGTGGCCCAGGGTGTGCGAGGCCAGAGCTGGAGGCAGCATTGTGTGGTCACTTGTGCCTCTGTGCCTTGGCGGGCAGTGCTGGGGTGTTGGCTGCTGCTGGTGGTGGTGGTTGTGAGGTGACTTGTGAAGCAATGCGTGCTAGGCCAGTGCTGGTTGCCTTGCTGCTCTTGGCAGCTGTGAGGTGAGTGCTGCATGAGGCTGTCGCAGGCATGTGTCAGTGTGGGAAGGTGCTGTTTGTGCTTGGGAGGTGCCTTTTGGTGTGTCCATTGGTGCTGTGGCTGGTACCTTGTGGCCCAGGGTGTGCGAGGCCAGAGCTGGAGGCAGCATTGTGAGGTCACTTGTGCCTGTGTGCCTTGGTGGGCAGTGCTAGGGTGTTGGCTGCTGGTGGTGGTGGTTGTGAGGTGACTTGTGAAGCAGTGCGTGCTAGGCCAGTGCTGGTTGCCTGGCTGCTCTTGGCAGCTGTGAGGTGAGTGCTGCGTGAGGCACTGGCAGGCATGTGTCAGTGTGGGAAGGTGCTGTTTGTCCTTGGGAGGTGCCTTTTGGTGTGGCCATTGGTGCTGTGGCTGGCGCCTTGTGGCCCAGGGTGTGCGAGGCCAGAGCTGGAGGCAGCATTGTGAGGTCACTTGTGCCTGTGTGCCTTGGCGGGCAGTGCTAGGGTGTTGGCTGCTGGTGGTGGTGGTGGTTGTGAAGTCACTTGTGAAGCAGTGCGTGCTAGGCCAGTGCTGGTTGCCTGGCTGCTCTTGGCAGCTGTGAGGTGAGTGCTGCGTGAGGCCCTGGCAGGCATGTGTCAGTGTGGGAAGGTGCTGTTTGTGCTTGGGAGGTGCCTTTTGGTGTGGCCATTGGTGCATTGGGTGGTGCCTTGTGGCCCAGGGTGTGCGAGGCCAGAGCTGGAGGCAGCATTGTGAGGTCACTTGTGCCTCTGTGCCTTGGCGGGCAGTGCTAGGGTGTTGGCTGCTGCTGCTGGTGGTGGTTGTGAGGTCACTTGTGAAGCAGTGCGTGCTAGGCCAGTGCTGGTTGCCTGGCTGCTCTTGGCAGCTGTGAGGTGAGTGCTGCGTGAGGCCCTGGCAGGCATGTGTCAGTGTGGGAAGGTGCTGTTTGTCCTTGGGAGGTGCCTTTTGGTGTGGCCATTGGTGCCATGGCTGGTGCCTTGTGGCCCAGGGTGTGCGAGGCCAGAGCTGGAGGCAGCATTGTGAGGTCACTTGTGCCTGTGTGCCTTGGCGGGCAGTGCTAGGGTGTTGGCTGCTGCTGGTGGTGGTGGTTGTGAGGTGACTTGTGAAGCAGTGCGTGCTAGGCCAGTGCTGGTTGCCTGGCTGCTCTTGGCAGCTGTGAGGTGAGTGCTGCATGAGGCTGTCGCAGGCATGTGTCAGTGTGGGAAGGTGCTGTTTGTGCTTGGGAGGTGCCTTTTGGTGTGTCCATTGGTGCTGTGGCTGGTGCCTTGTGGCCCAGGGTGTGAGAGGCCAGAGCTGGAGGCAGCATTGTGAGGTCACTTGTGCCTGTGTGCCTTGGCGGGCAGTGCTAGGGTGTTGGCTGCTGCTGGTGGTGGTGGTTGTGAGGTGACTTGTGAAGCAGTGTGTGCTAGGCCAGTGCTGGTTGCCTGGCTGCTCTTGGCAGCTGTGAGGTGAGTGCTGCGTGAGGCCCTGGCAGGCATGTGTCAGTGTGGGAAGGTGCTGTTTGTGCTTGGGAGGTGCCTTTTGGTGTGGCCATTGGTGCTGTGGCTGGTGCCTTGTGGCCCAGGGTGTGCGAGGCCAGAGCTGGATGCAGCATTGTGTGGTCACTTGTGCCTCTGTGCCTTGGCGGGCAGTGCTGGGGTGTTGGCTGCTGCTGGTGGTGGTGGTTGTGAGGTCACTTGTGAAGCAATGCGTGCTAGGCCAGTGCTGGTTGCCTTGCTGCTCTTGGCAGCTGTGAGGTGAGTGCTGCATGAGGCTGTCGCAGGCATGTGTCAGTGTGGGAAGGTGCTGTTTGTGCTTGGGAGGTACCTTTTGGTGTGTCCATTGGTGCTGTGGCTGGTGCCTTGTGGCCCAGGGTGTGCGAGGCCAGAGCTGGAGGCAGCATTGTGAGGTCACTTGTGCCTGTGTGCCTTGGTGGGCAGTGCTAGGGTGTTGGCTGCTGGTGGTGGTGGTTGTGAGGTGACTTGTGAAGCAGTGCGTGCTAGGCCAGTGCTGGTTGCCTGGCTGCTCTTGGCAGCTGTGAGGTGAGTGCTGCGTGAGGCACTGGCAGGCATGTGTCAGTGTGGGAAGGTGCTGTTTGTCCTTGGGAGGTGCCTTTTGGTGTGGCCATTGGTGCCGTGGCTGGCGCCTTGTGGCCCAGGGTGTGCGAGGCCAGAGCTGGAGGCAGCATTGTGAGGTCACTTGTGCCTGTGTGCCTTGGCGGGCAGTGCTAGGGTGTTGGCTGCTGCTGGTTGTGGTGGTTGTGAAGTCACTTGTGAAGCAGTGCGTGCTAGGCCAGTGCTGGTTGCCTGGCTGCTCTTGGCAGCTGTGAGGTGAGTGCTGCGTGAGGCCCTGGCAGGCATGTGTCAGTGTGGGAAGGTGCTGTTTGTGCTTGGGAGGTGCCTTTTGTTTTAGCCATTGGTGCATTGGGTGGTGCCTTGTGTCCCAGGGTGTGCGAGGCCAGAGCTGGAGGCAGCATTGTGAGGTCACTTGTGCCTGTGCGCTTTGGTGGGCAGTGCTAGGGTGTTGGCTGCTGCTGGTGGTGGTGGTTGTGAGGTGACTTGTGAAGCAGTGCGTGCTAGGCCAGTGCTGGTTGCCTGGCTGCTCTTGGCAGCTGTGAGGTGAGTGCTGCGTGAGGCCCTGGCAGGCATGTGTCAGTGTGGGAAGGTGCTGTTTGTCCTTGGGAGGTGCCTTTTGGTGTGGCCATTGGTGCCGTGGCTGGTGCCTTGTGGCCCAGGGTGTGCGAGGCCAGAGCTGGAGGCAGCATTGTGAGGTCACTTGTGCCTGTGTGCCTTGGCGGGCAGTGCTAGGGTGTTGGATGCTGCTGCTGGTGGTGGTTGTGAGGTCACTTGTGAAGCAGTGCGTGCTAGGCCAGTGCTGGTTGCCTGGCTGCTCTTGGCATCTGTGAGGTGAGTGCTGCGTGAGGCCGTCGCAGGCATGTGTCAGTGTGGGAAGGTGCTGTTTGTCCTTGGGAGGTGCCTTTTGGTGTGGCCATTGGTGCTGTGGCTGGTGCCTTGTGGCCCAGGGTGTGGGAGGCCAGAGCTGGAGGCAGCATTGTGTGGTCACTTGTGCCTCTGTGCCTTGGCGGGCAGTGCTGGGGTGTTGGCTGCTGCTGGTGGTGGTGGTTGTGAGGTCACTTGTGAAGCAGTGCGTGCTAGGCCAGTGCTGGTTGCCTTGCTGCTCTTGGCAGCTGTGAGGTGAGTGCTGCATGAGGCTGTCGCAGGCATGTGTCAGTGTGGGAAGGTGCTGTTTGTCCTTGGGAGGTGCCTTTTGGTGTGGCCATTGGTGCGTGGCTGGTGCCTTGTGGCCCAGGGTGTGCGAGTCCAGAGCTGGAGGCAGCATTGTGAGGTCACTTGTGCCTCTGTGCCTTGGCGGGCAGTGCTAGGGTGTTGGCTGCTGCTGGTGGTGGTGGTTGTGAGGTGACTTGTGAAGCAGTGCGTGCTAGGCCAGTGCTGGTTGCCTGGCTGCTCTTGGCAGCTGTGAAATGAGTGCTGCATGAGGCTGTCGTAGGCATGTGTCAGTGTGGGAAGGTGCTGTTTGTGCTTGGGAGGTGCCTTTTGGTGTGGCCATTGGTGCTGTGGCTGGTGCCTTGTGGCCCAGGGTGTGCGAGGCCAGAGCTGGAGGCAGCATTGTGAGGTCACTTGTGCCTGTGTGCCTTGGTGGGCAGTGCTAGGGTGTTGGCTGCTGCTGGTGGTGGTGGTTGTGAGGTGACTTGTGAAGCAGTGCGTGCTAGGCCAGTGCTGGTTGCCTGGCTGCTCTTGGCAGCTGTGAGGTGAGTGCTGCGTGAGGCGCTGGCAGGCATGTGTCAGTGTGGGAAGGTGCTGTTTGTGCTTGGGAGGTGCCTTTTGGTGTGGCCATTGGTGCCGTGGCTGGCGCCTTGTGGCCCAGGTTGTGCGAGGCCAGAGCTGGAGGCAGCATTGTGAGGTCACTTGTGCCTGTGTGCCTTGGCGGGCAGTGCTAGGGTGTTGGCTGCTGCTGGTGGTGGTGGTTGTGAAGTCACTTGTGAAGCAGTGCGTGCTAGGCCAGTGCTGGTTGCCTGGCTGCTCTTGGCAGCTGTGAGGTGAGTGCTGCGTGAGGCCCTGGCAGGCATGTGTCAGTGTGGGAAGGTGCTGTTTGTGCTTGGGAGGTGCCTTTTGGTGTGGCCATTGGTGCATTGGGTGGTGCCTTGTGGCCCAGGGTGTGGGAGGCCAGAGCTGGAGGCAGCATTGTGAGGTCACTTGTGCCTGTGTGCCTTGGTGGGCAGTGCTAGGGTGTTGGCTGCTGGTGGTGGTGGTTGTGAGGTGACTTGTGAAGCAGTGCGTGCTAGGCCAGTGCTGGTTGCCTGGCTGCTCTTGGCAGCTGTGAGGTGAGTGCTGCGTGAGGCGCTGGCAGGCATGTGTCAGTGTGGGAAGGTGCTGTTTGTCCTTGGGAGGTGCCTTTTGGTGTGGCCATTGGTGCGTGGCTGGTGCCTTGTGGCCCAGGGTGTTCGAGTCCAGAGCTGGAGGCAGCATTGTGAGGTCACTTGTGCCTGTGTGCCTTGGCGGGCAGTGCTAGGGTGTTGGCTGCTGCTGCTGGTGGTGGTTGTGAGGTCACTTGTGAAGCAGTGCGTGCTAGGCCAGTGCTGGTTGCCTGGCTGCTCTTGGCAGCTGTGAGGTGAGTGCTGCGTGAGGCCCTGGCAGGCATGTGTCAGTGTGGGAAGGTGCTGTTTGTCCTTGGGAGGTGCCTTTTGGTGTGGCCATTGGTGCCGTGGCTGGTGCCTTGTGGCCCAGGGTGTGCGAGGCCAGAGCTGGAGGCAGCATTGTGAGGTCACTTGTGCCTCTGTGCCTTGGCGGGCAGTGCTAGGGTGTTGGCTGCTGCTGCTGGTGGTGGTTGTGAGGTGACTTGTGAAGCAGTGCGTGCTAGGCCAGTGCTGGTTGCCTGGCTGCTCTTGGCATCTGTGAGGTGAGTGCTGCGTGAGGCCGTCGCAGGCATGTGTCAGTGTGGGAAGGTGCTGTTTGTCCTTGGGAGGTGCCTTTTGGTGTGGCCATTGGTGCTGTGGCTGGTGCCTTGTGGCCCAGGGTGTTCGAGGCCAGAGCTGGAGGCAGCATTGTGAGGTCACTTGTGCCTGTGTGCCTTGGCGGGCAGTGCTAGGGTGTTGGCTGCTGCTGGTGGTGGTGGTTGTGAGGTGACTTGTGAAGCAGTGTGTGCTAGGCCAGTGCTGGTTGCCTGGCTGCTCTTGGCAGCTGTGAGGTGAGTGCTGCGTGAGGCCCTGGCAGGCATGTGTCAGTGTGGGAAGGTGCTGTTTGTGCTTGGGAGGTGCCTTTTGGTGTGGCCATTGGTGCTGTGGCTGGTGCCTTGTGGCCCAGGGTGTGCGAGGCCAGAGCTGGAGGCAGCATTGTGTGGTCACTTGTGCCTCTGTGCCTTGGTGGGCAGTGCTGGGGTGTTGGCTGCTGCTGGTGGTGGTGGTTGTGAGGTCACTTGTGAAGCAGTGCGTGCTAGGCCAGTGCTGGTTGCCTGGCTGCTCTTGGCAGCTGTGAGGTGAGTGCTGCGTGAGGCCCTGGCAGGCATGTGTCAGTGTGGGAAGGTGCTGTTTGTCCTTGGGAGGTGCCTTTTGGTGTGGCCATTGGTGCTGTGGCTGGTGCCTTGTGGCCCAGGGTGTGCGAGGCCAGAGCTGGAGGCAGCATTGTGAGGTCACTTGTGCCTTGGTGGGCAGTGCTAGGGTGTTGGCTGCTGCTGGTGGTGGTGGTTGTGAGGTGACTTGTGAAGCAGTGCGTGCTAGGCCAGTGCTGGTTGCCTGGCTGCTCTTGGCAGCTGTGAGGTGAGTGCTGCGTGAGGCGCTGGCAGGCATGTGTCAGTGTGGGAAGGTGCTGTTTGTCCTTGGGAGGTGCCTTTTGGTGTGGCCATTGGTGCCGTGGCTGGCGCCTTGTGGCCCAGGGTGTGCGAGGCCAGAGCTGGAGGCAGCATTGTGAGGTCACTTGTGCCTGTGTGCCTTGGCGGGCAGTGCTAGGGTGTTGGCTGCTGGTGGTGGTGGTGGTTGTGAAGTCACTTGTGAAGCAGTGCGTGCTAGGCCAGTGCTGGTTGCCTGGCTGCTCTTTGCAGCTGTGAGGTGAGTGCTGCGTGAGGCCCTGATAGGCATGTGTCAGTGTGGGAAGGTGCTGTTTGTGCTTGGGAGGTGCCTTTTGGTGTGGCCATTGGTGCATTGGGTGATGCCTTGTGGCCCAGGGTGTTCGAGGCCAGAGCTGGAGGCAGCATTGTGAGGTCACTTGTGCCTGTGTGCTTTGGTGGGCAGTGCTAGGGTGTTGGCTGCTGGTGGTGGTGGTTGTGAGGTGACTTGTGAAGCAGTGCGTGCTAGGCCAGTGCTGGTTGCCTGGCTGCTCTTGGCATCTGTGAGGTGAGTGCTGCGTGAGGCCGTCGCAGGCATGTGTCAGTGTGGGAAGGTGCTGTTTGTCCTTGGGAGGTGCCTTTTGGTGTGGCCATTGGTGCTGTGGCTGGTGCCTTGTGGCCCAGGGTGTGGGAGGCCAGAGCTGGAGGCAGCATTGTGAGGTCACTTGTGCCTGTGTGCCTTGGTGGGCAGTGCTAGGGTGTTGGCTGCTGCTGGTGGTGGTGGTTTTGAGGTCACTTGTGAAGCAGTGCGTGCTAGGCCAGTGCTGGTTGCCTTGCTGCTCTTGGCAGCTGTGAGGTGAGTGCTGCGTGAGGCCCTGGCAGGCATGTGTCAGTGTGGGAAGGTGCTGTTTGTGCTTGGGAGGTGCCTTTTGGTGTGTCCATTGGTGCTGTGGCTGGTGCCTTGTGGCCCAGGGTGTGGGAGGCCAGAGCTGGAGGCAGCATTGTGAGGTCACTTGTGCCTGTGTGCCTTGGCGGGCAGTGCTAGGGTGTTGGCTGCTGGTGGTGGTGGTGGTTGTGAGGTGACTTGTGAAGCAGTGTGTGCTAGGCCAGTGCTGGTTGCCTGGCTGCTCTTGGCAGCTGTGAGGTGAGTGCTGCGTGAGGCCCTGGCAGGCATGTGTCAGTGTGGGAAGGTGCTGTTTGTCCTTGGGAGGTGCCCTTTGGTGTGGCCATTGGTGCCGTGGCTGGTGCCTTGTGGCCCAGGGTGTGGGAGGCCAGAGCTGGAGGCAGCATTGTGAGGTCACTTGTGCCTCTGTGCCTTGTCGGGCAGTGCTAGGGTGTTGGCTGCTGCTGGTGGTGGTGGTTGTGAGGTCACTTGTGAAGCAGTGCGTGCTAGGCCAGTGCTGGTTGCCTGGCTGCTCTTGGCAGCTGTGAGGTGAGTGCTGCGTGAGGCCCTGGCAGGCATGTGTCAGTGTGGGAAGGTGCTGTTTGTGCTTGGGAGGTGCCTTTTGGTGTGGCCATTGGTGCTGTGGCTGGTGCCTTGTGGCCCAGGGTGTGCGAGGCCAGAGCTGGAGGCAGCATTGTGAGGTCACTTGTGCCTCTGTGCCTTGGCGGGCAGTGCTAGGGTGTTGGCTGCTGCTGGTGGTGGTGGTTGTGAGGTCATGGTGAAGCAGTGCGTGCTAGGCCAGTGCTGGTTGCCTGGCTGCTCTTGGTAGCTGTGAGGTGAGTGCTGCATGAGGCCCTGGCAGGCATGTGTCAGTGTGGGAAGGTGCTGTTTGTCCTTGGGAGGTGCCTTTTGGTGTGGCCATTGGTGCGTGGCTGGTGCCTTGTGGCCCAGGGTGTTCGAGTCCAGAGCTGGAGGCAGCATTGTGAGGTCACTTGTGCCTGTGTGCCTTGGCGGGCAGTGCTAGGGTGTTGGATGCTGATGGTGGTGGTGGTTGTGAGGTGACTTGTGAAGCAGTGCGTGCTAGGCCAGTGCTGGTTGCCTGGCTGCTCTTGGCAGCTGTGAGGTGAGTGCTGCGTGAGGCCCTGGCAGGCATGTGTCAGTGTGGGAAGGTGCTGTTTGTCCTTGGGAGGTGCCTTTTGGTGTGGCCATTGGTGCCGTGGCTGGTGCCTTGTGGCCCAGGGTGTGCGAGGCCGGAGCTGGAGGCAGCATTGTGAGGTCACTTGTGCCTCTGTGCCTTGGCGGGCAGTGCTAGGGTGTTGGCTGCTGGTGGTGGTGGTGGTTGTGAGGTGACTTGTGAAGCAATGCGTGCTAGGCCAGTGCTGGTTGCCTGGCTGCTCTTGGCAGCTGTGAGGTGAGTGCTGCGTGAGGCCCTGGCAGGCATGTGTCAGTGTGGGAAGGTGCTGTTTGTCCTTGGGAGGTGCCTTTTGGTGTGGCCATTGGTGCCGTGGCTGGTGCCTTGTGGCCCAGGGTGTGCGAGGCCGGAGCTGGAGGCAGCATTGTGAGGTCACTTGTGCCTGTGTGCCTTGGTGGGCAGTGCTAGGGTGTTGGCTGCTGCTGGTGGTGGTGGTTGTGAGGTGACTTGTGAAGCAGTGTGTGCTAGGCCAGTGCTGGTTGCCTGGCTGCTCTTGGCAGCTGTGAGGTGAGTGCTGCGTGAGGCCCTGGCAGGCATGTGTCAGTGTGGGAAGGTGCTGTTTGTCCTTGGGAGGTGCCCTTTGGTGTGGCCATTGGTGCCGTGGCTGGTGCCTTGTGGCCCAGGGTGTGGGAGGCCAGAGCTGGAGGCAGCATTGTGAGGTCACTTGTGCCTGTGTGCCTTGGCGGGCAGTGCTAGGGTGTTGGCTGCTGGTGGTGGTGGTGGTTGTGAGGTGACTTGTGAAGCAGTGCGTGCTAGGCCAGTGCTGGTTGCCTGGCTGCTCTTGGCAGCTGTGAGGTGAGTGCTGCGTGAGGCCGTCGCAGGCATGTGTCAGTGTGGGAAGGTGCTGTTTGTGCTTGGGAGGTGCCTTTTGGTGTGGCCATTGGTGCTGTGGCTGGTGCCTTGTGGCCCAGGGTGTGAGAGACCAGAGCTGGAGGCAGCATTGTGAGGTCACTTGTGCCTCTGTGCCTTGGCGGGCAGTGCTAGGGTGTTGGCTGCTGCTGGTGGTGGTGGTTGTGAGGTCACTTGTGAAGCAGTGCGTGCTAGGCCAGTGCTGGTTGCCTGGCTGCTCTTGGCAGCTGTGAGGTGAGTGCTGCGTGAGGCCCTGGCAGGCATGTGTCGGTGTGGGAAGGTGCTGTTTGTGCTTGGGAGGTGCCTTTTGGTGTGGCCATTGGTGCCGTGGCTGGTGCCTTGTGGCCCAGGGTGTGCGAGGCCAGAGCTGGAGGCAGCATTGTGAGGTCACTTGTGCCTGTGTGCCTTGGTGGGCAGTGCTAGGGTGTTGGCTGCTGCTGGTGGTGGTGGTTGTGAGGTGACTTGGGAAGCAGTGCGTGCTAGGCCAGTGCTGGTTGCCTGGCTGCTCTTGGCAGCTGTGAGGTGAGTGCTGCGTGAGGCCCTGGCAGGCATGTGTCAGTGTGGGAAGGTGCTGTTTGTGCTTGGGAGGTGCCTTTTGGTGTGGCCATTGGTGCCGTGGCTGGTGCCTTGTGGCCCAGGGTGTGGGAGGCCAGAGCTGGAGGCAGCATTGTGAGGTCACTTGTGCCTGTGTGCCTTGGTTGGCAGTGCTAGGGTTTTGGCTGCTGCTGGTGGTGGTGGTTGTGAGGTGACTTGTGAAGCAGTGCGTGCTAGGCCAGTGCTGGTTGCCTGGCTGCTCTTGGCAGCTGTGAGGTGAGTGCTGCGTGAGGCCCTGGCAGGCATGTGTCAGTGTGGGAAGGTGCTGTTTGTGCTTGGGAGGTGCCTTTTGGTGTGGCCATTGGTGCTGTGGCTGGTGCCTTGTGGCCCAGGGTGTGCGAGGCCAGAGCTGGAGGCAGCATTGTGTGGTCACTTGTGCCTCTGTGCCTTGGTGGGCAGTGCTGGGGTGTTGGCTGCTGCTGGTGGTGGTGGTTGTGAGGTCACTTGTGAAGCAGTGCGTGCTAGGCCAGTGCTGGTTGCCTGGCTGCTCTTGGCAGCTGTGAGGTGAGTGCTGCGTGAGGCCCTGGCAGGCATGTGTCAGTGTGGGAAGGTGCTGTTTGTCCTTGGGAGGTGCCTTTTGGTGTGGCCATTGGTGCTGTGGCTGGTGCCTTGTGGCCCAGGGTGTGCGAGGCCAGAGCTGGAGGCAGCATTGTGAGGTCACTTGTGCCTTGGTGGGCAGTGCTAGGGTGTTGGCTGCTGCTGGTGGTGGTGGTTGTGAGGTGACTTGTGAAGCAGTGCGTGCTAGGCCAGTGCTGGTTGCCTGGCTGCTCTTGGCAGCTGTGAGGTGAGTGCTGCGTGAGGCGCTGGCAGGCATGTGTCAGTGTGGGAAGGTGCTGTTTGTCCTTGGGAGGTGCCTTTTGGTGTGGCCATTGGTGCCGTGGCTGGCGCCTTGTGGCCCAGGGTGTGCGAGGCCAGAGCTGGAGGCAGCATTGTGAGGTCACTTGTGCCTGTGTGCCTTGGCGGGCAGTGCTAGGGTGTTGGCTGCTGGTGGTGGTGGTGGTTGTGAAGTCACTTGTGAAGCAGTGCGTGCTAGGCCAGTGCTGGTTGCCTGGCTGCTCTTTGCAGCTGTGAGGTGAGTGCTGCGTGAGGCCCTGATAGGCATGTGTCAGTGTGGGAAGGTGCTGTTTGTGCTTGGGAGGTGCCTTTTGGTGTGGCCATTGGTGCATTGGGTGATGCCTTGTGGCCCAGGGTGTTCGAGGCCAGAGCTGGAGGCAGCATTGTGAGGTCACTTGTGCCTGTGTGCTTTGGTGGGCAGTGCTAGGGTGTTGGCTGCTGGTGGTGGTGGTTGTGAGGTGACTTGTGAAGCAGTGCGTGCTAGGCCAGTGCTGGTTGCCTGGCTGCTCTTGGCATCTGTGAGGTGAGTGCTGCGTGAGGCCGTCGCAGGCATGTGTCAGTGTGGGAAGGTGCTGTTTGTCCTTGGGAGGTGCCTTTTGGTGTGGCCATTGGTGCTGTGGCTGGTGCCTTGTGGCCCAGGGTGTGGGAGGCCAGAGCTGGAGGCAGCATTGTGAGGTCACTTGTGCCTGTGTGCCTTGGTGGGCAGTGCTAGGGTGTTGGCTGCTGCTGGTGGTGGTGGTTTTGAGGTCACTTGTGAAGCAGTGCGTGCTAGGCCAGTGCTGGTTGCCTTGCTGCTCTTGGCAGCTGTGAGGTGAGTGCTGCGTGAGGCCCTGGCAGGCATGTGTCAGTGTGGGAAGGTGCTGTTTGTGCTTGGGAGGTGCCTTTTGGTGTGTCCATTGGTGCTGTGGCTGGTGCCTTGTGGCCCAGGGTGTGGGAGGCCAGAGCTGGAGGCAGCATTGTGAGGTCACTTGTGCCTGTGTGCCTTGGCGGGCAGTGCTAGGGTGTTGGCTGCTGGTGGTGGTGGTGGTTGTGAGGTGACTTGTGAAGCAGTGTGTGCTAGGCCAGTGCTGGTTGCCTGGCTGCTCTTGGCAGCTGTGAGGTGAGTGCTGCGTGAGGCCCTGGCAGGCATGTGTCAGTGTGGGAAGGTGCTGTTTGTCCTTGGGAGGTGCCCTTTGGTGTGGCCATTGGTGCCGTGGCTGGTGCCTTGTGGCCCAGGGTGTGGGAGGCCAGAGCTGGAGGCAGCATTGTGAGGTCACTTGTGCCTCTGTGCCTTGTCGGGCAGTGCTAGGGTGTTGGCTGCTGCTGGTGGTGGTGGTTGTGAGGTCACTTGTGAAGCAGTGCGTGCTAGGCCAGTGCTGGTTGCCTGGCTGCTCTTGGCAGCTGTGAGGTGAGTGCTGCGTGAGGCCCTGGCAGGCATGTGTCAGTGTGGGAAGGTGCTGTTTGTGCTTGGGAGGTGCCTTTTGGTGTGGCCATTGGTGCTGTGGCTGGTGCCTTGTGGCCCAGGGTGTGCGAGGCCAGAGCTGGAGGCAGCATTGTGAGGTCACTTGTGCCTCTGTGCCTTGGCGGGCAGTGCTAGGGTGTTGGCTGCTGCTGGTGGTGGTGGTTGTGAGGTCATGGTGAAGCAGTGCGTGCTAGGCCAGTGCTGGTTGCCTGGCTGCTCTTGGTAGCTGTGAGGTGAGTGCTGCATGAGGCCCTGGCAGGCATGTGTCAGTGTGGGAAGGTGCTGTTTGTCCTTGGGAGGTGCCTTTTGGTGTGGCCATTGGTGCGTGGCTGGTGCCTTGTGGCCCAGGGTGTTCGAGTCCAGAGCTGGAGGCAGCATTGTGAGGTCACTTGTGCCTGTGTGCCTTGGCGGGCAGTGCTAGGGTGTTGGATGCTGATGGTGGTGGTGGTTGTGAGGTGACTTGTGAAGCAGTGCGTGCTAGGCCAGTGCTGGTTGCCTGGCTGCTCTTGGCAGCTGTGAGGTGAGTGCTGCGTGAGGCCCTGGCAGGCATGTGTCAGTGTGGGAAGGTGCTGTTTGTCCTTGGGAGGTGCCTTTTGGTGTGGCCATTGGTGCCGTGGCTGGTGCCTTGTGGCCCAGGGTGTGCGAGGCCGGAGCTGGAGGCAGCATTGTGAGGTCACTTGTGCCTCTGTGCCTTGGCGGGCAGTGCTAGGGTGTTGGCTGCTGGTGGTGGTGGTGGTTGTGAGGTGACTTGTGAAGCAATGCGTGCTAGGCCAGTGCTGGTTGCCTGGCTGCTCTTGGCAGCTGTGAGGTGAGTGCTGCGTGAGGCCCTGGCAGGCATGTGTCAGTGTGGGAAGGTGCTGTTTGTCCTTGGGAGGTGCCTTTTGGTGTGGCCATTGGTGCCGTGGCTGGTGCCTTGTGGCCCAGGGTGTGCGAGGCCGGAGCTGGAGGCAGCATTGTGAGGTCACTTGTGCCTGTGTGCCTTGGTGGGCAGTGCTAGGGTGTTGGCTGCTGCTGGTGGTGGTGGTTGTGAGGTGACTTGTGAAGCAGTGTGTGCTAGGCCAGTGCTGGTTGCCTGGCTGCTCTTGGCAGCTGTGAGGTGAGTGCTGCGTGAGGCCCTGGCAGGCATGTGTCAGTGTGGGAAGGTGCTGTTTGTCCTTGGGAGGTGCCCTTTGGTGTGGCCATTGGTGCCGTGGCTGGTGCCTTGTGGCCCAGGGTGTGGGAGGCCAGAGCTGGAGGCAGCATTGTGAGGTCACTTGTGCCTGTGTGCCTTGGCGGGCAGTGCTAGGGTGTTGGCTGCTGGTGGTGGTGGTGGTTGTGAGGTGACTTGTGAAGCAGTGCGTGCTAGGCCAGTGCTGGTTGCCTGGCTGCTCTTGGCAGCTGTGAGGTGAGTGCTGCGTGAGGCCGTCGCAGGCATGTGTCAGTGTGGGAAGGTGCTGTTTGTGCTTGGGAGGTGCCTTTTGGTGTGGCCATTGGTGCTGTGGCTGGTGCCTTGTGGCCCAGGGTGTGAGAGACCAGAGCTGGAGGCAGCATTGTGAGGTCACTTGTGCCTCTGTGCCTTGGCGGGCAGTGCTAGGGTGTTGGCTGCTGCTGGTGGTGGTGGTTGTGAGGTCACTTGTGAAGCAGTGCGTGCTAGGCCAGTGCTGGTTGCCTGGCTGCTCTTGGCAGCTGTGAGGTGAGTGCTGCGTGAGGCCCTGGCAGGCATGTGTCGGTGTGGGAAGGTGCTGTTTGTGCTTGGGAGGTGCCTTTTGGTGTGGCCATTGGTGCCGTGGCTGGTGCCTTGTGGCCCAGGGTGTGCGAGGCCAGAGCTGGAGGCAGCATTGTGAGGTCACTTGTGCCTGTGTGCCTTGGCGGGCAGTGCTAGGGTGTTGGCTGCTGCTGGTGGTGGTGGTTGTGAGGTGACTTGGGAAGCAGTGCGTGCTAGGCCAGTGCTGGTTGCCTGGCTGCTCTTGGCAGCTGTGAGGTGAGTGCTGCGTGAGGCCCTGGCAGGCATGTGTCAGTGTGGGAAGGTGCTGTTTGTGCTTGGGAGGTGCCTTTTGGTGTGGCCATTGGTGCCGTGGCTGGTGCCTTGTGGCCCAGGGTGTGGGAGGCCAGAGCTGGAGGCAGCATTGTGAGGTCACTTGTGCCTGTGTGCCTTGGTTGGCAGTGCTAGGGTTTTGGCTGCTGCTGGTGGTGGTGGTTGTGAGGTGACTTGTGAAGCAGTGCGTGCTAGGCCAGTGCTGGTTGCCTGGCTGCTCTTGGCAGCTGTGAGGTGAGTGCTGCGTGAGGCCCTGGCAGGCATGTGTCAGTGTGGGAAGGTGCTGTTTGTGCTTGGGAGGTGCCTTTTGGTGTGGCCATTGGTGCTGTGGCTGGTGCCTTGTGGCCCAGGGTGTGCAAGGCCAGAGCTGGAGGCAGCATTGTGAGGTCACTTGTGCCTGTGTGCCTTGGCGGGCAGTGCTAGGGTGTTGGCTGCTGCTGGTGGTGGTGGTTGTGAGGTCACTTGTGAAGCAGTGTGTGCTAGGCCAGTGCTGGTTGCCTGGCTGCTCTTGGCAGCTGTGAGGTGAGTGCTGCGTGAGGCCCTGGCAGGCATGTGTCAGTGTGGGAAGGTGCTGTTTGTCCTTGGGAGGTGCCTTTTGGTGTGGCCATTGGTGCCGTGGCTGGTGCCTTGTGGCCCAGGGTGTGCGAGGCCAGAGCTGGAGGCAGCATTGTGAGGTCACTTGTGCCTCTGTGCCTTGGCGGGCAGTGCTAGGGTGTTGGCTGCTGCTGGTGGTGGTGGTTGTGAGGTGACTTGTGAAGCAGTGCGTGCTAGGCCAGTGCTGGTTGCCTGGCTGCTCTTGGCAGCTGTGAGGTGAGTGCTGCGTGAGGCCCTGGCAGGCATGTGTCAGTGTGGGAAGGTGCTGTTTGTGCTTGGGAGGTGCCTTTTGGTGTGGCCATTGGTGCTGTGGCTGGTGCCTTGTGGCCCAGGGTGTGCGAGGCCAGAGCTGGAGGCAGCATTGTGAGGTCACTTGTGCCTCTGTGCCTTGGCGGGCAGTGCTAGGGTGTTGGCTGCTGCTGGTGGTGGTGGTTGTGAGGTCATGGTGAAGCAGTGCGTGCTAGGCCAGTGCTGGTTGCCTGGCTGCTCTTGGCAGCTGTGAGGTGAGTGCTGCGTGAGGCCCTGGCAGGCATGTGTCAGTGTGGGAAGGTGCTGTTTGTCCTTGGGAGGTGCCTTTTGGTGTGGCCATTGGTGCGTGGCTGGTGCCTTGTGGCCCAGGGTGTTCGAGTCCAGAGCTGGAGGCAGCATTGTGAGGTCACTTGTGCCTGTGTGCCTTGGCGGGCAGTGCTAGGGTGTTGGATGCTGATGGTGGTGGTGGTTGTGAGGTGACTTGTGAAGCAGTGCGTGCTAGGCCAGTGCTGGTTGCCTGGCTGCTCTTGGCAGCTGTGAGGTGAGTGCTGCGTGAGGCCCTGGCAGGCATGTGTCAGTGTGGGAAGGTGCTGTTTGTCCTTGGGAGGTGCCTTTTGGTGTGGCCATTGGTGCCGTGGCTGGTGCCTTGTGGCCCAGGGTGTGCGAGGCCGGAGCTGGAGGCAGCATTGTGAGGTCACTTGTGCCTCTGTGCCTTGGCGGGCAGTGCTAGGGTGTTGGCTGCTGGTGGTGGTGGTGGTTGTGAGGTGACTTGTGAAGCAATGCGTGCTAGGCCAGTGCTGGTTGCCTGGCTGCTCTTGGCAGCTGTGAGGTGAGTGCTGCGTGAGGCCCTGGCAGGCATGTGTCAGTGTGGGAAGGTGCTGTTTGTCCTTGGGAGGTGCCTTTTGGTGTGGCCATTGGTGCCGTGGCTGGTGCCTTGTGGCCCAGGGTGTGCGAGGCCGGAGCTGGAGGCAGCATTGTGAGGTCACTTGTGCCTGTGTGCCTTGGTGGGCAGTGCTAGGGTGTTGGCTGCTGCTGGTGGTGGTGGTTGTGAGGTGACTTGTGAAGCAGTGTGTGCTAGGCCAGTGCTGGTTGCCTGGCTGCTCTTGGCAGCTGTGAGGTGAGTGCTGCGTGAGGCCCTGGCAGGCATGTGTCAGTGTGGGAAGGTGCTGTTTGTCCTTGGGAGGTGCCCTTTGGTGTGGCCATTGGTGCCGTGGCTGGTGCCTTGTGGCCCAGGGTGTGGGAGGCCAGAGCTGGAGGCAGCATTGTGAGGTCACTTGTGCCTCTGTGCCTTGTCGGGCAGTGCTAGGGTGTTGGCTGCTGCTGGTGGTGGTGGTTGTGAGGTCACTTGTGAAGCAGTGCGTGCTAGGCCAGTGCTGGTTGCCTGGCTGCTCTTGGCAGCTGTGAGGTGAGTGCTGCGTGAGGCCCTGGCAGGCATGTGTCAGTGTGGGAAGGTGCTGTTTGTGCTTGGGAGGTGCCTTTTGGTGTGGCCATTGGTGCTGTGGCTGGTGCCTTGTGGCCCAGGGTGTGCGAGGCCAGAGCTGGAGGCAGCATTGTGAGGTCACTTGTGCCTCTGTGCCTTGGCGGGCAGTGCTAGGGTGTTGGCTGCTGCTGGTGGTGGTGGTTGTGAGGTCATGGTGAAGCAGTGCGTGCTAGGCCAGTGCTGGTTGCCTGGCTGCTCTTGGTAGCTGTGAGGTGAGTGCTGCATGAGGCCCTGGCAGGCATGTGTCAGTGTGGGAAGGTGCTGTTTGTCCTTGGGAGGTGCCTTTTGGTGTGGCCATTGGTGCGTGGCTGGTGCCTTGTGGCCCAGGGTGTTCGAGTCCAGAGCTGGAGGCAGCATTGTGAGGTCACTTGTGCCTGTGTGCCTTGGCGGGCAGTGCTAGGGTGTTGGATGCTGATGGTGGTGGTGGTTGTGAGGTGACTTGTGAAGCAGTGCGTGCTAGGCCAGTGCTGGTTGCCTGGCTGCTCTTGGCAGCTGTGAGGTGAGTGCTGCGTGAGGCCCTGGCAGGCATGTGTCAGTGTGGGAAGGTGCTGTTTGTCCTTGGGAGGTGCCTTTTGGTGTGGCCATTGGTGCCGTGGCTGGTGCCTTGTGGCCCAGGGTGTGCGAGGCCGGAGCTGGAGGCAGCATTGTGAGGTCACTTGTGCCTCTGTGCCTTGGCGGGCAGTGCTAGGGTGTTGGCTGCTGGTGGTGGTGGTGGTTGTGAGGTGACTTGTGAAGCAATGCGTGCTAGGCCAGTGCTGGTTGCCTGGCTGCTCTTGGCAGCTGTGAGGTGAGTGCTGCGTGAGGCCCTGGCAGGCATGTGTCAGTGTGGGAAGGTGCTGTTTGTCCTTGGGAGGTGCCTTTTGGTGTGGCCATTGGTGCCGTGGCTGGTGCCTTGTGGCCCAGGGTGTGCGAGGCCGGAGCTGGAGGCAGCATTGTGAGGTCACTTGTGCCTGTGTGCCTTGGTGGGCAGTGCTAGGGTGTTGGCTGCTGCTGGTGGTGGTGGTTGTGAGGTGACTTGTGAAGCAGTGTGTGCTAGGCCAGTGCTGGTTGCCTGGCTGCTCTTGGCAGCTGTGAGGTGAGTGCTGCGTGAGGCCCTGGCAGGCATGTGTCAGTGTGGGAAGGTGCTGTTTGTCCTTGGGAGGTGCCCTTTGGTGTGGCCATTGGTGCCGTGGCTGGTGCCTTGTGGCCCAGGGTGTGGGAGGCCAGAGCTGGAGGCAGCATTGTGAGGTCACTTGTGCCTGTGTGCCTTGGCGGGCAGTGCTAGGGTGTTGGCTGCTGCTGGTGGTGGTGGTTGTGAGGTCACTTGTGAAGCAGTGCGTGCTAGGCCAGTGCTGGTTGCCTGGCTGCTCTTGGCAGCTGTGAGGTGAGTGCTGCGTGAGGCCGTCGCAGGCATGTGTCAGTGTGGGAAGGTGCTGTTTGTGCTTGGGAGGTGCCTTTTGGTGTGGCCATTGGTGCTGTGGCTGGTGCCTTGTGGCCCAGGGTGTGAGAGACCAGAGCTGGAGGCAGCATTGTGAGGTCACTTGTGCCTCTGTGCCTTGGCGGGCAGTGCTAGGGTGTTGGCTGCTGCTGGTGGTGGTGGTTGTGAGGTCACTTGTGAAGCAGTGCGTGCTAGGCCAGTGCTGGTTGCCTGGCTGCTCTTGGCAGCTGTGAGGTGAGTGCTGCGTGAGGCCCTGGCAGGCATGTGTCGGTGTGGGAAGGTGCTGTTTGTGCTTGGGAGGTGCCTTTTGGTGTGGCCATTGGTGCCGTGGCTGGTGCCTTGTGGCCCAGGGTGTGCGAGGCCAGAGCTGGAGGCAGCATTGTGAGGTCACTTGTGCCTGTGTGCCTTGGCGGGCAGTGCTAGGGTGTTGGCTGCTGCTGGTGGTGGTGGTTGTGAGGTGACTTGGGAAGCAGTGCGTGCTAGGCCAGTGCTGGTTGCCTGGCTGCTCTTGGCAGCTGTGAGGTGAGTGCTGCGTGAGGCCCTGGCAGGCATGTGTCAGTGTGGGAAGGTGCTGTTTGTGCTTGGGAGGTGCCTTTTGGTGTGGCCATTGGTGCCGTGGCTGGTGCCTTGTGGCCCAGGGTGTGGGAGGCCAGAGCTGGAGGCAGCATTGTGAGGTCACTTGTGCCTGTGTGCCTTGGTTGGCAGTGCTAGGGTTTTGGCTGCTGCTGGTGGTGGTGGTTGTGAGGTGACTTGTGAAGCAGTGCGTGCTAGGCCAGTGCTGGTTGCCTGGCTGCTCTTGGCAGCTGTGAGGTGAGTGCTGCGTGAGGCCCTGGCAGGCATGTGTCAGTGTGGGAAGGTGCTGTTTGTGCTTGGGAGGTGCCTTTTGGTGTGGCCATTGGTGCTGTGGCTGGTGCCTTGTGGCCCAGGGTGTGCAAGGCCAGAGCTGGAGGCAGCATTGTGAGGTCACTTGTGCCTGTGTGCCTTGGCGGGCAGTGCTAGGGTGTTGGCTGCTGCTGGTGGTGGTGGTTGTGAGGTCACTTGTGAAGCAGTGTGTGCTAGGCCAGTGCTGGTTGCCTGGCTGCTCTTGGCAGCTGTGAGGTGAGTGCTGCGTGAGGCCCTGGCAGGCATGTGTCAGTGTGGGAAGGTGCTGTTTGTCCTTGGGAGGTGCCTTTTGGTGTGGCCATTGGTGCCGTGGCTGGTGCCTTGTGGCCCAGGGTGTGCGAGGCCAGAGCTGGAGGCAGCATTGTGAGGTCACTTGTGCCTCTGTGCCTTGGCGGGCAGTGCTAGGGTGTTGGCTGCTGCTGGTGGTGGTGGTTGTGAGGTGACTTGTGAAGCAGTGCGTGCTAGGCCAGTGCTGGTTGCCTGGCTGCTCTTGGCAGCTGTGAGGTGAGTGCTGCGTGAGGCCCTGGCAGGCATGTGTCGGTGTGGGAAGGTGCTGTTTGTCCTTGGGAGGTGCCTTTTGGTGTGGCCATTGGTGCCGTGGCTGGTGCCTTGTGGCCCAGGGTGTGCGAGGCCGGAGCTGGAGGCAGCATTGTGAGGTCACTTGTGCCTCTGTGCCTTGGCGGGCAGTGCTAGGGTGTTGGCTGCTTGTGGTGGTGGTGGTTGTGAGGTCACTTGTGAAGCAATGCGTGCTAGGCCAGTGCTGGTTGCCTGGCTGCTCTTGGCAGCTGTGAGGTGAGTGCTGCGTGAGGCCCTGGCAGGCATGTGTCAGTGTGGGAAGGTGCTGTTTGTCCTTGGGAGGTGCCTTTTGGTGTGGCCATTGGTGCTGTGGCTGGTGCCTTGTGGCCCAGGGTGTGGGAGGCCAGAGCTGGAGGCAGCATTGTGAGGTCACTTGTGCCTGTGTGCCTTGGCGGGCAGTGCTAGGGTGTTGGCTGCTGCTGGTGGTGGTGGTTGTGAGGTCACTTGTGAAGCAGTGCGTGCTAGGCCAGTGCTGGTTGCCTGGCTGCTCTTGGCAGCTGTGAGGTGAGTGCTGCGTGAGGCCCTGGCAGGCATGTGTCAGTGTGGGAAGGTGCTGTTTGTGCTTGGGAGGTGCCTTTTGGTGTGGCCATTGGTGCTGTGGCTGGTGCCTTGTGGCCCAGGGTGTGCAAGGCCAGAGCTGGAGGCAGCATTGTGAGGTCACTTGTGCCTGTGTGCCTTGGCGGGCAGTGCTAGGGTGTTGGCTGCTGCTGGTGGTGGTGGTTGTGAGGTGACTTGGGAAGCAGTGCGTGCTAGGCCAGTGCTGGTTGCCTGGCTGCTCTTGGCAGCTGTGAGGTGAGTGCTGCGTGAGGCCCTGGCAGGCATGTGTCAGTGTGGGAAGGTGCTGTTTGTGCTTGGGAGGTGCCTTTTGGTGTGGCCATTGGTGCCGTGGCTGGTGCCTTGTGGCCCAGGGTGTGAGAGGCCAGAGCTGGAGGCAGCATTGTGAGGTCACTTGTGCCTGTGTGCCTTGGCAGGCAGTGCTAGGGTGTTGGCTGCTGGTGGTGGTGGTGGTTGTGAGGTGACTTGGGAAGCAGTGCGTGCTAGGCCAGTGCTGGTTGCCTGGCTGCTCTTGGCAGCTGTGAGGTGAGTGCTGCGTGAGGCCGTCGCAGGCATGTGTCAGTGTGGGAAGGTGCTGTTTGTGCTTGGGAGGTGCCTTTTGGTGTGGCCATTGGTGCTGTGGCTGGTGCCTTGTGGCCCAGGGTGTGCGAGGCCGGAGCTGGAGGCAGCATTGTGAGGTCACTTGTGCCTGTGTGCCTTGGCGGGCAGTGCTAGGGTGTTGGCTGCTGGTGGTGGTGGTGGTTGTGAGGTCACTTGTGAAGCAATGCGTGCTAGGCCAGTGCTGGTTGCCTGGCTGCTCTTGGCAGCTGTGAGGTGAGTGCTGCGTGAGGCCGTCGCAGGCATGTGTCAGTGTGGGAAGGTGCTGTTTGTCCTTGGGAGGTGCCTTTTGGTGTGGCCATTGGTGCTGTGGCTGGTGCCTTGTGGCCCAGGGTGTGAGAGACCAGAGCTGGAGGCAGCATTGTGAGGTCACTTGTGCCTGTGTGCCTTGGCGGGCAGTGCTAGGGTGTTGGCTGCTGCTGGTGGTGGTGGTTGTGAGGTCACTTGTGAAGCAGTGTGTGCTAGGCCAGTGCTGGTTGCCTGGCTGCTCTTGGCAGCTGTGAGGTGAGTGCTGCGTGAGGCCCTGGCAGGCATGTGTCAGTGTGGGAAGGTGCTGTTTGTCCTTGGGAGGTGCCTTTTGGTGTGGCCATTGGTGCCGTGGCTGGTGCCTTGTGGCCCAGGGTGTGGGAGGCCAGAGCTGGAGGCAGCATTGTGAGGTCACTTGTGCCTCTGTGCCTTGGCGGGCAGTGCTAGGGTGTTGGCTGCTGCTGGTGGTGGTGGTTGTGAGGTCACTTGTGAAGCAGTGCGTGCTAGGCCAGTGCTGGTTGCCTGGCTGCTCTTGGCAGCTGTGAGGTGAGTGCTGCGTGAGGCCCTGGCAGGCATGTGTCGGTGTGGGAAGGTGCTGTTTGTGCTTGGGAGGTGCCTTTTGGTGTGGCCATTGGTGCCGTGGCTGGTGCCTTGTAGCCGAGGGTGTGCGAGGCCAGAGCTGGAGGCAGCATTGTGAGGTCACTTGTGCCTCTGTGCCTTGGCGGGCAGTGCTAGGGTGTTGGCTGCTGCTGGTGGTGGTGGTTGTGAGGTCACTTGTGAAGCAATGCGTGCTAGGCCAGTGCTGGTTGCCTGGCTGCTCTTGGCAGCTGTGAGGTGAGTGCTGCGTGAGGCCCTGGCAGGCATGTGTCAGTGTGGGAAGGTGCTGTTTGTCCTTGGGAGGTGCCTTTTGGTGTGGCCATTGGTGCTGTGGCTGGTGCCTTGTGGCCCAGGGTGTGCGAGGCCAGAGCTGGAGGCAGCATTGTGAGGTCACTTGTGCCTCTGTGCCTTGGCGGGCAGTGCTAGGGTGTTGGCTGCTGCTGGTGGTGGTGGTTGTGAGGTCACTTGTGAAGCAGTGCGTGCTAGGCCAGTGCTGGTTGCCTGGCTGCTCTTGGCAGCTGTGAGGTGAGTGCTGCGTGAGGCCCTGGCAGTCATGTGTCAGTGTGGGAAGGTGCTGTTTGTCCTTTGGAGGTGCCTTTTGGTGTGGCCATTGGTGCCGTGGCTGGTGCCTTGTGCCCCAGGGTGTGGGAGGCCAGAGCTGGAGGCAGCATTGTGAGGTCACTTGTGCCTGTGTGCCTTGGCGGGCAGTGCTAGGGTGTTGGCTGCTGCTGCTGGTGGTGGTTGTGAGGTCACTTGTGAAGCAGTGCGTGCTAGGCCAGTGCTGGTTGCCTGGCTGCTCTTGGCAGCTGTGAGGTGAGTGCTGCGTGAGGCCGTCGCAGGCATGTGTCAGTGTGGGAAGGTGCTGCTTGTCCTTGGGAGGTGTCTTTTGGTGTGGCCATTGGTGCTGTGGCTAGTGCCTTGTGGCCCAGGGTGTGGGAGGCCAGAGCTGGAGGCAGCATTGTGAGGTCACTTGTGCCTGTGTGCCTTGGCGGGCAGTGCTAGGGTGTTGGCTGCTGCTGGTGGTGGTGGTTGTGAGGTCACTTGTGAAGCAGTGTGTGCTAGGCCAGTGCTGGTTGCCTGGCTGCTCTTGGCAGCTGTGAGGTGAGTGCTGCGTGAGGCCGTCGCAGGCATGTGTCAGTGTGGGAAGGTGCTGTTTGTCCTTGGGAGGTGCCTTTTGGTGTGGCCATTGGTGCTGTGGCTGGTGCCTTGTGGCCCAGGGTGTGAGAGACCAGAGCTGGAGGCAGCATTGTGAGGTCACTTGTGCCTGTGTGCCTTGGCGGGCAGTGCTAGGGTGTTGGCTGCTGCTGGTGGTGGTGGTTGTGAGGTCACTTGTGAAGCAGTGTGTGCTAGGCCAGTGCAGGTTGCCTGGCTGCTCTTGGCAGCTGTGAGGTGAGTGCTGCGTGAGGCCCTGGCAGGCATGTGTCAGTGTGGGAAGGTGCTGTTTGTCCTTGGGAGGTGCCTTTTGGTGTGGCCATTGGTGCCGTGGCTGGTGCCTTGTGTCCCAGGGTGTGCGAGGCCAGAGCTGGAGGCAGCATTGTGAGGTCACTTGTGCCTCTGTGCCTTGGCGGGCAGTGCTAGGGTGTTGGCTGCTGCTGGTGGTGGTGGTTGTGAGGTCACTTGTGAAGCAGTGCGTGCTAGGCCAGTGCTGGTTGCCTGGCTGCTCTTGGCAGCTGTGAGGTGAGTGCTGCGTGAGGCCCTGGCAGGCATGTGTCGGTGTGGGAAGGTGCTGTTTGTCCTTGGGAGGTGCCTTTTGGTGTGGCCATTGGTGCCGTGGCTGGTGCCTTGTGGCCCAGGGTGTGCGAGGCCGGAGCTGGAGGCAGCATTGTGAGGTCACTTGTGCCTCTGTGCCTTGGCGGGCAGTGCTAGGGTGTTGGCTGCTGGTGGTGGTGGTGGTTGTGAGGTCACTTGTGAAGCAATGCGTGCTAGGCCAGTGCTGGTTGCCTGGCTGCTCTTGGCAGCTGTGAGGTGAGTGCTGCGTGAGGCCCTGGCAGGCATGTGTCAGTGTGGGAAGGTGCTGTTTGTGCTTGGGAGGTGCCTTTTGGTGTGGCCATTGGTGCTGTGGCTGGTGCCTTGTGGCCCAGGGTGTGGGAGGCCAGAGCTGGAGGCAGCATTGTGAGGTCACTTGTGCCTCTGTGCCTTGGCGGGCAGTGCTAGGGTGTTGGCTGCTGCTGGTGGTGGTGGTTGTGAGGTGACTTGTGAAGCAGTGCGTGCTAGGCCAGTGCTGGTTGCCTGGCTGCTCTTGGCAGCTGTGAGGTGAGTGCTGCGTGAGGCCCTGGCAGTCATGTGTCAGTGTGGGAAGGTGCTGTTTGTCCTTTGGAGGTGCCTTTTGGTGTGGCCATTGGTGCCGTGGCTGGTGCCTTGTGCCCCAGGGTGTGGGAGGCCAGAGCTGGAGGCAGCATTGTGAGGTCACTTGTGCCTGTGTGCCTTGGCGGGCAGTGCTTGCTGGTGGTGGTTGTGAGGTGACTTGTGAAGCAGTGCGTGCTAGGCCAGTGCTGGTTGCCTGGCTGCTCTTGGCAGCTGTGAGGTGAGTGCTGCGTGAGGCCGTCGCAGGCATGTGTCAGTGTGGGAAGGTGCTGCTTGTCCTTGGGAGGTGTCTTTTGGTGTGGCCATTGGTGCTGTGGCTAGTGCCTTGTGGCCCAGGGTGTGGGAGGCCAGAGCTGGAGGCAGCATTGTGAGGTCACTTGTGCCTGTGTGCCTTGGCGGGCAGTGCTAGGGTGTTGGCTGCTGCTGGTGGTGGTGGTTGTGAGGTCACTTGTGAAGCAGTGTGTGCTAGGCCAGTGCTGGTTGCCTGGCTGCTCTTGGCAGCTGTGAGGTGAGTGCTGCGTGAGGCCGTCGCAGGCATGTGTCAGTGTGGGAAGGTGCTGTTTGTCCTTGGGAGGTGCCTTTTGGTGTGGCCATTGGTGCTGTGGCTGGTGCCTTGTGGCCCAGGGTGTGAGAGACCAGAGCTGGAGGCAGCATTGTGAGGTCACTTGTGCCTGTGTGCCTTGGCGGGCAGTGCTAGGGTGTTGGCTGCTGCTGGTGGTGGTGGTTGTGAGGTCACTTGTGAAGCAGTGTGTGCTAGGCCAGTGCAGGTTGCCTGGCTGCTCTTGGCAGCTGTGAGGTGAGTGCTGCGTGAGGCCCTGGCAGGCATGTGTCAGTGTGGGAAGGTGCTGTTTGTCCTTGGGAGGTGCCTTTTGGTGTGGCCATTGGTGCCGTGGCTGGTGCCTTGTGTCCCAGGGTGTGCGAGGCCAGAGCTGGAGGCAGCATTGTGAGGTCACTTGTGCCTCTGTGCCTTGGCGGGCAGTGCTAGGGTGTTGGCTGCTGCTGGTGGTGGTGGTTGTGAGGTCACTTGTGAAGCAGTGCGTGCTAGGCCAGTGCTGGTTGCCTGGCTGCTCTTGGCAGCTGTGAGGTGAGTGCTGCGTGAGGCCCTGGCAGGCATGTGTCGGTGTGGAAGGTGCTGTTTGTGCTTGGGAGGTGCCTTTTGGTGTGGCCATTGGTGCCGTGGCTGGTGCCTTGTAGCCGAGGGTGTGCGAGGCCAGAGCTGGAGGCAGCATTGTGAGGTCACTTGTGCCTGTGTGCCTTGGCGGGCAGTGCTAGGGTGTTGGCTGCTGCTGGTGGTGGTGGTTGTGAGGTGACTTGTGAAGCAGTGCGTGCTAGGCCAGTGCTGGTTGCCTGGCTGCTCTTGGCAGCTGTGAGGTGAGTGCTGCGTGAGGCCCTGGCAGGCATGTGTCGGTGTGGGAAGGTGCTGTTTGTCCTTGGGAGGTGCCTTTTGGTGTGGCCATTGGTGCCGTGGCTGGTGCCTTGTGGCCCAGGGTGTGCGAGGCCGGAGCTGGAGGCAGCATTGTGAGGTCACTTGTGCCTCTGTGCCTTGGCGGGCAGTGCTAGGGTGTTGGCTGCTGGTGGTGGTGGTGGTTGTGAGGTCACTTGTGAAGCAATGCGTGCTAGGCCAGTGCTGGTTGCCTGGCTGCTCTTGGCAGCTGTGAGGTGAGTGCTGCGTGAGGCCCTGGCAGGCATGTGTCAGTGTGGGAAGGTGCTGTTTGTGCTTGGGAGGTGCCTTTTGGTGTGGCCATTGGTGCTGTGGCTGGTGCCTTGTGGCCCAGGGTGTGGGAGGCCAGAGCTGGAGGCAGCATTGTGAGGTCACTTGTGCCTCTGTGCCTTGGCGGGCAGTGCTAGGGTGTTGGCTGCTGCTGGTGGTGGTGGTTGTGAGGTGACTTGTGAAGCAGTGCGTGCTAGGCCAGTGCTGGTTGCCTGGCTGCTCTTGGCAGCTGTGAGGTGAGTGCTGCGTGAGGCCCTGGCAGTCATGTGTCAGTGTGGGAAGGTGCTGTTTGTCCTTTGGAGGTGCCTTTTGGTGTGGCCATTGGTGCCGTGGCTGGTGCCTTGTGCCCCAGGGTGTGGGAGGCCAGAGCTGGAGGCAGCATTGTGAGGTCACTTGTGCCTGTGTGCCTTGGCGGGCAGTGCTAGGGTGTTGGCTGCTGCTGCTGGTGGTGGTTGTGAGGTGACTTGTGAAGCAGTGCGTGCTAGGCCAGTGCTGGTTGCCTGGCTGCTCTTGGCAGCTGTGAGGTGAGTGCTGCGTGAGGCCGTCGCAGGCATGTGTCAGTGTGGGAAGGTGCTGCTTGTCCTTGGGAGGTGTCTTTTGGTGTGGCCATTGGTGCTGTGGCTAGTGCCTTGTGGCCCAGGGTGTGGGAGGCCAGAGCTGGAGGCAGCATTGTGAGGTCACTTGTGCCTCTGTGCCTTGGCGGGCAGTGCTAGGGTGTTGGCTGCTGCTGGTGGTGGTGGTTGTGAGGTCACTTGTGAAGCAGTGTGTGCTAGGCCAGTGCTGGTTGCCTGGCTGCTCTTGGCAGCTGTGAGGTGAGTGCTGCGTGAGGCCCTGGCAGGCATGTGTCAGTGTGGGAAGGTGCTGTTTGTCCTTGGGAGGTGCCTTTTGGTGTGGCCATTGGTGCTGTGGCTGGTGCCTTGTGGCCCAGGGTGTGCGAGGCCAGAGCTGGAGGCAGCATTGTGAGGTCACTTGTGCCTCTGTGCCTTGGCGGGCAGTGCTAGGGTGTTGGCTGCTGCTGGTGGTGGTGGTTGTGAGGTGACTTGTGAAGCAGTGCGTGCTAGGCCAGTGCTGGTTGCCTGGCTGCTCTTGGCAGCTGTGAGGTGAGTGCTGCGTGAGGCCCTGGCAGGCATGTGTCAGTGTGGGAAGGTGCTGTTTGTCCTTGGGAGGTGCCTTTTGGTGTGGCCATTGGTGCCGTGGCTGGTGCCTTGTGGCCCAGGGTGTGGGAGGCCAGAGCTGGAGGCAGCATTGTGAGGTCACTTGTGCCTGTGTGCCTTGGTGGGCAGTGCTAGGGTGTTGGCTGCTGGTGGTGGTGGTGGTTGTGAGGTGACTTGTGAAGCAGTGCGTGCTAGGCCAGTGCTGGTTGCCTGGCTGCTCTTGGCAGCTGTGAGGTGAGTGCTGCGTGAGGCCCTGGCAGGCATGTGTCAGTGTGGGAAGGTGCTGTTTGTCCTTGGGAGGTGCCTTTTGGTGTGGCCATTGGTGCTGTGGCTGGTGCCTTGTGGCCCAGGGTGTGCGAGGCCAGAGCTGGAGGCAGCATTGTGAGGTCACTTGTGCCTGTGTGCCTTGGCAGGCAGTGCTAGGGTGTTGGCTGCTGGTGGTGGTGGTGGTTGTGAGGTGACTTGTGAAGCAGTGCGTGCTAGGCCAGTGCTGGTTGCCTGGCTGCTCTTGGCAGCTGTGAGGTGAGTGCTGCGTGAGGCCCTGGCAGGCATGTGTCAGTGTGGGAAGGTGCTGTTTGTCCTTGGGAGGTGCCTTTTGGTGTGGCCATTGGTGCCGTGGCTGGTGCCTTGTGGCCCAGGGTGTGGGAGGCCAGAGCTGGAGGCAGCATTGTGAGGTCACTTGTGCCTGTGTGCCTTGGTGGGCAGTGCTAGGGTTTTGGCTGCTGCTGGTGGTGGTGGTTGTGAGGTGACTTGTGAAGCAGTGCGTGCTAGGCCAGTGCTGGTTGCCTGGCTGCTCTTGGCAGCTGTGAGGTGAGTGCTGCGTGAGGCCCTGGCAGGCATGTGTCAGTGTGGGAAGGTGCTGTTTGTCCTTGGGAGGTGCCTTTTGGTGTGGCCATTGGTGCTGTGGCTGGTGCCTTGTAGCCCAGGGTGTGCGAGGCCAGAGCTGGAGGCAGCATTGTGAGGTCACTTGTGCCTCTGTGCCTTGGCGGGCAGTGCTAGGGTGTTGGCTGCTGCTGGTGGTGGTGGTTGTGAGGTGACTTGTGAAGCAGTGTGTGCTAGGCCAGTGCTGGTTGCCTGGCTGCTCTTGGCAGCTGTGAGGTGAGTGCTGCGTGAGGCCCTGGCAGTCATGTGTCAGTGTGGGAAGGTGCTGTTTGTCCTTTGGAGGTGCCTTTTGGTGTGGCCATTGGTGCCGTGGCTGGTGCCTTGTGGCCCAGGGTGTGGGAGGCCAGAGCTGGAGGCAGCATTGTGAGGTCACTTGTGCCTGTGTGCCTTGGTGGGCAGTGCTAGGGTTTTGGCTGCTGGTGGTGGTGGTGGTTGTGAGGTGACTTGTGAAGCAGTGCGTGCTAGGCCAGTGCTGGTTGCCTGGCTGCTCTTGGCAGCTGTGAGGTGAGTGCTGCGTGAGGCCCTGGCAGGCATGTGTCAGTGTGGGAAGGTGCTGTTTGTCCTTGGGAGGTGCCTTTTGGTGTGGCCATTGGTGCTGTGGCTGGTGCCTTGTGGCCCAGGGTGTGCGAGGCCAGAGCTGGAGGCAGCATTGTGAGGTCACTTGTGCCTGTGTGCCTTGGCAGGCAGTGCTAGGGTGTTGGCTGCTGCTGGTGGTGGTGGTTGTGAGGTGACTTGTGAAGCAGTGCGTGCTAGGCCAGTGCTGGTTGCCTGGCTGCTCTTGGCAGCTGTGAGGTGAGTGCTGCGTGAGGCCCTGGCAGGCATGTGTCAGTGTGGGAAGGTGCTGTTTGTCCTTGGGAGGTGCCTTTTGGTGTGGCCATTGGTGCCGTGGCTGGTGCCTTGTGGCCCAGGGTGTGGGAGGCCAGAGCTGGAGGCAGCATTGTGAGGTCACTTGTGCCTGTGTGCCTTGGTGGGCAGTGCTAGGGTTTTGGCTGCTGCTGGTGGTGGTGGTTGTGAGGTGACTTGTGAAGCAGTGCGTGCTAGGCCAGTGCTGGTTGCCTGGCTGCTCTTGGCAGCTGTGAGGTGAGTGCTGCGTGAGGCCCTGGCAGGCATGTGTCAGTGTGGGAAGGTGCTGTTTGTCCTTGGGAGGTGCCTTTTGGTGTGGCCATTGGTGCTGTGGCTGGTGCCTTGTAGCCCAGGGTGTGCGAGGCCAGAGCTGGAGGCAGCATTGTGAGGTCACTTGTGCCTGTGTGCCTTGGCGGGCAGTGCTAGGGTGTTGGCTGCTGCTGGTGGTGGTGGTTGTGAGGTGACTTGTGAAGCAGTGTGTGCTAGGCCAGTGCTGGTTGCCTGGCTGCTCTTGGCAGCTGTGAGGTGAGTGCTGCGTGAGGCCCTGGCAGTCATGTGTCAGTGTGGGAAGGTGCTGTTTGTCCTTTGGAGGTGCCTTTTGGTGTGGCCATTGGTGCCGTGGCTGGTGCCTTGTAGCCCCAGGGTGTGGGAGGCCAGAGCTGGAGGCAGCATTGTGAGGTCACTTGTGCCTGTGTGCCTTGGCGGGCAGTGCTAGGGTGTTGGCTGCTGCTGCTGGTGGTGGTTGTGAGGTCACTTGTGAAGCAGTGCGTGCTAGGCCAGTGCTGGTTGCCTGGCTGCTCTTGGCAGCTGTGAGGTGAGTGCTGCGTGAGGCCGTCGCAGGCATGTGTCAGTGTGGGAAGGTGCTGCTTGTCCTTGGGAGGTGTCTTTTGGTGTGGCCATTGGTGCTGTGGCTAGTGCCTTGTGGCCCAGGGTGTGGGAGGCCAGAGCTGGAGGCAGCATTGTGAGGTCACTTGTGCCTCTGTGCCTTGGCGGGCAGTGCTAGGGTGTTGGCTGCTGCTGGTGGTGGTGGTTGTGAGGTCACTTGTGAAGCAGTGTGTGCTAGGCCAGTGCTGGTTGCCTGGCTGCTCTTGGCAGCTGTGAGGTGAGTGCTGCGTGAGGCCCTGGCAGGCATGTGTCAGTGTGGGAAGGTGCTGTTTGTCCTTGGGAGGTGCCTTTTGGTGTGGCCATTGGTGCTGTGGCTGGTGCCTTGTGGCCCAGGGTGTGCGAGGCCAGAGCTGGAGGCAGCACTGTGAGGTCACTTGTGCCTCTGTGCCTTGGCGGGCAGTGCTAGGGTGTTGGCTGCTGCTGGTGGTGGTGGTTGTGAGGTGACTTGTGAAGCAGTGCGTGCTAGGCCAGTGCTGGTTGCCTGGCTGCTCTTGGCAGCTGTGAGGTGAGTGCTGCGTGAGGCCCTGGCAGGCATGTGTCAGTGTGGGAAGGTGCTGTTTGTCCTTGGGAGGTGCCTTTTGGTGTGGCCATTGGTGCCGTGGCTGGTGCCTTGTGGCCCAGGGTGTGCGAGGCCAGAGCTGGAGGCAGCATTGTGAGGTCACTTGTGCCTGTGTGCCTTGGTGGGCAGTGCTAGGGTTTTGGCTGCTGCTGGTGGTGGTGGTTGTGAGGTGACTTGTGAAGCAGTGCGTGCTAGGCCAGTGCTGGTTGCCTGGCTGCTCTTGGCAGCTGTGAGGTGAGTGCTGCGTGAGGCCCTGGCAGGCATGTGTCAGTGTGGGAAGGTGCTGTTTGTCCTTGGGAGGTGCCTTTTGGTGTGGCCATTGGTGCTGTGGCTGGTGCCTTGTGGCCCAGGGTGTGCGAGGCCAGAGCTGGAGGCAGCATTGTGAGGTCACTTGTGCCTCTGTGCCTTGGCGGGCAGTGCTAGGGTGTTGGCTGCTGCTGGTGGTGGTGGTTGTGAGGTCACTTGTGAAGCAGTGCGTGCTAGGCCAGTGCTGGTTGCCTGGCTGCTCTTGGCAGCTGTGAGGTGAGTGCTGCGTGAGGCCCTGGCAGTCATGTGTCAGTGTGGGAAGGTGCTGTTTGTGCTTGGGAGGTGCCTTTTGGTGTGGCCATTGGTGCCGTGGCTGGTGCCTTCTGGCCCAGGGTGTGAGAGGCCAGAGCTGGAGGCAGCATTGTGAGGTCACTTGTGCCTGTGTGCCTTGGCGGGCAGTGCTAGGGTGTTGGCTGCTGGTGGTGGTGGTGGTTGTGAGGTGACTTGGGAAGCAGTGCGTGCTAGGCCAGTGCTGGTTGCCTGGCTGCTCTTGGCAGCTGTGAGGTGAGTGCTGCGTGAGGCTGTCGTAGGCATGTGTCAGTGTGGGAAGGTGCTGTTTGTCCTTTGGAGGTGCCTTTTGGTGTGGCCATTGGTGCCGTGGCTGGTGCCTTGTGGCCCAGGGTGTGCAAGGCCAGAGCTGGAGGCAGCATTGTGAGGTCACTTGTGCCTGTGTGCCTTGGCGGGCAGTGCTAGGGTGTTGGCTGCTGCTGCTGGTGGTGGTTGTGAGGTGACTTGTGAAGCAGTGCGTGCTAGGCCAGTGCTGGTTGCCTGGCTGCTCTTGGCAGCTGTGAGGTGAGTGCTGCGTGAGGCCCTGGCAGGCATGTGTCGGTGTGGGAAGGTGCTGTTTGTCCTTGGGAGGTGCCTTTTGGTGTGGCCATTGGTGCCGTGGCTGGTGCCTTGTGGCCCAGGGTGTGCGAGGCCGGAGCTGGAGGCAGCATTGTGAGGTCACTTGTGCCTCTGTGCCTTGGCGGGCAGTGCTAGGGTGTTGGCTGCTGGTGGTGGTGGTGGTTGTGAGGTCACTTGTGAAGCAATGCGTGCTAGGCCAGTGCTGGTTGCCTGGCTGCTCTTGGCAGCTGTGAGGTGAGTGCTGCGTGAGGCCCTGGCAGGCATGTGTCAGTGTGGGAAGGTGCTGTTTGTGCTTGGGAGGTGCCTTTTGGTGTGGCCATTGGTGCTGTGGCTGGTGCCTTGTGGCCCAGGGTGTGGGAGGCCAGAGCTGGAGGCAGCATTGTGAGGTCACTTGTGCCTCTGTGCCTTGGCGGGCAGTGCTAGGGTGTTGGCTGCTGCTGGTGGTGGTGGTTGTGAGGTCACTTGTGAAGCAGTGCGTGCTAGGCCAGTGCTGGTTGCCTGGCTGCTCTTGGCAGCTGTGAGGTGAGTGCTGCGTGAGGCCCTGGCAGTCATGTGTCAGTGTGGGAAGGTGCTGTTTGTCCTTTGGAGGTGCCTTTTGGTGTGGCCATTGGTGCCGTGGCTGGTGCCTTGTGCCCCAGGGTGTGGGAGGCCAGAGCTGGAGGCAGCATTGTGAGGTCACTTGTGCCTGTGTGCCTTGGCGGGCAGTGCTAGGGTGTTGGCTGCTGCTGCTGGTGGTGGTTGTGAGGTGACTTGTGAAGCAGTGCGTGCTAGGCCAGTGCTGGTTGCCTGGCTGCTCTTGGCAGCTGTGAGGTGAGTGCTGCGTGAGGCCGTCGCAGGCATGTGTCAGTGTGGGAAGGTGCTGCTTGTCCTTGGGAGGTGTCTTTTGGTGTGGCCATTGGTGCTGTGGCTAGTGCCTTGTGGCCCAGGGTGTGGGAGGCCAGAGCTGGAGGCAGCATTGTGAGGTCACTTGTGCCTCTGTGCCTTGGCGGGCAGTGCTAGGGTGTTGGCTGCTGCTGGTGGTGGTGGTTGTGAGGTCACTTGTGAAGCAGTGTGTGCTAGGCCAGTGCTGGTTGCCTGGCTGCTCTTGGCAGCTGTGAGGTGAGTGCTGCGTGAGGCCCTGGCAGGCATGTGTCAGTGTGGGAAGGTGCTGTTTGTCCTTGGGAGGTGCCTTTTGGTGTGGCCATTGGTGCTGTGGCTGGTGCCTTGTGGCCCAGGGTGTGGGAGGCCAGAGCTGGAGGCAGCATTGTGAGGTCACTTGTGCCTGTGTGCCTTGGTGGGCAGTGCTAGGGTGTTGGCTGCTGGTGGTGGTGGTGGTTGTGAGGTGACTTGTGAAGCAGTGCGTGCTAGGCCAGTGCTGGTTGCCTGGCTGCTCTTGGCAGCTGTGAGGTGAGTGCTGCGTGAGGCCCTGGCAGGCATGTGTCAGTGTGGGAAGGTGCTGTTTGTCCTTGGGAGGTGCCTTTTGGTGTGGCCATTGGTGCTGTGGCTGGTGCCTTGTGGCCCAGGGTGTGCGAGGCCAGAGCTGGAGGCAGCATTGTGAGGTCACTTGTGCCTGTGTGCCTTGGCAGGCAGTGCTAGGGTGTTGGCTGCTGCTGGTGGTGGTGGTTGTGAGGTGACTTGTGAAGCAGTGCGTGCTAGGCCAGTGCTGGTTGCCTGGCTGCTCTTGGCAGCTGTGAGGTGAGTGCTGCGTGAGGCCCTGGCAGGCATGTGTCAGTGTGGGAAGGTGCTGTTTGTCCTTGGGAGGTGCCTTTTGGTGTGGCCATTGGTGCCGTGGCTGGTGCCTTGTGGCCCAGGGTGTGGGAGGCCAGAGCTGGAGGCAGCATTGTGAGGTCACTTGTGCCTGTGTGCCTTGGTGGGCAGTGCTAGGGTTTTGGCTGCTGCTGGTGGTGGTGGTTGTGAGGTGACTTGTGAAGCAGTGCGTGCTAGGCCAGTGCTGGTTGCCTGGCTGCTCTTGGCAGCTGTGAGGTGAGTGCTGCGTGAGGCCCTGGCAGGCATGTGTCAGTGTGGGAAGGTGCTGTTTGTCCTTGGGAGGTGCCTTTTGGTGTGGCCATTGGTGCCGTGGCTGGTGCCTTGTAGCCCAGGGTGTGCGAGGCCAGAGCTGGAGGCAGCATTGTGAGGTCACTTGTGCCTCTGTGCCTTGGCGGGCAGTGCTAGGGTGTTGGCTGCTGCTGGTGGTGGTGGTTGTGAGGTGACTTGTGAAGCAGTGTGTGCTAGGCCAGTGCTGGTTGCCTGGCTGCTCTTGGCAGCTGTGAGGTGAGTGCTGCGTGAGGCCCTGGCAGTCATGTGTCAGTGTGGGAAGGTGCTGTTTGTCCTTTGGAGGTGCCTTTTGGTGTGGCCATTGGTGCCGTGGCTGGTGCCTTGTGGCCCAGGGTGTGGGAGGCCAGAGCTGGAGGCAGCATTGTGAGGTCACTTGTGCCTGTGTGCCTTGGTGGGCAGTGCTAGGGTTTTGGCTGCTGGTGGTGGTGGTGGTTGTGAGGTGACTTGTGAAGCAGTGCGTGCTAGGCCAGTGCTGGTTGCCTGGCTGCTCTTGGCAGCTGTGAGGTGAGTGCTGCGTGAGGCCCTGGCAGGCATGTGTCAGTGTGGGAAGGTGCTGTTTGTGCTTGGGAGGTGCCTTTTGGTGTGGCCATTGGTGCTGTGGCTGGTGCCTTGTGGCCCAGGGTGTGCGAGGCCAGAGCTGGAGGCAGCATTGTGAGGTCACTTGTGCCTGTGTGCCTTGGCAGGCAGTGCTAGGGTGTTGGCTGCTGCTGGTGGTGGTGGTTGTGAGGTGACTTGTGAAGCAGTGCGTGCTAGGCCAGTGCTGGTTGCCTGGCTGCTCTTGGCAGCTGTGAGGTGAGTGCTGCGTGAGGCCCTGGCAGGCATGTGTCAGTGTGGGAAGGTGCTGTTTGTCCTTGGGAGGTGCCTTTTGGTGTGGCCATTGGTGCCGTGGCTGGTGCCTTGTGGCCCAGGGTGTGGGAGGCCAGAGCTGGAGGCAGCATTGTGAGGTCACTTGTGCCTGTGTGCCTTGGTGGGCAGTGCTAGGGTTTTGGCTGCTGCTGGTGGTGGTGGTTGTGAGGTGACTTGTGAAGCAGTGCGTGCTAGGCCAGTGCTGGTTGCCTGGCTGCTCTTGGCAGCTGTGAGGTGAGTGCTGCGTGAGGCCCTGGCAGGCATGTGTCAGTGTGGGAAGGTGCTGTTTGTCCTTGGGAGGTGCCTTTTGGTGTGGCCATTGGTGCTGTGGCTGGTGCCTTGTAGCCCAGGGTGTGCGAGGCCAGAGCTGGAGGCAGCATTGTGAGGTCACTTGTGCCTGTGTGCCTTGGCGGGCAGTGCTAGGGTGTTGGCTGCTGCTGGTGGTGGTGGTTGTGAGGTGACTTGTGAAGCAGTGTGTGCTAGGCCAGTGCTGGTTGCCTGGCTGCTCTTGGCAGCTGTGAGGTGAGTGCTGCGTGAGGCCCTGGCAGTCATGTGTCAGTGTGGGAAGGTGCTGTTTGTCCTTTGGAGGTGCCTTTTGGTGTGGCCATTGGTGCCGTGGCTGGTGCCTTGTGCCCCAGGGTGTGGGAGGCCAGAGCTGGAGGCAGCATTGTGAGGTCACTTGTGCCTGTGTGCCTTGGCGGGCAGTGCTAGGGTGTTGGCTGCTGCTGCTGGTGGTGGTTGTGAGGTCACTTGTGAAGCAGTGCGTGCTAGGCCAGTGCTGGTTGCCTGGCTGCTCTTGGCAGCTGTGAGGTGAGTGCTGCGTGAGGCCGTCGCAGGCATGTGTCAGTGTGGGAAGGTGCTGCTTGTCCTTGGGAGGTGTCTTTTGGTGTGGCCATTGGTGCTGTGGCTAGTGCCTTGTGGCCCAGGGTGTGGGAGGCCAGAGCTGGAGGCAGCATTGTGAGGTCACTTGTGCCTCTGTGCCTTGGCGGGCAGTGCTAGGGTGTTGGCTGCTGCTGGTGGTGGTGGTTGTGAGGTCACTTGTGAAGCAGTGTGTGCTAGGCCAGTGCTGGTTGCCTGGCTGCTCTTGGCAGCTGTGAGGTGAGTGCTGCGTGAGGCCCTGGCAGGCATGTGTCAGTGTGGGAAGGTGCTGTTTGTCCTTGGGAGGTGCCTTTTGGTGTGGCCATTGGTGCTGTGGCTGGTGCCTTGTGGCCCAGGGTGTGCGAGGCCAGAGCTGGAGGCAGCACTGTGAGGTCACTTGTGCCTCTGTGCCTTGGCGGGCAGTGCTAGGGTGTTGGCTGCTGCTGGTGGTGGTGGTTGTGAGGTGACTTGTGAAGCAGTGCGTGCTAGGCCAGTGCTGGTTGCCTGGCTGCTCTTGGCAGCTGTGAGGTGAGTGCTGCGTGAGGCCCTGGCAGGCATGTGTCAGTGTGGGAAGGTGCTGTTTGTCCTTGGGAGGTGCCTTTTGGTGTGGCCATTGGTGCCGTGGCTGGTGCCTTGTGGCCCAGGGTGTGCGAGGCCAGAGCTGGAGGCAGCATTGTGAGGTCACTTGTGCCTGTGTGCCTTGGTGGGCAGTGCTAGGGTTTTGGCTGCTGCTGGTGGTGGTGGTTGTGAGGTGACTTGTGAAGCAGTGCGTGCTAGGCCAGTGCTGGTTGCCTGGCTGCTCTTGGCAGCTGTGAGGTGAGTGCTGCGTGAGGTGCTGGCAGGCATGTGTCAGTGTGGGAAGGTGCTGTTTGTCCTTGGGAGGTGCCTTTTGGTGTGGCCATTGGTGCTGTGGCTGGTGCCTTGTGGCCCAGGGTGTGCGAGGCCAGAGCTGGAGGCAGCATTGTGAGGTCACTTGTGCCTCTGTGCCTTGGCGGGCAGTGCTAGGGTGTTGGCTGCTGCTGGTGGTGGTGGTTGTGAGGTCACTTGTGAAGCAGTGCGTGCTAGGCCAGTGCTGGTTGCCTGGCTGCTCTTGGCAGCTGTGAGGTGAGTGCTGCGTGAGGCCCTGGCAGTCATGTGTCAGTGTGGGAAGGTGCTGTTTGTGCTTGGGAGGTGCCTTTTGGTGTGGCCATTGGTGCCGTGGCTGGTGCCTTCTGGCCCAGGGTGTGAGAGGCCAGAGCTGGAGGCAGCATTGTGAGGTCACTTGTGCCTGTGTGCCTTGGCGGGCAGTGCTAGGGTGTTGGCTGCTGGTGGTGGTGGTGGTTGTGAGGTGACTTGGGAAGCAGTGCGTGCTAGGCCAGTGCTGGTTGCCTGGCTGCTCTTGGCAGCTGTGAGGTGAGTGCTGCGTGAGGCTGTCGTAGGCATGTGTCAGTGTGGGAAGGTGCTGTTTGTCCTTTGGAGGTGCCTTTTGGTGTGGCCATTGGTGCCGTGGCTGGTGCCTTGTGGCCCAGGGTGTGCAAGGCCAGAGCTGGAGGCAGCATTGTGAGGTCACTTGTGCCTGTGTGCCTTGGCGGGCAGTGCTAGGGTGTTGGCTGCTGCTGCTGGTGGTGGTTGTGAGGTGACTTGTGAAGCAGTGCGTGCTAGGCCAGTGCTGGTTGCCTGGCTGCTCTTGGCAGCTGTGAGGTGAGTGCTGCGTGAGGCCGTCGCAGGCATGTGTCGGTGTGGGAAGGTGCTGTTTGTCCTTGGGAGGTGCCTTTTGGTGTGGCCATTGGTGCTGTGGCTGGTGCCTTGTGGCCCAGGGTGTGCGAGGCCAGAGCTGGAGGCAGCATTGTGAGGTCACTTGTGCCTGTGTGCCTTGGCGGGCAGTGCTAGGGTGTTGGCTGCTGCTGGTGGTGGTGGTTGTGAAGTCACTTGTGAAGCAGTGCGTGCTAGGCCAGTGCTGGTTGCCTGGCTGCTCTTGGCAGCTGTGAGGTGAGTGCTGCGTGAGGCCCTGATAGGCATGTGTCAGTGTGGGAAGGTGCTGTTTGTGCTTGGGAGGTGCCTTTTGGTGTGGCCATTGGTGCATTGGGTGGTGCGTTGTGGCCCAGGGTGTGGGAGGCCAGAGCTGGAGGCAGCATTGTGAGGTCACTTGTGCCTGTGTGCTTTGGTGGGCAGTGCTAGGGTGTTGGCTGGTGGTGGTGGTGGTTGTGAGGTGACTTGTGAAGCAGTGCGTGCTAGGCCAGTGCTGGTTGCCTGGCTGCTCTTGGCAGGTGTGAGGTGAGTGCTGCGTGAGGCCCTGGCAGGCATGTGTCAGTGTGGGAAGGTGCTGTTTGTCCTTGGGAGGTGCCTTTTGGTGTGGCCATTGGTGCGTGGCTGGTGCCTTGTGGCCCAGGGTGTTCGAGTCCAGAGCTGGAGGTAGCATTGTGAGGTCACTTGTGCCTCTGTGCCTTGGCGGGCAGTGCTAGGGTGTTGGCTGCTGCTGCTGGTGGTGGTTGTGAGGTGACTTGTGAAGCAGTGCGTGCTAGGCCAGTGCTGGTTGCCTGGCTGCTCTTGGCAGCTGTGAGGTGAGTGCTGCGTGAGGCCCTGGCAGGCATGTGTCAGTGTGGGAAGGTGCTGTTTGTGCTTGGGAGGTGCCTTTTGGTGTGGCCATTGGTGCCGTGGCTGGTGCGTTGTGGCCCAGGGTGTGCGAGGCCAGAGCTGGAGGCAGCATTGTGAGGTCACTTGTGCCTGTGTGCCTTGGCGGGCAGTGCTAGGGTGTTGGCTGCTGCTGGTGGTGGTGGTTGTGAGGTCACTTGTGAAGCAGTGCGTGCTAGGCCAGTGCTGGTTGCCTGGCTGCTCTTGGCAGGTGTGAGGTGAGTGCTGCGTGAGGCCCTGGCAGGCATGTGTCAGTGTGGGAAGGTGCTGTTTGTCCTTGGGAGGTGCCTTTTGGTGTGGCCATTGGTGCGTGGCTGGTGCCTTGTGGCCCAGGGTGTGAGAGGCCAGAGCTGGAGGCAGCATTGTGAGGTCACTTGTGCCTCTGTGCCTTGGCGGGCAGTGCTAGGGTGTTGGCTGCTGCTGGTGGTGGTGGTTGTGAGGTGACTTGTGAAGCAGTGCGTGCTAGGCCAGTGCTGGTTGCCTGGCTGCTCTTGGCAGCTGTGAAATGAGTGCTGCATGAGGCTGTCGCAGGCATGTGTCAGTGTGGGAAGGTGCTGTTTGTCCTTGGGAGGTGCCTTTTGGTGTGGCCATTGGTGCTGTGGCTGGTGCCTTGTGGCTCAGGGTGTGCGAGGCCAGAGCTGGAGGCAGCATTGTGAGGTCACTTGTGCCTGTGTGCCTTGGCGGGCAGTGCTAGGGTGTTGGCTGCTGCTGGTGGTGGTGGTTGTGAGGTCACTTGTGAAGCAGTGCGTGCTAGGCCAGTGCTGGTTGCCTGGCTGCTCTTGGCAGCTGTGAAATGAGTGCTGCATGAGGCTGTCGCAGGCATGTGTCAGTGTGGGAAGGTGCTGTTTGTGCTTGGGAGGTGCCTTTTGGTGTGGCCATTGGTGCTGTGGCTGGTGCCTTGTAGCCCAGGGTGTGAGAGGCCAGAGCTGGAGGCAGCATTGTGAGGTCACTTGTGCCTGTGTGCCTTGGCGGGCAGTGCTAGGGTGTTGGCTGCTGCTGGTGGTGGTGGTTGTGAGGTGACTTGTGAAGCAGTGCGTGCTAGGCCAGTGCTGGTTGCCTGGCTGCTCTTGGCAGCTGTGAGGTGAGTGCTGCGTGAGGCCCTGGCAGGCATGTGTCAGTGTGGGAAGGTGCTGCTTGTCCTTGGGAGGTGCCTTTTGGTGTGTCCATTGGTGCCGTGGCTGGTGCCTTGTGGCCCAGGGTGTGGGAGGCCAGAGCTGGAGGCAGCATTGTGAGGTCACTTGTGCCTGTGTGCCTTGGCGGGCAGTGCTAGGGTGTTGGCTGCTGCTGGTGGTGGTGGTTGTGAGGTGTCTTGTTAAGCAGTGCGTGCTAGGCCAGTGCTGGTTGCCTGGCTGCTCTTGGCAGCTGTGAGGTGAGTGCTGCGTGAGGCCCTGGCAGGCATGTGTCAGTGTGGGAAGGTGCTGTTTGTCCTTGGGAGGTGCCTTTTGGTGTGGCCATTGGTGCTGTGGCTGGTGCCTTGTGGCCCAGGGTGTGAGAGGCCAGAGCTGGAGGCAGCATTGTGAGATCACTTGTGCCTCTGTGCCTTGGCGGGCAGTGCTAGGGTGTTGGCTGCTGCTGGTGGTGGTGGTGGGGAGGTGACTTGTGAAGCAATGCGTGCTAGGCCAGTGCTGGTTGCCTGGCTGCTCTTGGCAGCTGTGAGGTGAGTGCTGCGTGAGGCCCTGGCAGGCATGTGTCAGTGTGGGAAGGTGCTGTTTGTGCTTGGGAGGTGCCTTTTGGTGTGGCCATTGGTGCTGTGGCTGGTGCCTTGTGGCCCAGGGTGTGCGAGGCCAGAGCTGGAGGCAGCATTGTGAGGTCACTTGTGCCTCTGTGCCTTGGCGGGCAGTGCTAGGGTGTTGGCTGCTGCTGGTGGTGGTGGTTGTGAGGTCACTTGGGAAGCAGTGCGTGCTAGGCCAGTGCTGGTTGCCTGGCTGCTCTTGGCAGCTGTGAGGTGAGTGCTGCGTGAGGCCCTGGCAGTCATGTGTCAGTGTGGGAAGGTGCTGTTTGTCCTTGGGAGGTGCCTTTTGGTGTGGCCATTGGTGCCGTGGCTGGTGCCTTCTGGCCCAGGGTGTGAGAGGCCAGAGCTGGAGGCAGCATTGTGAGGTCACTTGTGCCTGTGTGCCTTGGCGGGCAGTGCTAGGGTGTTGGCTGCTGGTGGTGGTGGTGGTTGTGAGGTGACTTGGGAAGCAGTGCGTGCTAGGCCAGTGCTGGTTGCCTGGCTGCTCTTGGCAGCTGTGAGGTGAGTGCTGCGTGAGGCTGTCGTAGGCATGTGTCAGTGTGGGAAGGTGCTGTTTGTCCTTTGGAGGTGCCTTTTGGTGTGGCCATTGGTGCCGTGGCTGGTGCCTTGTGGCCCAGGGTGTGCGAGGCCAGAGCTGGAGGCAGCATTGTGAGGTCACTTGTGCCTGTGTGCCTTGGCGGGCAGTGCTAGGGTGTTGGCTGCTGCTGCTGGTGGTGGTTGTGAGGTGACTTGTGAAGCAGTGCGTGCTAGGCCAGTGCTGGTTGCCTGGCTGCTCTTGGCAGCTGTGAGGTGAGTGCTGCGTGAGGCCCTGATAGGCATGTGTCAGTGTGGGAAGGTGCTGTTTGTGCTTGGGAGGTGCCTTTTGGTGTGGCCATTGGTGCATTGGGTGGTGCGTTGTGGCCCAGGGTGTGGGAGGCCAGAGCTGGAGGCAGCATTGTGAGGTCACTTGTGCCTGTGTGCTTTGGTGGGCAGTGCTAGGGTGTTGGCTGGTGGTGGTGGTGGTTGTGAGGTGACTTGTGAAGCAGTGCGTGCTAGGCCAGTGCTGGTTGCCTGGCTGCTCTTGGCAGGTGTGAGGTGAGTGCTGCGTGAGGCCCTGGCAGGCATGTGTCAGTGTGGGAAGGTGCTGTTTGTCCTTGGGAGGTGCCTTTTGGTGTGGCCATTGGTGCGTGGCTGGTGCCTTGTGGCCCAGGGTGTTCGAGTCCAGAGCTGGAGGTAGCATTGTGAGGTCACTTGTGCCTCTGTGCCTTGGCGGGCAGTGCTAGGGTGTTGGCTGCTGCTGCTGGTGGTGGTTGTGAGGTCACTTGTGAAGCAGTGCGTGCTAGGCCAGTGCTGGTTGCCTGGCTGCTCTTGGCAGCTGTGAGGTGAGTGCTGCGTGAGGCCCTGGCAGTCATGTGTCAGTGTGGGAAGGTGCTGTTTGTGCTTGGGAGGTGCCTTTTGGTGTGGCCATTGGTGCCGTGGCTGGTGCGTTGTGGCCCAGGGTGTGCGAGGCCAGAGCTGGAGGCAGCATTGTGAGGTCACTTGTGCCTGTGTGCCTTGGCGGGCAGTGCTAGGGTGTTGGCTGCTGCTGGTGGTGGTGGTTGTGAGGTCACTTGTGAAGCAGTGCGTGCTAGGCCAGTGCTGGTTGCCTGGCTGCTCTTGGCAGGTGTGAGGTGAGTGCTGCGTGAGGCCCTGGCAGGCATGTGTCAGTGTGGGAAGGTGCTGTTTGTCCTTGGGAGGTGCCTTTTGGTGTGGCCATTGGTGCGTGGCTGGTGCCTTGTGGCCCAGGGTGTGAGAGGCCAGAGCTGGAGGCAGCATTGTGAGGTCACTTGTGCCTCTGTGCCTTGGCGGGCAGTGCTAGGGTGTTGGCTGCTGCTGGTGGTGGTGGTTGTGAGGTGACTTGTGAAGCAGTGCGTGCTAGGCCAGTGCTGGTTGCCTGGCTGCTCTTGGCAGCTGTGAAATGAGTGCTGCATGAGGCTGTCGCAGGCATGTGTCAGTGTGGGAAGGTGCTGTTTGTCCTTGGGAGGTGCCTTTTGGTGTGGCCATTGGTGCTGTGGCTGGTGCCTTGTGGCTCAGGGTGTGCGAGGCCAGAGCTGGAGGCAGCATTGTGAGGTCACTTGTGCCTGTGTGCCTTGGCGGGCAGTGCTAGGGTGTTGGCTGCTGCTGGTGGTGGTGGTTGTGAGGTCACTTGTGAAGCAGTGCGTGCTAGGCCAGTGCTGGTTGCCTGGCTGCTCTTGGCAGCTGTGAGGTGAGTGCTGCGTGAGGCCCTGGCAGGCATGTGTCAGTGTGGGAAGGTGCTGTTTGTCCTTGGGAGGTGCCTTTTGGTGTGGCCATTGGTGCTGTGGCTGGTGCCTTGTAGCCCAGGGTGTGAGAGGCCAGAGCTGGAGGCAGCATTGTGAGGTCACTTGTGCCTGTGTGCCTTGGCGGGCAGTGCTAGGGTGTTGGCTGCTGCTGGTGGTGGTGGTTGTGAGGTGACTTGTGAAGCAGTGCGTGCTAGGCCAGTGCTGGTTGCCTGGCTGCTCTTGGCAGCTGTGAGGTGAGTGCTGCGTGAGGCCCTGGCAGGCATGTGTCAGTGTGGGAAGGTGCTGCTTGTCCTTGGGAGGTGCCTTTTGGTGTGTCCATTGGTGCCGTGGCTGGTGCCTTGTGGCCCAGGGTGTGGGAGGCCAGAGCTGGAGGCAGCATTGTGAGGTCACTTGTGCCTGTGTGCCTTGGCGGGCAGTGCTAGGGTGTTGGCTGCTGCTGGTGGTGGTGGTTGTGAGGTGTCTTGTTAAGCAGTGCGTGCTAGGCCAGTGCTGGTTGCCTGGCTGCTCTTGGCAGCTGTGAGGTGAGTGCTGCGTGAGGCCCTGGCAGGCATGTGTCAGTGTGGGAAGGTGCTGTTTGTCCTTGGGAGGTGCCTTTTGGTGTGGCCATTGGTGCTGTGGCTGGTGCCTTGTGGCCCAGGGTGTGAGAGGCCAGAGCTGGAGGCAGCATTGTGAGATCACTTGTGCCTCTGTGCCTTGGCGGGCAGTGCTAGGGTGTTGGCTGCTGGTGGTGGTGGTGGTGGTGAGGTGACTTGTGAAGCAATGCGTGCTAGGCCAGTGCTGGTTGCCTGGCTGCTCTTGGCAGCTGTGAGGTGAGTGCTGCGTGAGGCCCTGGCAGGCATGTGTCAGTGTGGGAAGGTGCTGTTTGTGCTTGGGAGGTGCCTTTTGGTGTGGCCATTGGTGCTGTGGCTGGTGCCTTGTGGCCCAGGGTGTGCGAGGCCAGAGCTGGAGGCAGCATTGTGAGGTCACTTGTGCCTCTGTGCCTTGGCGGGCAGTGCTAGGGTGTTGGCTGCTGCTGGTGGTGGTGGTTGTGAGGTCATGGTGAAGCAGTGCGTGCTAGGCCAGTGCTGGTTGCCTGGCTGCTCTTGGCAGCTGTGAGGTGAGTGCTGCGTGAGGCCCTGGCAGGCATGTGTCAGTGTGGGAAGGTGCTGTTTGTCCTTGGGAGGTGCCTTTTGGTGTGGCCATTGGTGCGTGGCTGGTGCCTTGTGGCCCAGGGTGTTCGAGTCCAGAGCTGGAGGCAGCATTGTGAGGTCACTTGTGCCTGTGTGCCTTGGCGGGCAGTGCTAGGGTGTTGGATGCTGATGGTGGTGGTGGTTGTGAGGTGACTTGTGAAGCAGTGCGTGCTAGGCCAGTGCTGGTTGCCTGGCTGCTCTTGGCAGCTGTGAGGTGAGTGCTGCGTGAGGCCCTGGCAGGCATGTGTCAGTGTGGGAAGGTGCTGTTTGTCCTTGGGAGGTGCCTTTTGGTGTGGCCATTGGTGCCGTGGCTGGTGCCTTGTGGCCCAGGGTGTGCGAGGCCGGAGCTGGAGGCAGCATTGTGAGGTCACTTGTGCCTCTGTGCCTTGGCGGGCAGTGCTAGGGTGTTGGCTGCTGGTGGTGGTGGTGGTTGTGAGGTGACTTGTGAAGCAATGCGTGCTAGGCCAGTGCTGGTTGCCTGGCTGCTCTTGGCAGCTGTGAGGTGAGTGCTGCGTGAGGCCCTGGCAGGCATGTGTCAGTGTGGGAAGGTGCTGTTTGTCCTTGGGAGGTGCCTTTTGGTGTGGCCATTGGTGCCGTGGCTGGTGCCTTGTGGCCCAGGGTGTGCGAGGCCGGAGCTGGAGGCAGCATTGTGAGGTCACTTGTGCCTGTGTGCCTTGGTGGGCAGTGCTAGGGTGTTGGCTGCTGCTGGTGGTGGTGGTTGTGAGGTGACTTGTGAAGCAGTGTGTGCTAGGCCAGTGCTGGTTGCCTGGCTGCTCTTGGCAGCTGTGAGGTGAGTGCTGCGTGAGGCCCTGGCAGGCATGTGTCAGTGTGGGAAGGTGCTGTTTGTCCTTGGGAGGTGCCTTTTGGTGTGGCCATTGGTGCCGTGGCTGGTGCCTTGTGGCCCAGGGTGTGGGAGGCCAGAGCTGGAGGCAGCATTGTGAGGTCACTTGTGCCTGTGTGCCTTGGCGGGCAGTGCTAGGGTGTTGGCTGCTGGTGGTGGTGGTGGTTGTGAGGTCACTTGTGAAGCAGTGCGTGCTAGGCCAGTGCTGGTTGCCTGGCTGCTCTTGGCAGCTGTGAGGTGAGTGCTGCGTGAGGCCGTCGCAGGCATGTGTCAGTGTGGGAAGGTGCTGTTTGTGCTTGGGAGGTGCCTTTTGGTGTGGCCATTGGTGCTGTGGCTGGTGCCTTGTGGCCCAGGGTGTGAGAGACCAGAGCTGGAGGCAGCATTGTGAGGTCACTTGTGCCTCTGTGCCTTGGCGGGCAGTGCTAGGGTGTTGGCTGCTGCTGGTGGTGGTGGTTGTGAGGTCACTTGTGAAGCAGTGCGTGCTAGGCCAGTGCTGGTTGCCTGGCTGCTCTTGGCAGCTGTGAGGTGAGTGCTGCGTGAGGCCCTGGCAGGCATGTGTCGGTGTGGGAAGGTGCTGTTTGTGCTTGGGAGGTGCCTTTTGGTGTGGCCATTGGTGCCGTGGCTGGTGCCTTGTGGCCCAGGGTGTGCGAGGCCAGAGCTGGAGGCAGCATTGTGAGGTCACTTGTGCCTGTGTGCCTTGGCGGGCAGTGCTAGGGTGTTGGCTGCTGCTGGTGGTGGTGGTTGTGAGGTGACTTGGGAAGCAGTGCGTGCTAGGCCAGTGCTGGTTGCCTGGCTGCTCTTGGCAGCTGTGAGGTGAGTGCTGCGTGAGGCCCTGGCAGGCATGTGTCAGTGTGGGAAGGTGCTGTTTGTGCTTGGGAGGTGCCTTTTGGTGTGGCCATTGGTGCCGTGGCTGGTGCCTTGTGGCCCAGGGTGTGGGAGGCCAGAGCTGGAGGCAGCATTGTGAGGTCACTTGTGCCTGTGTGCCTTGGTGGGCAGTGCTAGGGTTTTGGCTGCTGCTGGTGGTGGTGGTTGTGAGGTGACTTGTGAAGCAGTGCGTGCTAGGCCAGTGCTGGTTGCCTGGCTGCTCTTGGCAGCTGTGAGGTGAGTGCTGCGTGAGGCCCTGGCAGGCATGTGTCAGTGTGGGAAGGTGCTGTTTGTGCTTGGGAGGTGCCTTTTGGTGTGGCCATTGGTGCTGTGGCTGGTGCCTTGTGGCCCAGGGTGTGCAAGGCCAGAGCTGGAGGCAGCATTGTGAGGTCACTTGTGCCTGTGTGCCTTGGCGGGCAGTGCTAGGGTGTTGGCTGCTGCTGGTGGTGGTGGTTGTGAGGTCACTTGTGAAGCAGTGCGTGCTAGGCCAGTGCTGGTTGCCTGGCTGCTCTTGGCAGCTGTGAGGTGAGTGCTGCGTGAGGCCCTGGCAGGCATGTGTCAGTGTGGGAAGGTGCTGTTTGTCCTTGGGAGGTGCCTTTTGGTGTGGCCATTGGTGCCGTGGCTGGTGCCTTGTGGCCCAGGGTGTGGGAGGCCAGAGCTGGAGGCAGCATTGTGAGGTCACTTGTGCCTCTGTGCCTTGGCGGGCAGTGCTAGGGTGTTGGCTGCTGCTGGTGGTGGTGGTTGTGAGGTGACTTGTGAAGCAGTGCGTGCTAGGCCAGTGCTGGTTGCCTGGCTGCTCTTGGCAGCTGTGAGGTGAGTGCTGCGTGAGACCCTGGCAGGCATGTGTCGGTGTGGGAAGGTGCTGTTTGTCCTTGGGAGGTGCCTTTTGGTGTGGCCATTGGTGCCGTGGCTGGTGCCTTGTGGCCCAGGGTGTGCGAGGCCGGAGCTGGAGGCAGCATTGTGAGGTCACTTGTGCCTGTGTGCCTTGGTGGGCAGTGCTAGGGTGTTGGCTGCTTGTGGTGGTGGTGGTTGTGAGGTCACTTGTGAAGCAATGCGTGCTAGGCCATTGCTGGTTGCCTGGCTGCTCTTGGCAGCTGTGAGGTGAGTGCTGCGTGAGGCCCTGGCAGGCATGTGTCAGTGTGGGAAGGTGCTGTTTGTGCTTGGGAGGTGCCTTTTGGTGTGGCCATTGGTGCCGTGGCTGGTGCCTTGTGGCCCAGGGTGTGAGAGGCCAGAGCTGGAGGCAGCATTGTGAGGTCACTTGTGCCTGTGTGCCTTGGCAGGCAGTGCTAGGGTGTTGGCTGCTGGTGGTGGTGGTGGTTGTGAGGTGACTTGTGAAGCAGTGCGTGCTAGGCCAGTGCTGGTTGCCTGGCTGCTCTTGGCAGCTGTGAGGTGAGTGCTGCGTGAGGCCGTCGCAGGCATGTGTCAGTGTGGGAAGGTGCTGTTTGTGCTTGGGAGGTGCCTTTTGGTGTGGCCATTGGTGCTGTGGCTGGTGCCTTGTGGCCCAGGGTGTGCGAGGCCGGAGCTGGAGGCAGCATTGTGAGGTCACTTGTGCCTGTGTGCCTTGGCGGGCAGTGCTAGGGTGTTGGCTGCTGGTGGTGGTGGTGGTTGTGAGGTCACTTGTGAAGCAATGCGTGCTAGGCCAGTGCTGGTTGCCTGGCTGCTCTTGGCAGCTGTGAGGTGAGTGCTGCGTGAGGCCGTCGCAGGCATGTGTCAGTGTGGGAAGGTGCTGTTTGTCCTTGGGAGGTGCCTTTTGGTGTGGCCATTGGTGCTGTGGCTGGTGCCTTGTGGCCCAGGGTGTGAGAGACCAGAGCTGGAGGCAGCATTGTGAGGTCACTTGTGCCTGTGTGCCTTGGCGGGCAGTGCTAGGGTGTTGGCTGCTGCTGGTGGTGGTGGTTGTGAGGTCACTTGTGAAGCAGTGTGTGCTAGGCCAGTGCTGGTTGCCTGGCTGCTCTTGGCAGCTGTGAGGTGAGTGCTGCGTGAGGCCCTGGCAGGCATGTGTCAGTGTGGGAAGGTGCTGTTTGTCCTTGGGAGGTGCCTTTTGGTGTGGCCATTGGTGCCGTGGCTGGTGCCTTGTGGCCCAGGGTGTGGGAGGCCAGAGCTGGAGGCAGCATTGTGAGGTCACTTGTGCCTCTGTGCCTTGGCGGGCAGTGCTAGGGTGTTGGCTGCTGCTGGTGGTGGTGGTTGTGAGGTCACTTGTGAAGCAGTGCGTGCTAGGCCAGTGCTGGTTGCCTGGCTGCTCTTGGCAGCTGTGAGGTGAGTGCTGCGTGAGGCCCTGGCAGGCATGTGTTGGTGTGGGAAGGTGCTGTTTGTGCTTGGGAGGTGCCTTTTGGTGTGGCCATTGGTGCCGTGGCTGGTGCCTTGTAGCCGAGGGTGTGCGAGGCCAGAGCTGGAGGCAGCATTGTGAGGTCACTTGTGGCTGTGTGCCTTGGCGGGCAGTGCTAGGGTGTTGGCTGCTGCTGGTGGTGGTGGTTGTGAGGTGACTTGTGAAGCAGTGCGTGCTAGGCCAGTGCTGGTTGCCTGGCTGCTCTTGGCAGCTGTGAGGTGAGTGCTGCGTGAGGCCCTGGCAGGCATGTGTCGGTGTGGGAAGGTGCTGTTTGTCCTTGGGAGGTGCCTTTTGGTGTGGCCATTGGTGCCGTGGCTGGTGCCTTGTGGCCCAGGGTGTGCGAGGCCGGAGCTGGAGGCAGCATTGTGAGGTCACTTGTGCCTCTGTGCCTTGGCGGGCAGTGCTAGGGTGTTGGCTGCTGGTGGTGGTGGTGGTTGTGAGGTCACTTGTGAAGCAATGCGTGCTAGGCCAGTGCTGGTTGCCTGGCTGCTCTTGGCAGCTGTGAGGTGAGTGCTGCGTGAGGCCCTGGCAGGCATGTGTCAGTGTGGGAAGGTGCTGTTTGTCCTTGGGAGGTGCCTTTTGGTGTGGCCATTGGTGCTGTGGCTGGTGCCTTGTGGCCCAGGGTGTGGGAGGCCAGAGCTGGAGGCAGCATTGTGAGGTCACTTGTGCCTGTGTGCCTTGGCGGGCAGTGCTAGGGTGTTGGCTGCTGCTGGTGGTGGTGGTTGTGAGGTCACTTGTGAAGCAGTGCGTGCTAGGCCAGTGCTGGTTGCCTGGCTGCTCTTGGCAGCTGTGAGGTGAGTGCTGCGTGAGGCCCTGGCAGGCATGTGTCAGTGTGGGAAGGTGCTGTTTGTCCTTGGGAGGTGCCTTTTGGTGTGGCCATTGGTGCCGTGGCTGGTGCCTTGTGGCCCAGGGTGTGGGAGGCCAGAGCTGGAGGCAGCATTGTGAGGTCACTTGTGCCTGTGTGCCTTGGCGGGCAGTGCTAGGGTGTTGGCTGCTGCTGCTGGTGGTGGTTGTGAGGTCACTTGTGAAGCAGTGCGTGCCAGGCCAGTGCTGGTTGCCTGGCTGCTCTTGGCAGCTGTGAGGTGAGTGCTGCGTGAGGCCGTCGCAGGCATGTGTCAGTGTGGGAAGGTGCTGCTTGTCCTTGGGAGGTGTCTTTTGGTGTGGCCATTGGTGCTGTGGCTAGTGCCTTGTGGCCCAGGGTGTGGGAGGCCAGAGCTGGAGGCAGCATTGTGAGGTCACTTGTGCCTGTGTGCCTTGGCGGGCAGTGCTAGGGTGTTGGCTGCTGCTGGTGGTGGTGGTTGTGAGGTCACTTGTGAAGCAGTGTGTGCTAGGCCAGTGCTGGTTACCTGGCTGCTCTTGGCAGCTGTGAGGTGAGTGCTGCGTGAGGCCGTCGCAGGCATGTGTCAGTGTGGGAAGGTGCTGTTTGTCCTTGGGAGGTGCCTTTTGGTGTGGCCATTGGTGCTGTGGCTGGTGCCTTGTGGCCCAGGGTGTGAGAGACCAGAGCTGGAGGCAGCATTGTGAGGTCACTTGTGCCTCTGCGCCTTGGCGGGCAGTGCTAGGGTGTTGGCTGCTGCTGGTGGTGGTGGTTGTGAGGTCACTTGTGAAGCAGTGTGTGCTAGGCCAGTGCTGGTTGCCTGGCTGCTCTTGGCAGCTGTGAGGTGAGTGCTGCGTGAGGCCCTGGCAGGCATGTGTCAGTGTGGGAAGGTGCTGTTTGTCCTTGGGAGGTGCCTTTTGGTGTGGCCATTGGTGCCGTGGCTGGTGCCTTGTGGCCCAGGGTGTGGGAGGCCAGAGCTGGAGGCAGCATTGTGAGGTCACTTGTGCCTCTGTGCCTTGGCGGGCAGTGCTAGGGTGTTGGCTGCTGCTGGTGGTGGTGGTTGTGAGGTCACTTGTGAAGCAGTGCGTGCTAGGCCAGTGCTGGTTGCCTGGCTGCTCTTGGCAGCTGTGAGGTGAGTGCTGCGTGAGGCCCTGGCAGGCATGTGTCGGTGTGGGAAGGTGCTGTTTGTGCTTGGGAGGTGCCTTTTGGTGTGGCTATTGGTGCCGTGGCTGGTGCCTTGTAGCCGAGGGTGTGCGAGGCCAGAGCTGGAGGCAGCATTGTGAGGTCACTTGTGGCTGTGTGCCTTGGCGGGCAGTGCTAGGGTGTTGGCTGCTGCTGGTGGTGGTGGTTGTGAGGTGACTTGTGAAGCAGTGCGTGCTAGGCCAGTGCTGGTTGCCTGGCTGCTCTTGGCAGCTGTGAGGTGAGTGCTGCGTGAGGCCCTGGCAGGCATGTGTCGGTGTGGGAAGGTGCTGTTTGTCCTTGGGAGGTGCCTTTTGGTGTGGCCATTGGTGCCGTGGCTGGTGCCTTGTGGCCCAGGGTGTGCGAGGCCGGAGCTGGAGGCAGCATTGTGAGGTCACTTGTGCCTCTGTGCCTTGGCGGGCAGTGCTAGGGTGTTGGCTGCTGGTGGTGGTGGTGGTTGTGAGGTCACTTGTGAAGCAATGCGTGCTAGGCCAGTGCTGGTTGCCTGGCTGCTCTTGGCAGCTGTGAGGTGAGTGCTGCGTGAGGCCCTGGCAGGCATGTGTCAGTGTGGGAAGGTGCTGTTTGTCCTTGGGAGGTGCCTTTTGGTGTGGCCATTGGTGCTGTGGCTGGTGCCTTGTGGCCCAGGGTGTGCGAGGCCAGAGCTGGAGGCAGCATTGTGAGGTCACTTGTGCCTCTGTGCCTTGGCGGGCAGTGCTAGGGTGTTGGCTGCTGCTGGTGGTGGTGGTTGTGAGGTCACTTGTGAAGCAGTGCGTGCTAGGCCAGTGCTGGTTGCCTGGCTGCTCTTGGCAGCTGTGAGGTGAGTGCTGCGTGAGGCCCTGGCAGTCATGTGTCAGTGTGGGAAGGTGCTGTTTGTCCTTTGGAGGTGCCTTTTGGTGTGGCCATTGGTGCCGTGGCTGGTGCCTTGTGCCCCAGGGTGTGGGAGGCCAGAGCTGGAGGCAGCATTGTGAGGTCACTTGTGCCTGTGTGCCTTGGCGGGCAGTGCTAGGGTGTTGGCTGCTGCTGCTGGTGGTGGTTGTGAGGTGACTTGTGAAGCAGTGCGTGCTAGGCCAGTGCTGGTTGCCTGGCTGCTCTTGGCAGCTGTGAGGTGAGTGCTGCGTGAGGCCGTCGCAGGCATGTGTCAGTGTGGGAAGGTGCTGCTTGTCCTTGGGAGGTGTCTTTTGGTGTGGCCATTGGTGCTGTGGCTAGTGCCTTGTGGCCCAGGGTGTGGGAGGCCAGAGCTGGAGGCAGCATTGTGAGGTCACTTGTGCCTGTGTGCCTTGGCGGGCAGTGCTAGGGTGTTGGCTGCTGCTGGTGGTGGTGGTTGTGAGGTCACTTGTGAAGCAGTGTGTGCTAGGCCAGTGCTGGTTGCCTGGCTGCTCTTGGCAGCTGTGAGGTGAGTGCTGCGTGAGGCCCTGGCAGGCATGTGTCAGTGTGGGAAGGTGCTGTTTGTCCTTGGGAGGTGCCTTTTGGTGTGGCCATTGGTGCTGTGGCTGGTGCCTTGTGGCCCAGGGTGTGCGAGGCCAGAGCTGGAGGCAGCATTGTGAGGTCACTTGTGCCTCTGTGCCTTGGCGGGCAGTGCTAGGGTGTTGGCTGCTGCTGGTGGTGGTGGTTGTGAGGTCACTTGTGAAGCAGTGCGTGCTAGGCCAGTGCTGGTTGCCTGGCTGCTCTTGGCAGCTGTGAGGTGAGTGCTGCGTGAGGCCCTGGCAGGCATGTGTCAGTGTGGGAAGGTGCTGTTTGTCCTTGGGAGGTGCCTTTTGGTGTGGCCATTGGTGCCGTGGCTGGTGCCTTGTGGCCCAGGGTGTGGGAGGCCAGAGCTGGAGGCAGCATTGTGAGGTCACTTGTGCCTGTGTGCCTTGGTGGGCAGTGCTAGGGTTTTGGCTGCTGGTGGTGGTGGTGGTTGTGAGGTGACTTGTGAAGCAGTGCGTGCTAGGCCAGTGCTGGTTGCCTGGCTGCTCTTGGCAGCTGTGAGGTGAGTGCTGCGTGAGGCCCTGGCAGGCATGTGTCAGTGTGGGAAGGTGCTGTTTGTCCTTGGGAGGTGCCTTTTGGTGTGGCCATTGGTGCTGTGGCTGGTGCCTTGTGGCCCAGGGTGTGCGAGGCCAGAGCTGGAGGCAGCATTGTGAGGTCACTTGTGCCTGTGTGCCTTGGCAGGCAGTGCTAGGGTGTTGGCTGCTGCTGGTGGTGGTGGTTGTGAGGTGACTTGTTAAGCAGTGCGTGCTAGGCCAGTGCTGGTTGCCTGGCTGCTCTTGGCAGCTGTGAGGTGAGTGCTGCGTGAGGCCCTGGCAGGCATGTGTCAGTGTGGGAAGGTGCTGTTTGTCCTTGGGAGGTGCCTTTTGGTGTGGCCATTGGTGCCGTGGCTGGTGCCTTGTGGCCCAGGGTGTGCGAGGCCGGAGCTGGAGGCAGCATTGTGAGGTCACTTGTGCCTCTGTGCCTTGGCGGGCAGTGCTAGGGTGTTGGCTGCTGGTGGTGGTGGTGGTTGTGAGGTCACTTGTGAAGCAATTAGTGCTAGGCCAGTGCTGGTTGCCTGGCTGCTCTTGGCAGCTGTGAGGTGAGTGCTGCGTGAGGCCCTGGCAGGCATGTGTCAGTGTGGGAAGGTGCTGTTTGTGCTTGGGAGGTGCCTTTTGGTGTGGCCATTGGTGCTGTGGCTGGTGCCTTGTGGCCCAGGGTGTGGGAGGCCAGAGCTGGAGGCAGCATTGTGAGGTCACTTGTGCCTCTGTGCCTTGGCGGGCAGTGCTAGGGTGTTGGCTGCTGCTGGTGGTGGTGGTTGTGAGGTCACTTGTGAAGCAGTGCGTGCTAGGCCAGTGCTGGTTGCCTGGCTGCTCTTGGCAGCTGTGAGGTGAGTGCTGCGTGAGGCCCTGGCAGTCATGTGTCAGTGTGGGAAGGTGCTGTTTGTCCTTTGGAGGTGCCTTTTGGTGTGGCCATTGGTGCCGTGGCTGGTGCCTTGTGCCCCAGGGTGTGGGAGGCCAGAGCTGGAGGCAGCATTGTGAGGTCACTTGTGCCTGTGTGCCTTGGCGGGCAGTGCTAGGGTGTTGGCTGCTGCTGCTGGTGGTGGTTGTGAGGTGACTTGTGAAGCAGTGCGTGCTAGGCCAGTGCTGGTTGCCTGGCTGCTCTTGGCAGCTGTGAGGTGAGTGCTGCGTGAGGCCGTCGCAGGCATGTGTCAGTGTGGGAAGGTGCTGCTTGTCCTTGGGAGGTGTCTTTTGGTGTGGCCATTGGTGCTGTGGCTAGTGCCTTGTGGCCCAGGGTGTGGGAGGCCAGAGCTGGAGGCAGCATTGTGAGGTCACTTGTGCCTGTGTGCCTTGGCGGGCAGTGCTAGGGTGTTGGCTGCTGCTGGTGGTGGTGGTTGTGAGGTCACTTGTGAAGCAGTGTGTGCTAGGCCAGTGCTGGTTGCCTGGCTGCTCTTGGCAGCTGTGAGGTGAGTGCTGCGTGAGGCCCTGGCAGGCATGTGTCAGTGTGGGAAGGTGCTGTTTGTCCTTGGGAGGTGCCTTTTGGTGTGGCCATTGGTGCTGTGGCTGGTGCCTTGTGGCCCAGGGTGTGCGAGGCCAGAGCTGGAGGCAGCATTGTGAGGTCACTTGTGCCTCTGTGCCTTGGCGGGCAGTGCTAGGGTGTTGGCTGCTGCTGGTGGTGGTGGTTGTGAGGTGACTTGTGAAGCAGTGCGTGCTAGGCCAGTGCTGGTTGCCTGGCTGCTCTTGGCAGCTGTGAGGTGAGTGCTGCGTGAGGCCCTGGCAGGCATGTGTCAGTGTGGGAAGGTGCTGTTTGTCCTTGGGAGGTGCCTTTTGGTGTGGCCATTGGTGCCGTGGCTGGTGCCTTGTGGCCCAGGGTGTGGGAGGCCAGAGCTGGAGGCAGCATTGTGAGGTCACTTGTGCCTGTGTGCCTTGGTGGGCAGTGCTAGGGTTTTGGCTGCTGGTGGTGGTGGTGGTTGTGAGGTGACTTGTGAAGCAGTGCGTGCTAGGCCAGTGCTGGTTGCCTGGCTGCTCTTGGCAGCTGTGAGGTGAGTGCTGCGTGAGGCCCTGGCAGGCATGTGTCAGTGTGGGAAGGTGCTGTTTGTCCTTGGGAGGTGCCTTTTGGTGTGGCCATTGGTGCTGTGGCTGGTGCCTTGTGGCCCAGGGTGTGCGAGGCCAGAGCTGGAGGCAGCATTGTGAGGTCACTTGTGCCTGTGTGCCTTGGCAGGCAGTGCTAGGGTGTTGGCTGCTGCTGGTGGTGGTGGTTGTGAGGTGACTTGTTAAGCAGTGCGTGCTAGGCCAGTGCTGGTTGCCTGGCTGCTCTTGGCAGCTGTGAGGTGAGTGCTGCGTGAGGCCCTGGCAGGCATGTGTCAGTGTGGGAAGGTGCTGTTTGTCCTTGGGAGGTGCCTTTTGGTGTGGCCATTGGTGCCGTGGCTGGTGCCTTGTGCCCCAGGGTGTGGGAGGCCAGAGCTGGAGGCAGCATTGTGAGGTCACTTGTGCCTGTGTGCCTTGGTGGGCAGTGCTAGGGTTTTGGCTGCTGCTGGTGGTGGTGGTTGTGAGGTGACTTGTGAAGCAGTGCGTGCTAGGCCAGTGCTGGTTGCCTGGCTGCTCTTGGCAGCTGTGAGGTGAGTGCTGCGTGAGGCCCTGGCAGGCATGTGTCAGTGTGGGAAGGTGCTGTTTGTCCTTGGGAGGTGCCTTTTGGTGTGGCCATTGGTGCTGTGGCTGGTGCCTTGTAGCCCAGGGTGTGCGAGGCCAGAGCTGGAGGCAGCATTGTGAGGTCACTTGTGCCTGTGTGCCTTGGCGGGCAGTGCTAGGGTGTTGGCTGCTGCTGGTGGTGGTGGTTGTGAGGTGACTTGTGAAGCAGTGTGTGCTAGGCCAGTGCTGGTTGCCTGGCTGCTCTTGGCAGCTGTGAGGTGAGTGCTGCGTGAGGCCCTGGCAGTCATGTGTCAGTGTGGGAAGGTGCTGTTTGTCCTTTGGAGGTGCCTTTTGGTGTGGCCATTGGTGCCGTGGCTGGTGCCTTGTGGCCCAGGGTGTGGGAGGCCAGAGCTGGAGGCAGCATTGTGAGGTCACTTGTGCCTGTGTGCCTTGGTGGGCAGTGCTAGGGTTTTGGCTGCTGGTGGTGGTGGTGGTTGTGAGGTGACTTGTGAAGCAGTGCGTGCTAGGCCAGTGCTGGTTGCCTGGCTGCTCTTGGCAGCTGTGAGGTGAGTGCTGCGTGAGGCCCTGGCAGGCATGTGTCAGTGTGGGAAGGTGCTGTTTGTGCTTGGGAGGTGCCTTTTGGTGTGGCCATTGGTGCTGTGGCTGGTGCCTTGTGGCCCAGGGTGTGCGAGGCCAGAGCTGGAGGCAGCATTGTGAGGTCACTTTTGCCTGTGTGCCTTGGCAGGCAGTGCTAGGGTGTTGGCTGCTGCTGGTGGTGGTGGTTGTGAGGTGACTTGTGAAGCAGTGCGTGCTAGGCCAGTGCTGGTTGCCTGGCTGCTCTTGGCAGCTGTGAGGTGAGTGCTGCGTGAGGCCCTGGCAGGCATGTGTCAGTGTGGGAAGGTGCTGTTTGTCCTTGGGAGGTGCCTTTTGGTGTGGCCATTGGTGCCGTGGCTGGTGCCTTGTGGCCCAGGGTGTGGGAGGCCAGAGCTGGAGGCAGCATTGTGAGGTCACTTGTGCCTGTGTGCCTTGGTGGGCAGTGCTAGGGTTTTGGCTGCTGCTGGTGGTGGTGGTTGTGAGGTGACTTGTGAAGCAGTGCGTGCTAGGCCAGTGCTGGTTGCCTGGCTGCTCTTGGCAGCTGTGAGGTGAGTGCTGCGTGAGGCCCTGGCAGGCATGTGTCAGTGTGGGAAGGTGCTGTTTGTCCTTGGGAGGTGCCTTTTGGTGTGGCCATTGGTGCTGTGGCTGGTGCCTTGTAGCCCAGGGTGTGCGAGGCCAGAGCTGGAGGCAGCATTGTGAGGTCACTTGTGCCTGTGTGCCTTGGCGGGCAGTGCTAGGGTGTTGGCTGCTGCTGGTGGTGGTGGTTGTGAGGTGACTTGTGAAGCAGTGCGTGCTAGGCCAGTGCTGGTTGCCTGGCTGCTCTTGGCAGCTGTGAGGTGAGTGCTGCGTGAGGCCCTGGCAGTCATGTGTCAGTGTGGGAAGGTGCTGTTTGTCCTTTGGAGGTGCCTTTTGGTGTGGCCATTGGTGCCGTGGCTGGTGCCTTGTGGCCCAGGGTGTGGGAGGCCAGAGCTGGAGGCAGCATTGTGAGGTCACTTGTGCCTGTGTGCCTTGGCGGGCAGTGCTAGGGTGTTGGCTGCTGCTGCTGGTGGTGGTTGTGAGGTCACTTGTGAAGCAGTGCGTGCTAGGCCAGTGCTGGTTGCCTGGCTGCTCTTGGCAGCTGTGAGGTGAGTGCTGCGTGAGGCCGTCGCAGGCATGTGTCAGTGTGGGAAGGTGCTGCTTGTCCTTGGGAGGTGCCTTTTGGTGTGGCCATTGGTGCTGTGGCTAGTGCCTTGTGGCCCAGGGTGTGGGAGGCCAGAGCTGGAGGCAGCATTGTGAGGTCACTTGTGCCTCTGTGCCTTGGCGGGCAGTGCTAGGGTGTTGGCTGCTGCTGGTGGTGGTGGTTGTGAGGTCACTTGTGAAGCAGTGTGTGCTAGGCCAGTGCTGGTTGCCTGGCTGCTCTTGGCAGCTGTGAGGTGAGTGCTGCGTGAGGCCCTGGCAGGCATGTGTCAGTGTGGGAAGGTGCTGTTTGTCCTTGGGAGGTGCCTTTTGGTGTGGCCATTGGTGCTGTGGCTGGTGCCTTGTGGCCCAGGGTGTGCGAGGCCAGAGCTGGAGGCAGCATTGTGAGGTCACTTGTGCCTCTGTGCCTTGGCGGGCAGTGCTAGGGTGTTGGCTGCTGCTGGTGGTGGTGGTTGTGAGGTGACTTGTGAAGCAGTGCGTGCTAGGCCAGTGCTGGTTGCCTGGCTGCTCTTGGCAGCTGTGAGGTGAGTGCTGCGTGAGGCCCTGGCAGGCATGTGTCAGTGTGGGAAGGTGCTGTTTGTCCTTGGGAGGTGCCTTTTGGTGTGGCCATTGGTGCCGTGGCTGGTGCCTTGTGGCCCAGGGTGTGGGAGGCCAGAGCTGGAGGCAGCATTGTGAGGTCACTTGTGCCTGTGTGCCTTGGTGGGCAGTGCTAGGGTTTTGGCTGCTGCTGGTGGTGGTGGTTGTGAGGTGACTTGTGAAGCAGTGCGTGCTAGGCCAGTGCTGGTTGCCTGGCTGCTCTTGGCAGCTGTGAGGTGAGTGCTGCGTGAGGCCCTGGCAGGCATGTGTCAGTGTGGGAAGGTGCTGTTTGTCCTTGGGAGGTGCCTTTTGGTGTGGCCATTGGTGCCGTGGCTGGTGCCTTGTGGCCCAGGGTGTGCGAGGCCAGAGCTGGAGGCAGCATTGTGAGGTCACTTGTGCCTCTGTGCCTTGGCGGGCAGTGCTAGGGTGTTGGCTGCTGCTGGTGGTGGTGGTTGTGAGGTCACTTGTGAAGCAGTGCGTGCTAGGCCAGTGCTGGTTGCCTGGCTGCTCTTGGCAGCTGTGAGGTGAGTGCTGCGTGAGGCCCTGGCAGTCATGTGTCAGTGTGGGAAGGTGCTGTTTGTGCTTGGGAGGTGCCTTTTGGTGTGGCCATTGGTGCCGTGGCTGGTGCCTTGTGGCCCAGGGTGTGAGAGGCCAGAGCTGGAGGCAGCATTGTGAGGTCACTTGTGCCTGTGTGCCTTGGCGGGCAGTGCTAGGGTGTTGGCTGCTGGTGGTGGTGGTGGTTGTGAGGTGACTTGGGAAGCAGTGCGTGCTAGGCCAGTGCTGGTTGCCTGGCTGCTCTTGGCAGCTGTGAGGTCAGTGCTGCGTGAGGCTGTCGTAGGCATGTGTCAGTGTGGGAAGGTGCTGTTTGTCCTTTGGAGGTGCCTTTTGGTGTGGCCATTGGTGCCGTGGCTGGTGCCTTGTGGCCCAGGGTGTGCGAGGCCAGAGCTGGAGGCAGCATTGTGAGGTCACTTGTGCCTGTGTGCCTTGGCGGGCAGTGCTAGGGTGTTGGCTGCTGCTGGTGGTGGTGGTTGTGAGGTGACTTGTGAAGCAGTGCGTGCTAGGCCAGTGCTGGTTGCCTGGCTGCTCTTGGCAGCTGTGAGGTGAGTGCTGCGTGAGGCCGTCGCAGGCATGTGTCGGTGTGGGAAGGTGCTGTTTGTCCTTGGGAGGTGCCTTTTGGTGTGGCCATTGGTGCTGTGGCTGGTGCCTTGTGGCCCAGGGTGTGAGAGGCCAGAGCTGGAGGCAGCATTGTGAGGTCACTTGTGCCTCTGTGCCCTGGCGGGCAGTGCTAGGGTGTTGGCTGCTGCTGGTGGTGGTGGTTGTGAGGTCACTTGTGAAGCAGTGTGTGCTAGGCCAGTGCTGGTTGCCTGGCTGCTCTTGGCAGCTGTGAGGTGAGTGCTGCGTGAGGCCCTGGCAGGCATGTGTCAGTGTGGGAAGGTGCTGCTTGTCCTTGGGAGGTGCCTTTTGGTGTGGCCATTGGTGCTGTGGCTAGTGCCTTGTGGCCCAGGGTGTGGGAGGCCAGAGCTGGAGGCAGCATTGTGAGGTCACTTGTGCCTGTGTGCCTTGGCGGGCAATGCTAGGGTGTTGGCTGCTGCTGGTGGTGGTGGTTGTGAGGTGTCTTGTTAAGCAGTGTGTGCTAGGCCAGTGCTGGTTGCCTGGCTGCTCTTGGCAGCTGTGAGGTGAGTGCTGCGTGAGGCCCTGGCAGGCATGTGTCAGTGTGGGAAGGTGCTGTTTGTCCTTGGGAGGTGCCTTTTGGTGTGGCCATTGGTGCCGTGGCTGGTGCCTTGTGGCCCAGGGTGTGGGAGGCCAGAGCTGGAGGCAGCATTGTGAGGTCACTTGTGCCTGTGTGCCTTGGCGGGCAGTGCTAGGGTGTTGGCTGCTGCTGGTGGTGGTGGTTGTGAGGTCACTTGTGAAGCAGTGCGTGCTAGGCCAGTGCTGGTTGCCTGGCTGCTCTTGGCAGCTGTGAGGTGAGTGCTGCGTGAGGCCCTGGCAGGCATGTGTCAGTGTGGGAAGGTGCTGTTTGTCCTTGGGAGGTGCCTTTTGGTGTGGCCATTGGTGCCGTGGCTGGTGCCTTGTGGCCCAGGGTGTGAGAGGCCAGAGCTGGAGGCAGCATTGTGAGGTCACTTGTGCCTGTGTGCCTTGGCGGGCAGTGCTAGGGTGTTGGCTGCTGGTGGTGGTGGTGGTTGTGAGGTGACTTGGGAAGCAGTGCGTGCTAGGCCAGTGCTGGTTGCCTGGCTGCTCTTGGCAGCTGTGAGGTGAGTGCTGCGTGAGGCTGTCGTAGGCATGTGTCAGTGTGGGAAGTTGCTGTTTGTGCTTGGGAGGTGCCTTTTGGTGTGGCCATTGGTGCTGTGGCTGGTGCCTTGTGGCCCAGGGTGTGCGAGGCCAGAGCTGGAGGCAGCATTGTGAGGTCACTTGTGCCTGTGTGCCTTGGCGGGCAGTGCTAGGGTGTTGGCTGCTGCTGGTGGTGGTGGTTGTGAGGTGACTTGTGAAGCAGTGTGTGCTAGGCCAGTGCTGGTTGCCTGGCTGCTCTTGGCAGCTGTGAGGTGAGTGCTGCGTGAGGCCGTCGCAGGCATGTGTCGGTGTGGGAAGGTGCTGTTTGTCCTTGGGAGGTGCCTTTTGGTGTGGCCATTGGTGCTGTGGCTGGTGCCTTGTGGCCCAGGGTGTGAGAGGCCAGAGCTGGAGGCAGCATTGTGAGGTCACTTGTGCCTGTGTGCCTTGGCGGGCAGTGCTAGGGTGTTGGCTGCTGCTGGTGGTGGTGGTTGTGAGGTCACTTGTGAAGCAGTGTGTGCTAGGCCAGTGCTGGTTGCCTGGCTGCTCTTGGCAGCTGTGAGGTGAGTGCTGCGTGAGGCCCTGGCAGGCATGTGTCAGTGTGGGAAGGTGCTGCTTGTCCTTGGGAGGTGCCTTTTGGTGTGGCCATTGGTGCCGTGGCTGGTGCCTTGTGGCCCAGGGTGTGGGAGGCCAGAGCTGGAGGCAGCATTGTGAGGTCACTTGTGCCTGTGTGCCTTGGCGGGCAGTGCTAGGGTGTTGGCTGCTGCTGGTGGTGGTGGTTGTGAGGTGTCTTTTTAAGCAGTGCGTGCTAGGCCAGTGCTGGTTGCCTGGCTGCTCTTGGCAGCTGTGAGGTGAGTGCTGCGTGAGGCCGTCGCAGGCATGTGTCGGTGTGGGAAGGTGCTGTTTGTCCTTGGGAGGTGCCTTTTGGTGTGGCCATTGGTGCTGTGGCTGGTGCCTTGTGGCCCAGGGTGTGAGAGGCCAGAGCTGGAGGCAGCATTGTGAGGTCACTTGTGCCTCTGTGCCTTGGCGGGCAGTGCTAGGGTGTTGGCTGCTGCTGGTGGTGGTGGTTGTGAGGTCACTTGTGAAGCAGTGTGTGCTAGGCCAGTGCTGGTTGCCTGGCTGCTCTTGGCAGCTGTGAGGTGAGTGCTGCGTGAGGCCCTGGCAGGCATGTGTCAGTGTGGGAAGGTGCTGCTTGTCCTTGGGAGGTGCCTTTTGGTGTGGCCATTGGTGCCGTGGCTAGTGCCTTGTGGCCCAGGGTGTGGGAGGCCAGAGCTGGAGGCAGCATTGTGAGGTCACTTGTGCCTCTGTGCCTTGGCGGGCAGTGCTAGGGTGTTGGCTGCTGCTGGTGGTGGTGGTTGTGAGGTGTCTTGTTAAGCAGTGCGTGCTAGGCCAGTGCTGGTTGCCTGGCTGCTCTTGGCAGCTGTGAGGTGAGTGCTGCGTGAGGCCCTGGCAGGCATGTGTCAGTGTGGGAAGGTGCTGTTTGTCCTTGGGAGGTGCCTTTTGGTGTGGCCATTGGTGCTGTGGCTGGTGCCTTGTGGCCCAGGGTGTGAGAGGCCAGAGCTGGAGGCAGCATTGTGAGGTCACTTGTGCCTCTGTGCCTTGGCGGGCAGTGCTAGGGTGTTGGCTGCTGCTGGTGGTGGTGGTTGTGAGGTGACTTGTGAAGCAATGCGTGCTAGGCCAGTGCTGGTTGCCTGGCTGCTCTTGGCAGCTGTGAGGTGAGTGCTGCGTGAGGCCCTGGCAGGCATGTATCAGTGTGGGAAAGTGCTGTTTGTGCTTGGGAGGTGCCTTTTGGTGTGGCCATTGGTGCTGTGGCTGGTGCCTTGTGGCCCAGGCTGTGGGAGGCCAGAGCTGGAGGCAGCATTGTGAGGTCACTTGTGCCTGTGTGCCTTGGCGGGCAGTGCTAGGGTGTTGGATGCTGCTGGTGGTGGTGGTTGTGAGGTGACTTGTGAAGCAGTGTGTGCTAGGCCAGTGCTGGTTGCCTGGCTGCTCTTGGCAGCTGTGAGGTGAGTGCTGCGTGAGGCCCTGGCAGGCATGTGTCAGTGTGGGAAGGTGCTGTTTGTGCTTGGGAGGTGCCTTTTGGTGTGGCCATTGGTGCCGTGGCTGGTGCCTTGTGGCCCAGGGTGTGCGAGGCCAGAGCTGGAGGCAGCATTGTGAGGTCACTTGTGCCTGTGTGCCTTGGCGGGCAGTGCTAGGGTGTTGGCTGCTGCTGGTGGTGGTGGTTGTGAGGTGACTTGTGAAGCAGTGCGTGCTAGGCCAGTGCTGGTTGCCTGGCTGCTCTTGGCAGCTGTGAGGTGAGTGCTGCGTGAGGCCCTGGCAGGCATGTGTCAGTGTGGGAAGGTGCTGTTTGTCCTTGGGAGGTGCCTTTTGGTGTGGCCATTGGTGCCGTGGCTGGTGCCTTGTGGCCCAGGGTGTGAGAGGCCAGAGCTGGAGGCAGCATTGTGAGGTCACTTGTGCCTGTGTGCCTTGGCGGGCAGTGCTAGGGTGTTGGCTGCTGGTGGTGGTGGTGGTTGTGAGGTGACTTGGGAAGCAGTGCGTGCTAGGCCAGTGCTGGTTGCCTGGCTGCTCTTGGCAGCTGTGAGGTGAGTGCTGCGTGAGGCTGTCGTAGGCATGTGTCAGTGTGCGAAGTTGCTGTTTGTGCTTGGGAGGTGCCTTTTGGTGTGGCCATTGGTGCTGTGGCTGGTGCCTTGTGGCCCAGGGTGTGCGAGGCCAGAGCTGGAGGCAGCATTGTGAGGTCACTTGTGCCTGTGTGCCTTGGCGGGCAGTGCTAGGGTGTTGGCTGCTGCTGGTGGTGGTGGTTGTGAGGTGACTTGTGAAGCAGTGTGTGCTAGGCCAGTGCTGGTTGCCTGGCTGCTCTTGGCAGCTGTGAGGTGAGTGCTGCGTGAGGCCCTGGCAGGCATGTGTCAGTGTGGGAAGGTGCTGTTTGTCCTTGGGAGGTGCCTTTTGGTGTGGCCATTGGTGCTGTGGCTGGTGCCTTGTGGCCCAGGGTGTGCGAGGCCAGAGCTGGAGGCAGCATTGTGAGGTCACTTGTGCCTGTGTGCCTTGGCGGGCAGTGCTAGGGTGTTGGCTGCTGGTGGTGGTGGTGGTTGTGAGGTCACTTGTGAAGCAGTGCGTGCTAGGCCAGTGCTGGTTGCCTGGCTGCTCTTGGCAGCTGTGAGGTGAGTGCTGCGTGAGGCCCTGGCAGGCATGTGTCAGTGTGGGAAGGTGCTGCTTGTCCTTGGGAGGTGCCTTTTGGTGTGGCCATTGGTGCCGTGGCTGGTGCCTTGTGGCCCAGGGTGTGGGAGGCCAGAGCTGGAGGCAGCATTGTGAGGTCACTTGTGCCTGTGTGCCTTGGCGGGCAGTGCTAGGGTGTTGGCTGCTGCTGGTGGTGGTGGTTGTGAGGTGTCTTTTTAAGCAGTGCGTGCTAGGCCAGTGCTGGTTGCCTGGCTGCTCTTGGCAGCTGTGAGGTGAGTGCTGCGTGAGGCCCTGGCAGGCATGTGTCAGTGTGGGAAGGTGCTGTTTGTCCTTGGGAGGTGCCTTTTGGTGTGGCCATTGGTGCTGTGGCTGGTGCCTTGTGGCCCAGGGTGTGGGAGGCCAGAGCTGGAGGCAGCATTGTGAGGTCACTTGTGCCTCTGTGCCTTGGCGGGCAGTGCTAGGGTGTTGGCTGCTGCTGCTGGTGGTGGTTGTGAGGTCACTTGTGAAGCAGTGCGTGCTAGGCCAGTGCTGGTTGCCTGGCTGCTCTTGGCAGCTGTGAGGTGAGTGCTGCGTGAGGCCCTGGCAGGCATGTGTCAGTGTGGGCAGGTGCTGTTTGTCCTTGGGAGGTGCCTTTTGGTGTGGCCATTGGTGCCGTGGCTGGTGCCTTGTGGCCCAGGGTGTGCGAGGCCGGAGCTGGAGGCAGCATTGTGAGGTCACTTGTGCCTCTGTGCCTTGGCGGGCAGTGCTAGGGTGTTGGCTGCTGGTGGTGGTGGTGGTTGTGAGGTGACTTGTGAAGCAGTGCGTGCTAGGCCAGTGCTGGTTGCCTGGCTGCTCTTGGCAGCTGTGAGGTGAGTGCTGCGTGAGGCCCTGGCAGGCATGTGTCAGTGTGGGAAGGTGCTGTTTGTGCTTGGGAGGTGCCTTTTGGTGTGGCCATTGGTGCTGTGGCTGGTGCCTTGTGGCCCAGGGTGTGAGAGGCCAGAGCTGGAGGCAGCATTGTGAGGTCACTTGTGCCTGTGTGCCTTGGCGGGCAGTGCTAGGGTGTTGGCTGCTGGTGGTGGTGGTGGTTGTGAGGTGACTTGGGAAGCAGTGCGTGCTAGGCCAGTGCTGGTTGCCTGGCTGCTCTTGGCAGCTGTGAGGTGAGTGCTGCGTGAGGCTGTCGTAGGCATGTGTCAGTGTGGGAAGGTGCTGTTTGTCCTTTGGAGGTGCCTTTTGGTGTGGCCATTGGTGCCGTGGCTGGTGCCTTGTGGCCCAGGGTGTGGGAGGCCAGAGCTGGAGGCAGCATTGTGAGGTCACTTGTGCCTGTGTGCCTTGGCGGGCAGTGCTAGGGTGTTGGCTGCTGCTGGTGGTGGTGGTTGTGAGGTCACTTGTGAAGCAGTGCGTGCTAGGCCAGTGCTGGTTGCCTGGCTGCTCTTGGCAGCTGTGAGGTGAGTGCTGCGTGAGGCCCTGGCAGGCATGTGTCAGTGTGGGAAGTTGCTGTTTGTCCTTGGGAGGTGCCTTTTGGTGTGGCCATTGGTGCTGTGGCTGGTGCCTTGTGGCCCAGGGTGTGCGAGGCCAGAGCTGGAGGCAGCATTGTGAGGTCACTTGTGCCTGTGTGCCTTGGCGGGCAGTGCTAGGATGTTGGCTGCTGCTGGTGGTGGTGGTTGTGAGGTGACTTGTGAAGCAGTGCGTGCTAGGCCAGTGCTGGTTGCCTGGCTGCTCTTGGCAGCTGTGAGGTGAGTGCTGCGTGAGGCTGTCGTAGGCATGTGTCAGTGTGGTAAGGTGCTGTTTGTCCTTGGGAGGTGCCTTTTGGTGTGGCCATTGGTGCTGTGGCTGGTGCCTTGTGGCCCAGGGTGTGCGAGGCCAGAGCTGGAGGCAGCATTGTGAGGTCACTTGTGCCTCTGTGCCTTGGCGGGCAGTGCTAGGGTGTTGGCTGCTGCTGGTGGTGGTGGTTGTGAGGTCACTTGTGAAGCAGTGCGTGCTAGGCCAGTGCTGGTTGCCTGGCTGCTCTTGGCAGCTGTGAGGTGAGTGCTGCGTGAGGCCCTGGCAGGCATGTGTCAGTGTGGGAAGGTGCTGTTTGTCCTTGGGAGGTGCCTTTTGGTGTGGCCATTGGTGCCGTGGCTGGTGCCTTGTGGCCCAGGGTGTGGGAGGCCAGAGCTGGAGGCAGCATTGTGAGGTCACTTGTGCCTGTGTGCCTTGGTGGGCAGTGCTAGGGTGTTGGCTGCTGCTGGTGGTGGTGGTTGTGAGGTGACTTGTGAAGCAGTGCGTGCTAGGCCAGTGCTGGTTGCCTGGCTGCTCTTGGCAGCTGTGAGGTGAGTGCTGCGTGAGGCCGTCGCAGGCATGTGTCAGTGTGGGAAGGTGCTGTTTGTCCTTGGGAGGTGCCTTTTGGTGTGGCCATTGGTGCTGTGGCCGGTGCCTTGTGGCCCAGGGTGTGGGAGGCCAGAGCTGGAGGTAGCATTGTGAGGTCACTTGTGCCTCTGTGGCTTGGCGGGCAGTGCTAGGGTGTTGGCTGCTGCTGGTGGTGGTGGTTGTGAGGTGACTTGTGAAGCAGTGCGTGCTAGGCCAGTGCTGGTTGCCTGGCTGCTCTTGGCAGCTGTGAGGTGAGTGCTGCGTGAGGCCCTGGCAGGCATGTGTCAGTGTGGGAAGGTGCTGTTTGTGCTTGGGAGGTGCCTTTTGGTGTGGCCATTGGTGCTGTGGCTGGTGCCTTGTGGCCCAGGGTGTGGGAGGCCAGAGCTGGAGGCAGCATTGTGAGGTCACTTGTGCCTGTGTGCCTTGGCGGGCAGTGCTAGGGTGTTGGCTGCTGCTGGTGGTGGTGGTTGTGAGGTCACTTGTGAAGCAGTGCGTGCTAGGCCAGTGCTGGTTGCCTGGCTGCTCTTGGCAGCTGTGAGGTGAGTGCTGCGTGAGGCCCTGGCAGGCATGTGTCAGTGTGGGAAGGTGCTGTTTGTCCTTGGGAGGTGCCTTTTGGTGTGGCCATTGGTGCCGTGGCTGGTGCCTTGTGGCCCAGGGTGTGGGAGGCCAGAGCTGGAGGCAGCATTGTGAGGTCACTTGTGCCTGTGTGCCTTGGTGGGCAGTGCTAGGGTGTTGGCTGCTGCTGGTGGTGGTGGTTGTGAGGTGACTTGTGAAGCAGTGCGTGCTAGGCCAGTGCTGGTTGCCTGGCTGCTCTTGGCAGCTGTGAGGTGAGTGCTGCGTGAGGCCGTCGCAGGCATGTGTCAGTGTGGGAAGGTGCTGTTTGTCCTTGGGAGGTGCCTTTTGGTGTGGCCATTGGTGCTGTGGCCGGTGCCTTGTGGCCCAGGGTGTGGGAGGCCAGAGCTGGAGGTAGCATTGTGAGGTCACTTGTGCCTCTGTGGCTTGGCGGGCAGTGCTAGGGTGTTGGCTGCTGCTGGTGGTGGTGGTTGTGAGGTGACTTGTAAAGCAGTGTGTGCTAGGCCAGTGCTGGTTGCCTGGCTGCTCTTGGCAGCTGTGAGGTGAGTGCTGCGTGAGGCCCTGGCAGGCATGTGTCAGTGTGGGAAGGTGCTGTTTGTGCTTGGGAGGTGCCTTTTGGTGTGGCCATTGGTGCTGTGGCTGGTGCCTTGTGGCCCAGGGTGTGGGAGGCCAGAGCTGGAGGCAGCATTGTGAGGTCACTTGTGCCTGTGTGCCTTGGCGGGCAGTGCTAGGGTGTTGGCTGCTGCTGGTGGTGGTGGTTGTGAGGTCACTTGTGAAGCAGTGCGTGCTAGGCCAGTGCTGGTTGCCTGGCTGCTCTTGGCAGCTGTGAGGTGAGTGCGGCGTGAGGCCCTGGCAGGCATGTGTCAGTGTGGGAAGGTGCTGTTTGTGCTTGGGAGGTGCCTTTTGGTGTGGCCATTGGTGCCGTGGCTGGTGCCTTGTGGCCCAGGGTGTGCGAGGCCAGAGCTGGAGGCAGCATTGTGAGGTCACTTGTGCCTGTGTGCCTTGGCGGGCAGTGCTAGGATGTTGGCTGCTGGTGGTGGTGGTGGTTGTGAGGTGACTTGTGAAGCAGTGCGTGCTAGGCCAGTGCTGGTTGCCTGGCTGCTCTTGGCAGCTGTGAGGTGAGTGCTGCGTGAGGCTGTCGTAGGCATGTGTCAGTGTGGGAAGGTGCTGTTTGTCCTTGGGAGGTGCCTTTTGGTGTGGCCATTGGTGCTGTGGCTGGTGCCTTGTGGCCCAGGGTGTGGGAGGCCAGAGCTGGAGGCAGCATTGTGAGGTCACTTGTGCCTGTGTGCCTTGGCGGGCAGTGCTAGGATGTTGGCTGCTGCTGGTGGTGGTGGTTGTGAGGTCACTTGTGAAGCAGTGCGTGCTAGGCCAGTGCTGGTTGCCTGGCTGCTCTTGGCAGCTGTGAGGTGAGTGCTGCGTGAGGCCCTGGCAGGCATGTGTCAGTGTGGGAAGGTGCTGTTTGTCCTTGGGAGGTGCCTTTTGGTGTGGCCATTGGTGCTGTGGCTGGTGCCTTGTGTCCCAGGGTGTGCGAGGCCAGAGCTGGAGGCAGCATTGTGAGGTCACTTGTGCCTGTGTGGCTTGGCGGGCAGTGCTAGGGTGTTGGCTGCTGCTGGTGGTGGTGGTTGTGAGGTCACTTGTGAAGCAGTGCGTGCTAGGCCAGTGCTGGTTGCCTGGCTGCTCTTGGCAGCTGTGAGGTGAGTGCTGCGTGAGGCCCTGGCAGGCATGTGTCAGTGTGGGAAGGTGCTGTTTGTCCTTGGGAGGTGCCTTTTGGTGTGGCCATTGGTGCTGTGGCTGGTGCCTTGTGGCCCAGGGTGTGGGAGGCCAGAGCTGGAGGCAGCATTGTGAGGTCACTTGTGCCTGTGTGCCTTGGCGGGCAGTGCTAGGGTGTTGGCTGCTGCTGGTGGTGGTGGTTGTGAGGTCACTTGTGAAGCAGTGCATGCTAGGCCAGTGCTGGTTGCCTGGCTGCTCTTGGCAGCTGTGAGGTGAGTGCGGCGTGAGGCCCTGGCAGGCATGTGTCAGTGTGGGAAGGTGCTGTTTGTGCTTGGGAGGTGCCTTTTGGTGTGGCCATTGGTGCCGTGGCTGGTGCCTTGTGGCCCAGGGTGTGCGAGGCCGGAGCTGGAGGCAGCATTGTGAGGTCACTTGTGCCTGTGTGCCTTGGCGGGCAGTGCTAGGGTGTTGGCTGCTGCTGGTGGTGGTGGTTGTGAGGTGACTTGTGAAGCAGTGCGTGCTAGGCCAGTGCTGGTTGCCTGGCTGCTCTTGGCAGCTGTGAGGTGAGTGCTGCGTGAGGCCCTGGCAGGCATGTGTCAGTGTGGGAAGGTGCTGTTTGTCCTTGGGAGGTGCCTTTTGGTGTGGCCATTGGTGCCGTGGCTGGTGCCTTGTGGCCAAGGGTGTGAGAGGCCAGAGCTGGAGGCAGCATTGTGAGGTCACTTGTGCCTGTGTGCCTTGGTGGGCAGTGCTAGGGTGTTGGCTGCTGCTGGTGGTGGTGGTTGTGAGGTCACTTGTGAAGCAGTGCGTGCTAGGCCAGTGCTGGTTGCCTGGCTGCTCTTGGCAGCTGTGAGGTGAGTGCTGCGTGAGGCCCTGGCAGGCATGTGTCAGTGTGGGAAGGTGCTGTTTGTCCTTGGGAGGTGCCTTTTGGTGTGGCCATTGGTGCTGTGGCTGGTGCCTTGTGGCCCAGGGTGTGCGAGGCCAGAGCTGGAGGCAGCATTGTGAGGTCACTTGTGCCTGTGTGCCTTGGCGGGCAGTGCTACGGTGTTGGCTGCTGCTGGTGGTGGTGGTTGTGAGGTCACTTGTGAAGCAGTGTGTGCTAGGCCAGTGCTGGTTGCCTGGCTGCTCTTGGCAGCTGTGAGGTGAGTGCTGCGTGAGGCCCTGGCAGGCATGTGTCAGTGTGGGAAGGTGCTGTTTGTGCTTGGGAGGTGCCTTTTGGTGTGGCCATTGGTGCTGTGGCTGGTGCCTTGTGGCCCAGGGTGTGAGAGGCCAGAGCTGGAGGCAGCATTGTGAGGTCACTTGTGCCTTTGTGCCTTGGCGGGCAGTGCTAGGGTGTTGGCTGCTGCTGGTGGTGGTGGTTGTGAGGTGACTTGGGAAGCAGTGCGTGCTAGGCCAGTGCTGGTTGCCTGGCTGCTCTTGGCAGCTGTGAGGTGAGTGCTGCGTGAGGCTGTCGTAGGCATGTGTCAGTGTGGGAAGGTGCTGTTTGTCCTTTGGAGGTGCCTTTTGGTGTGGCCATTGGTGCCGTGGCTGGTGCCTTGTGGCCCAGGGTGTGGGAGGCCAGAGCTGGAGGCAGCATTGTGAGGTCACTTGTGCCTGTGTGCCTTGGCGGGCAGTGCTAGGGTGTTGGCTGCTGCTGGTGGTGGTGGTTGTGAGGTGACTTGTGAAGCAGTGCGTGCTAGGCCAGTGCTGGTTGCCTGGCTGCTCTTGGCAGCTGTGAGGTGAGTGCTGCGTGAGGCCCTGGCAGGCATGTGTCAGTGTGGGAAGTTGCTGTTTGTGCTTGGGAGGTGCCTTTTGGTGTGGCCATTGGTGCTGTGGCTGGTGCCTTGTGGCCCAGGGTGTGCGAGGCCAGAGCTGGAGGCAGCATTGTGAGGTCACTTGTGCCTGTGTGCCTTGGCGGGCAGTGCTAGGATGTTGGCTGCTGCTGGTGGTGGTGGTTGTGAGGTGACTTGTGAAGCAGTGCGTGCTAGGCCAGTGCTGGTTGCCTGGCTGCTCTTGGCAGCTGTGAGGTGAGTGCTGCGTGAGGCTGTCGTAGGCATGTGTCAGTGTGGTAAGGTGCTGTTTGTGCTTGGGAGGTGCCTTTTGGTGTGGCCATTGGTGCTGTGGCTGGTGCCTTGTGGCCCAGGGTGTGCGAGGCCAGAGCTGGAGGCAGCATTGTGAGGTCACTTGTGCCTGTGTGCCTTGGCGGGCAGTGCTAGGGTGTTGGCTGCTGCTGGTGGTGGTGGTTGTGAGGTCACTTGTGAAGCAGTGCGTGCTAGGCCAGTGCTGGTTGCCTGGCTGCTCTTGGCAGCTGTGAGGTGAGTGCTGCATGAGGCCCTGGCAGGCATGTGTCAGTGTGGGAAGGTGCTGTTTGTCCTTGGGAGGTGCCTTTTGGTGTGGCCATTGGTGCTGTGGCCGGTGCCTTGTGGCCCAGGGTGTGGGAGGCCAGAGCTGGAGGTAGCATTGTGAGGTCACTTGTGCCTCTGTGGCTTGGCGGGCAGTGCTAGGGTGTTGGCTGCTGCTGGTGGTGGTGGTTGTGAGGTGACTTGTGAAGCAGTGCGTGCTAGGCCAGTGCTGGTTGCCTGGCTGCTCTTGGCAGCTGTGAGGTGAGTGCTGCGTGAGGCCCTGGCAGGCATGTGTCAGTGTGGGAAGGTGCTGTTTGTCCTTTGGAGGTGCCTTTTGGTGTGGCCATTGGTGCTGTGGCTGGTGCCTTGTGGCCCAGGGTGTGGGAGGCCAGAGCTGGAGGCAGCATTGTGAGGTCACTTGTGCCTGTGTGCCTTGGTGGGCAGTGCTAGGGTGTTGGCTGCTGCTGGTGGTGGTGGTTGTGAGGTGACTTGTGAAGCAGTGCGTGCTAGGCCAGTGCTGGTTGCCTGGCTGCTCTTGGCAGCTGTGAGGTGAGTGCTGCGTGAGGCCCTGGCAGGCATGTGTCAGTGTGGGAAGGTGCTGTTTGTCCTTTGGAGGTGCCTTTTGGTGTGGCCATTGGTGCTGTGGCTGGTGCCTTGTGGCCCAGGGTGTGGGAGGCCAGAGCTGGAGGCAGCATTGTGAGGTCACTTGTGCCTGTGTGCCTTGGTGGGCAGTGCTAGGGTGTTGGCTGCTGCTGGTGGTGGTGGTTGTGAGGTGACTTGTGAAGCAGTGCGTGCTAGGCCAGTGCTGGTTGCCTGGCTGCTCTTGGCAGCTGTGAGGTGAGTGCTGCGTGAGGCCGTCGCAGGCATGTGTCAGTGTGGGAAGGTGCTGTTTGTCCTTGGGAGGTGCCTTTTGGTGTGGCCATTGGTGCTGTGGCCGGTGCCTTGTGGCCCAGGGTGTGGGAGGCCAGAGCTGGAGGTAGCATTGTGAGGTCACTTGTGCCTCTGTGGCTTGGCGGGCAGTGCTAGGGTGTTGGCTGCTGCTGGTGGTGGTGGTTGTGAGGTGACTTGTGAAGCAGTGCGTGCTAGGCCAGTGCTGGTTGCCTGGCTGCTCTTGGCAGCTGTGAGGTGAGTGCTGCGTGAGGCCCTGGCAGGCATGTGTCAGTGTGGGAAGGTGCTGTTTGTCCTTTGGAGGTGCCTTTTGGTGTGGCCATTGGTGCTGTGGCTGGTGCCTTGTGGCCCAGGGTGTGGGAGGCCAGAGCTGGAGGCAGCATTGTGAGGTCACTTGTGCCTGTGTGCCTTGGCGGGCAGTGCTAGGGTGTTGGCTGCTGCTGGTGGTGGTGGTTGTGAGGTGACTTGTGAAGCAGTGCGTGCTAGGCCAGTGCTGGTTGCCTGGCTGCTCTTGGCAGCTGTGAGGTGAGTGCGGCGTGAGGCCCTGGCAGGCATGTGTCAGTGTGGGAAGGTGCTGTTTGTGCTTGGGAGGTGCCTTTTGGTGTGGCCATTGGTGCCGTGGCTGGTGCCTTGTGGCCCAGGGTGTGCGAGGCCAGAGCTGGAGGCAGCATTGTGAGGTCACTTGTGCCTGTGTGCCTTGGCGGGCAGTGCTAGGATGTTGGCTGCTGGTGGTGGTGGTGGTTGTGAGGTGACTTGTGAAGCAGTGCGTGCTAGGCCAGTGCTGGTTGCCTGGCTGCTCTTGGCAGCTGTGAGGTGAGTGCTGCGTGAGGCTGTCGTAGGCATGTGTCAGTGTGGGAAGGTGCTGTTTGTCCTTGGGAGGTGCCTTTTGGTGTGGCCATTGGTGCTGTGGCTGGTGCCTTGTGGCCCAGGGTGTGCGAGGCCAGAGCTGGAGGCAGCATTGTGAGGTCACTTGTGCCTGTGTGCCTTGGCGGGCAGTGCTAGGGTGTTGGCTGCTGCTGGTGGTGGTGGTTGTGAGGTCACTTGTGAAGCAGTGCGTGCTAGGCCAGTGCTGGTTGCCTGGCTGCTCTTGGCAGCTGTGAGGTGAGTGCTGCGTGAGGCCCTGGCAGGCATGTGTCAGTGTGGGAAGGTGCTGTTTGTGCTTGGGAGGTGCCTTTTGGTGTGGCCATTGGTGCTGTGGCTGGTGCCTTGTGTCCCAGGGTGTGCGAGGCCAGAGCTGGAGGCAGCATTGTGAGGTCACTTGTGCCTGTGTGCCTTGGTGGGCAGTGCTAGGGTGTTGGCTGCTGGTGGTGGTGGTGGTTGTGAGGTCACTTGTGAAGCAGTGCGTGCTAGGCCAGTGCTGGTTGCCTGGCTGCTCTTGGCAGCTGTGAGGTGAGTGCTGCGTGAGGCCCTGGCAGGCATGTGTCAGTGTGGGAAGGTGCTGTTTGTCCTTGGGAGGTGCCTTTTGGTGTGGCCATTGGTGCCGTGGCTGGTGCCTTGTGGCCCAGGGTGTGGGAGGCCAGAGCTGGAGGCAGCATTGTGAGGTCACTTGTGCCTGTGTGCCTTGGTGGGCAGTGCTAGGGTGTTGGCTGCTGCTGGTGGTGGTGGTTGTGAGGTGACTTGTGAAGCAGTGCGTGCTAGGCCAGTGCTGGTTGCCTGGCTGCTCTTGGCAGCTGTGAGGTGAGTGCTGCGTGAGGCCGTCGCAGGCATGTGTCAGTGTGGGAAGGTGCTGTTTGTCCTTGGGAGGTGCCTTTTGGTGTGGCCATTGGTGCTGTGGCCGGTGCCTTGTGGCCCAGGGTGTGGGAGGCCAGAGCTGGAGGTAGCATTGTGAGGTCACTTGTGCCTCTGTGGCTTGGCGGGCAGTGCTAGGGTGTTGGCTGCTGCTGGTGGTGGTGGTTGTGAGGTGACTTGTGAAGCAGTGCGTGCTAGGCCAGTGCTGGTTGCCTGGCTGCTCTTGGCAGCTGTGAGGTGAGTGCTGCGTGAGGCCCTGGCAGGCATGTGTCAGTGTGGGAAGGTGCTGTTTGTGCTTGGGAGGTGCCTTTTGGTGTGGCCATTGGTGCTGTGGCTGGTGCCTTGTGGCCCAGGGTGTGGGAGGCCAGAGCTGGAGGCAGCATTGTGAGGTCACTTGTGCCTGTGTGCCTTGGCGGGCAGTGCTAGGGTGTTGGCTGCTGCTGGTGGTGGTGGTTGTGAGGTCACTTGTGAAGCAGTGCGTGCTAGGCCAGTGCTGGTTGCCTGGCTGCTCTTGGCAGCTGTGAGGTGAGTGCGGCGTGAGGCCCTGGCAGGCATGTGTCAGTGTGGGAAGGTGCTGTTTGTGCTTGGGAGGTGCCTTTTGGTGTGGCCATTGGTGCCGTGGCTGGTGCCTTGTGGCCCAGGGTGTGCGAGGCCAGAGCTGGAGGCAGCATTGTGAGGTCACTTGTGCCTGTGTGCCTTGGCGGGCAGTGCTAGGATGTTGGCTGCTGGTGGTGGTGGTGGTTGTGAGGTGACTTGTGAAGCAGTGCGTGCTAGGCCAGTGCTGGTTGCCTGGCTGCTCTTGGCAGCTGTGAGGTGAGTGCTGCGTGAGGCTGTCGTAGGCATGTGTCAGTGTGGGAAGGTGCTGTTTGTCCTTGGGAGGTGCCTTTTGGTGTGGCCATTGGTGCTGTGGCTGGTGCCTTGTGGCCCAGGGTGTGCGAGGCCAGAGCTGGAGGCAGCATTGTGAGGTCACTTGTGCCTGTGTGCCTTGGCGGGCAGTGCTAGGGTGTTGGCTGCTGCTGGTGGTGGTGGTTGTGAGGTCACTTGTGAAGCAGTGCGTGCTAGGCCAGTGCTGGTTGCCTGGCTGCTCTTGGCAGCTGTGAGGTGAGTGCTGCGTGAGGCCCTGGCAGGCATGTGTCAGTGTGGGAAGGTGCTGTTTGTGCTTGGGAGGTGCCTTTTGGTGTGGCCATTGGTGCTGTGGCTGGTGCCTTGTGTCCCAGGGTGTGCGAGGCCAGAGCTGGAGGCAGCATTGTGAGGTCACTTGTGCCTGTGTGGCTTGGCGGGCAGTGCTAGGGTGTTGGCTGCTGCTGGTGGTGGTGGTTGTGAGGTGACTTGTGAAGCAGTGCGTGCTAGGCCAGTGCTGGTTGCCTGGCTGCTCTTGGCAGCTGTGAGGTGAGTGCTGCGTGAGGCCCTGGCAGGCATGTGTCAGTGTGGGAAGGTGCTGTTTGTCCTTGGGAGGTGCCTTTTGGTGTGGCCATTTTTGCTGTGGCTGGTGCCTTGTGGCCCAGGGTGTGCGAGGCCAGAGCTGGAGGCAGCATTGTGAGGTCACTTGTGCCTGTGTGCCTTGGCGGGCAGTGCTAGGGTGTTGGCTGCTGCTGGTGGTGGTGGTTGTGAGGTCACTTGTGAAGCAGTGCATGCTAGGCCAGTGCTGGTTGCCTGGCTGCTCTTGGCAGCTGTGAGGTGAGTGCGGCGTGAGGCCCTGGCAGGCATGTGTCAGTGTGGGAAGGTGCTGTTTGTGCTTGGGAGGTGCCTTTTGGTGTGGCCATTGGTGCCGTGGCTGGTGCCTTGTGGCCCAGGGTGTGCGAGGCCGGAGCTGGAGGCAGCATTGTGAGGTCACTTGTGCCTGTGTGCCTTGGCGGGCAGTGCTAGGGTGTTGGCTGCTGCTGGTGGTGGTGGTTGTGAGGTAACTTGTGAAGCAGTGCGTGCTAGGCCAGTGCTGGTTGCCTGGCTGCTCTTGGCAGCTGTGAGGTGAGTGCTGCGTGAGGCCCTGGCAGGCATGTGTCAGTGTGGGAAGGTGCTGTTTGTCCTTGGGAGGTGCCTTTTGGTGTGGCCATTGGTGCCGTGGCTGGTGCCTTGTGGCCAAGGGTGTGAGAGGCCAGAGCTGGAGGCAGCATTGTGAGGTCACTTGTGCCTGTGTGCCTTGGTGGGCAGTGCTAGGGTGTTGGCTGCTGCTGGTGGTGGTGGTTGTGAGGTCACTTGTGAAGCAGTGCGTGCTAGGCCAGTGCTGGTTGCCTGGCTGCTCTTGGCAGCTGTGAGGTGAGTGCTGCGTGAGGCCCTGGCAGGCATGTGTCAGTGTGGGAAGGTGCTGTTTGTCCTTGGGAGGTGCCTTTTGGTGTGGCCATTGGTGCTGTGGCTGGTGCCTTGTGGCCCAGGGTGTGCGAGGCCAGAGCTGGAGGCAGCATTGTGAGGTCACTTGTGCCTTTGTGCCTTGGCGGGCAGTGCTAGGGTGTTGGCTGCTGCTGGTGGTGGTGGTTGTGAGGTGACTTGGGAAGCAGTGCGTGCTAGGCCAGTGCTGGTTGCCTGGCTGCTCTTGGCAGCTGTGAGGTGAGTGCTGCGTGAGGCTGTCGTAGGCATGTGTCAGTGTGGGAAGGTGCTGTTTGTCCTTTGGAGGTGCCTTTTGGTGTGGCCATTGGTGCCGTGGCTGGTGCCTTGTGGCCCAGGGTGTGGGAGGCCAGAGCTGGAGGCAGCATTGTGAGGTCACTTGTGCCTGTGTGCCTTGGCGGGCAGTGCTAGGGTGTTGGCTGCTGCTGGTGGTGGTGGTTGTGAGGTGACTTGTGAAGCAGTGCGTGCTAGGCCAGTGCTGGTTGCCTGGCTGCTCTTGGCAGCTGTGAGGTGAGTGCTGCGTGAGGCCCTGGCAGGCATGTGTCAGTGTGGGAAGTTGCTGTTTGTGCTTGGGAGGTGCCTTTTGGTGTGGCCATTGGTGCTGTGGCTGGTGCCTTGTGGCCCAGGGTGTGCGAGGCCAGAGCTGGAGGCAGCATTGTGAGGTCACTTGTGCCTGTGTGCCTTGGCGGGCAGTGCTAGGATGTTGTCTGCTGCTGGTGGTGGTGGTTGTGAGGTGACTTGTGAAGCAGTGCGTGCTAGGCCAGTGCTGGTTGCCTGGCTGCTCTTGGCAGCTGTGAGGTGAGTGCTGCGTGAGGCTGTCGTAGGCATGTGTCAGTGTGGTAAGGTGCTGTTTGTGCTTGGGAGGTGCCTTTTGGTGTGGCCATTGGTGCTGTGGCTGGTGCCTTGTGGCCCAGGGTGTGCGAGGCCAGAGCTGGAGGCAGCATTGTGAGGTCACTTGTGCCTGTGTGCCTTGGCGGGCAGTGCTAGGGTGTTGGCTGCTGCTGGTGGTGGTGGTTGTGAGGTCACTTGTGAAGCAGTGCGTGCTAGGCCAGTGCTGGTTGCCTGGCTGCTCTTGGCAGCTGTGAGGTGAGTGCTGCGTGAGGCCCTGGCAGGCATGTGTCAGTGTGGGAAGGTGCTGTTTGTCCTTGGGAGGTGCCTTTTGGTGTGGCCATTGGTGCCGTGGCTGGTGCCTTGTGGCCCAGGGTGTGGGAGGCCAGAGCTGGAGGCAGCATTGTGAGGTCACTTGTGCCTGTGTGCCTTGGTGGGCAGTGCTAGGGTGTTGGCTGCTGCTGGTGGTGGTGGTTGTGAGGTGACTTGTGAAGCAGTGCGTGCTAGGCCAGTGCTGGTTGCCTGGCTGCTCTTGGCAGCTGTGAGGTGAGTGCTGCGTGAGGCCGTCGCAGGCATGTGTCAGTGTGGGAAGGTGCTGTTTGTCCTTGGGAGGTGCCTTTTGGTGTGGCCATTGGTGCTGTGGCCGGTGCCTTGTGGCCCAGGGTGTGGGAGGCCAGAGCTGGAGGTAGCATTGTGAGGTCACTTGTGCCTCTGTGGCTTGGCGGGCAGTGCTAGGGTGTTGGCTGCTGCTGGTGGTGGTGGTTGTGAGGTGACTTGTGAAGCAGTGCGTGCTAGGCCAGTGCTGGTTGCCTGGCTGCTCTTGGCAGCTGTGAGGTGAGTGCTGCGTGAGGCCCTGGCAGGCATGTGTCAGTGTGGGAAGGTGCTGTTTGTCCTTTGGAGGTGCCTTTTGGTGTGGCCATTGGTGCTGTGGCTGGTGCCTTGTGGCCCAGGGTGTGGGAGGCCAGAGCTGGAGGCAGCATTGTGAGGTCACTTGTGCCTGTGTGCCTTGGCGGGCAGTGCTAGGGTGTTGGCTGCTGCTGGTGGTGGTGGTTGTGAGGTCACTTGTGAAGCAGTGCGTGCTAGGCCAGTGCTGGTTGCCTGGCTGCTCTTGGCAGCTGTGAGGTGAGTGCTGCGTGAGGCCCTGGCAGGCATGTGTCAGTGTGGGAAGGTGCTGTTTGTGCTTGGGAGGTGCCTTTTGGTGTGGCCATTGGTGCTGTGGCTGGTGCCTTGTGTCCCAGGGTGTGCGAGGCCAGAGCTGGAGGCAGCATTGTGAGGTCACTTGTGCCTGTGTGCCTTGGCGGGCAGTGCTAGGGTGTTGGCTGCTGCTGGTGGTGGTGGTTGTGAGGTGACTTGTGAAGCAGTGCGTGCTAGGCCAGTGCTGGTTGCCTGGCTGCTCTTGGCAGCTGTGAGGTGAGTGCTGCGTGAGGCCCTGGCAGGCATGTGTCAGTGTGGGAAGGTGCTGTTTGTGCTTGGGAGGTGCCTTTTGGTGTGGCCATTGGTGCTGTGGCTGGTGCCTTGTGGCCCAGGGTGTGCGAGGCCAGAGCTGGAGGCAGCATTGTGAGGTCACTTGTGCCTGTGTGCCTTGGCGGGCAGTGCTAGGGTGTTGGCTGCTGCTGGTGGTGGTGGTTGTGAGGTCACTTGTGAAGCAGTGCGTGCTAGGCCAGTGCTGGTTGCCTGGCTGCTCTTGGCAGCTGTGAGGTGAGTGCGGCGTGAGGCCCTGGCAGGCATGTGTCAGTGTGGGAAGGTGCTGTTTGTGCTTGGGAGGTGCCTTTTGGTGTGGCCATTGGTGCCGTGGCTGGTGCCTTGTGGCCCAGGGTGTGCGAGGCCGGAGCTGGAGGCAGCATTGTGAGGTCACTTGTGCCTGTGTGCCTTGGCGGGCAGTGCTAGGGTGTTGGCTGCTGCTGGTGGTGGTGGTTGTGAGGTGACTTGTGAAGCAGTGTGTGCTAGGCCAGTGCTGGTTGCCTGGCTGCTCTTGGCAGCTGTGAGGTGAGTGCTGCGTGAGGCTGTCGCAGGCATGTGTCAGTGTGGGAAGGTGCTGTTTGTCCTTGGGAGGTGCCTTTTGGTGTGGCCATTGGTGCCGTGGCTGGTGCCTTGTGGCCCAGGGTGTGAGAGGCCAGAGCTGGAGGCAGCATTGTGATGTCACTTGTGCCTGTGTGCCTTGGTGGGCAGTGCTAGGGTGTTGGCTGCTGCTGGTGGTGGTGGTTGTGAGGTCACTTGTGAAGCAGTGCGTGCTAGGCCAGTGCTGGTTGCCTGGCTGCTCTTGGCAGCTGTGAGGTGAGTGCTGCGTGAGGCCCTGGCAGTCATGTGTCAGTGTGGGAAGGTGCTGTTTGTCCTTGGGAGGTGCCTTTTGGTGTGGCCATTGGTGCTGTGGCTGGTGCCTTGTGGCCCAGGGTGTGCGAGGCCAGAGCTGGAGGCAGCATTGTGAGGTCACTTGTGCCTGTGTGCCTTGGCGGGCAGTGCTACGGTGTTGGCTGCTGCTGGTGGTGGTGGTTGTGAGGTCACTTGTGAAGCAGTGTGTGCTAGGCCAGTGCTGGTTGCCTGGCTGCTCTTGGCAGCTGTGAGGTGAGTGCTGCGTGAGGCCCTGGCAGGCATGTGTCAGTGTGGGAAGGTGCTGTTTGTGCTTGGGAGGTGCCTTTTGGTGTGGCCATTGGTGCTGTGGCTGGTGCCTTGTGGCCCAGGGTGTGAGAGGCCAGAGCTGGAGGCAGCATTGTGAGGTCACTTGTGCCTTTGTGCCTTGGCGGGCAGTGCTAGGGTGTTGGCTGCTGCTGGTGGTGGTGGTTGTGAGGTGACTTGGGAAGCAGTGCGTGCTAGGCCAGTGCTGGTTGCCTGGCTGCTCTTGGCAGCTGTGAGGTGAGTGCTGCGTGAGGCTGTCGTAGGCATGTGTCAGTGTGGGAAGGTGCTGTTTTGTCCTTTGGAGGTGCCTTTTGGTGTGGCCATTGGTGCCGTGGCTGGTGCCTTGTTGCCCAGGGTGTGGGAGGCCAGAGCTGGAGGCAGCATTGTGAGGTCACTTGTGCCTGTGTGCCTTGGTGGGCAGTGCTAGGGTGTTGGCTGCTGCTGGTGGTGGTGGTTGTGAGGTGACTTGTGAAGCAGTGCGTGCTAGGCCAGTGCTGGTTGCCCGGCTGATCTTGGCAGCTGTGAGGTGAGTGCTGCGTGAGGCCCTGGCAGGCATGTGTCAGTGTGGGAAGGTGCTGTTTGTCCTTGGGAGGTGCCTTTTGGTGTGGCCATTGGTGCTGTGGCTGGTGCCTTGTGGCCCAGGGTGTGAGAGGCCAGAGCTGGAGGCAGCATTGTGAGGTCACTTATGCCTGTGTGCCTTGGCGGGCAGTGCTAGGGTGTTGGCTGCTGCTGGTGGTGGTGGTTGTGAGGTGACTTGTGAAGCAGTGCGTGCTAGGCCAGTGCTGGTTGCCTGGCTGCTCTTGGCAGCTGTGAGGTGAGTGCTGCGTGAGGCTGTCGTAGGCATGTGTCAGTGTGGGAAGGTGCTGTTTGTCCTTTGGAGGTGCCTTTTGGTGTGGCCATTGGTGCCGTGGCTGGTGCCTTGTGGCCCAGGGTGTGCGAGGCCAGAGCTGGAGGCAGCATTGTGAGGTCACTTGTGCCTGTGTGCCTTGGCGGGCAGTGCTAGGGTGTTGGCTGCTGCTGGTGGTGGTGGTTGTGAGGTCACTTGTGAAGCAGTGCGTGCTAGGCCAGTGCTGGTTGCCTGGCTGCTCTTGGCAGCTGTGAGGTGAGTGCTGCGTGAGGCCCTGGCAGGCATGTGTCAGTGTGGGAAGTTGCTGTTTGTCCTTGGGAGGTGCCTTTTGGTGTGGCCATTGGTGCTGTGGCTGGTGCCTTGTGGCCCAGGGTGTGGGAGGCCAGAGCTGGAGGCAGCATTGTGAGGTCACTTGTGCCTCTGTGGCTTGGCGGGCAGTGCTAGGGTGTTGGCTGCTGCTGGTGGTGGTGGTTGTGAGGTCACTTGTGAAGCAGTGCGTGCTAGGCCAGTGCTGGTTGCCTGGCTGCTCTTGGCAGCTGTGAGGTGAGTGCTGCGTGAGGCCCTGGCAGGCATGTGTCAGTGTGGGAAGGTGCTGTTTGTCCTTGGGAGGTGCCTTTTGGTGTGGCCATTGGTGCCGTGGCTGGTGCCTTGTAGCCGAGGGTGTGCGAGGCCAGAGCTGGAGGCAGCATTGTGAGGTCACTTGTGCCTGTGTGCCTTGGCGGGCAGTGCTAGGATGTTGGCTGCTGGTGGTGGTGGTGGTTGTGAGGTGACTTGTGAAGCAGTGCGTGCTAGGCCAGTGCTGGTTGCCTGGCTGCTCTTGGCAGCTGTGAGGTGAGTGCTGCATGAGGCTGTCGCAGGCATGTGTCAGTGTGGGAAGGTGCTGTTTGTCCTTGGGAGGTGCCTTTTGGTGTGGCCATTGGTGCGTGGCTGGTGCCTTGTGGCCCAGGGTGTGCGAGGCCAGAGCTGGAGGCAGCATTGTGAGGTCACTTGTGCCTGTGTGCCTTGGCGGGCAGTGCTAGGGTGTTGGCTGCTGCTGGTGGTGGTGGTTGTGAGGTGACTTGTGAAGCAGTGCGTGCTAGGCCAGTGCTGGTTGCCTGGCTGCTCTTGGCAGCTGTGAGGTGAGTGCTGCGTTAGGCCCTGGCAGGCATGTGTCAGTGTGGGAAGGTGCTGTTTGTCCTTGGGAGGTGCCTTTTGGTGTGGCCATTGGTGCCGTGGCTGGTGCCTTGTGGCCCAGGGTGTGAGAGGCCAGAGCTGGAGGCAGCATTGTGAGGTCACTTGTGCCTGTGTGCCTTGGCGGGCAGTGCTAGGGTGTTGGCTGCTCGTGGTGGTGGTGGTTGTGAGGTGACTTGTGAAGCAGTGCGTGCTAGGCCAGTGCTGGTTGCCTGGCTGCTCTTGGCAGCTGTGAGGTGAGTGCTGCGTGAGGCCGTCGCAGGCATGTGTCAGTGTGGGAAGGTGCTGTTTGTGCTTGGGAGGTGCCTTTTGGTGTGGCCATTGGTGCTGTGGCTGGTGCCTTGTGGCCCAGGGTGTGAGAGGCCAGAGCTGGAGGCAGCATTGTGAGGTCACTTGTGCCTGTGTGCCTTGGTGGGCAGTGCTAGGGTGTTGGCTGCTGCTGGTGGTGGTGGTTGTGAGGTGACTTGTGAAGCAGTGCGTGCTAGGCCAGTGCTGGTTGCCTGGCTGCTCTTGGCAGCTGTGAGGTGAGTGCTGCGTGAGGCCCTGGCAGGCATGTGTCAGTGTGGGAAGGTGCTGTTTGTCCTTGGGAGGTGCCTTTTGGTGTGGCCATTGGTGCCGTGGCTGGCGCCTTGTGGCCCAGGGTGTGCGAGGCCAGAGCTGGAGGCAGCATTGTGAGGTCACTTGTGCCTCTGTGCCTTGGCGGGCAGTGCTAGGGTGTTGGCTGCTGCTGGTGGTGGTGGTTGTGAGGTCACTTGTGAAGCAGTGCGTGCTAGGCCAGTGCTGGTTGCCTGGCTGCTCTTGGCAGCTGTGAGGTGAGTGCTGGATGAGGCCCTGGCAGGCATGTGTCAGTGTGGGAAGGTGCTGTTTGTCCTTGGGAGGTGCCTTTTGGTGTGGCCATTGGTGCTGTGGCTGGTGCCTTGTGTCCCAGGGTGTGCGAGGCCAGAGCTGGAGGCAGCATTGTGAGGTCACTTGTGCCTGTGTGCCTTGGCGGGCAGTGCTAGGGTGTTGGCTGCTGGTGGTGGTGGTGGTTGTGAGGTGACTTGTGAAGCAGTGCGTGCTAGGCCAGTGCTGGTTGCCTGGCTGCTCTTGGCAGCTGTGAGGTGAGTGCTGCGTGAGGCCGTCGCAGGCATGTGTCAGTGTGGTAAGGTGCTGTTTGTGCTTGGGAGGTGCCTTTTGGTGTGGCCATTGGTGCGTGGTGGGTGCCTTATGGCCCAGGGTGTGAGAGGCCAGAGCTGGAGGCAGCATTGTGAGGTCACTTGTGCCTGTGTGCCTTGGCAGGCAGTGCTAGGGTGTTGGCTGCTGCTGGTGGTGGTGGTTGTGAGGTGACTTGTGAAGCAGTGCGTGCTAGGCCAGTCCTGGTTGCCTGGCTTCTCTTGGCAGCTGTGAGGTGAGTGTTGCATGAGGCTGTCGCAGGCATGTGTCAGTGTGGGAAGGTGCTGTTTGTGCTTGGGAGGTGCCTTTTGGTGTGGCCATTGGTGCGTGGCTGGTGCCTTGTGGCCCAGGGTGTGCGAGGCCAGAGCTGGAGGCAGCATTGTGAGGTCACTTGTGCCTGTGTGCCTTGGCGGGCAGTGCTAGGTTGTTGGCTGCTGGTGGTGGTGGTGGTTGTGAGGTGACTTGTGAAGCAATGCGTGCTAGGCCAGTGCTGGTTGCCTGGCTGCTCTTGGCAGCTGTGAGGTGAGTGCTGCGTGAGGCCCTGGCAGGCATGTGTCAGTGTGGGAAGGTGCTGTTTGTGCTTGGGAGGTGCCTTTTGGTGTGGCCATTGGTGCTGTGGCTGGTGCCTTGTGGCCCAGGGTGTGAGAGGCCAGAGCTGGAGGCAGCATTGTGAGGTCACTTGTGCCTGTGTGCCTTGGCGGGCAGTGCTAGGGTGTTGGCTGCTGCTGGTGGTGGTGGTTGTGAGGTGACTTGTGAAGCAGTGCGTGCTAGGCCAGTGCTGGTTGCCTGGCTGCTCTTGGCAGCTGTGAGGTGAGTGCTGCGTGAGGCCCTGGCAGGCATGTGTCAGTGTGGGAAGGTGCTGTTTGTGCTTGGGAGGTGCCTTTTGGTGTGGCCATTGGTGCTGTGGCTGGTGCCTTGTGGCCCAGGGTGTGAGAGGCCAGAGCTGGAGGCAGCATTGTGAGGTCACTTGTGCCTGTGTGCCTTGGCGGGCAGTGCTAGGGTGTTGGCTGCTGGTGGTGGTGGTTGTGAGGTGATTTGTGAAGCAGTGCGTGCTAGGCCAGTGCTGGTTGCCTGGCTGCTCTTGGCAGCTGTGAGGTGAGTGCTGCGTGAGGCTGTCGTAGGCATGTGTCAGTGTGGGAAGGTGCTGTTTGTCCTTTGGAGGTGCCTTTTGGTGTGGCCATTGGTGCCGTGGCTGGTGCCTTGTGGCCCAGGGTGTGGGAGGCCAGAGCTGGAGGCAGCATTGTGAGGTCACTTGTGCCTGTGTGCCTTGGCGGGCAGTGCTAGGGTGTTGGCTGCTGGTGGTGGTGGTGGTTGTGAGGTCACTTGTGAAGCAGTGCGTGCTAGGCCAGTGCTGGTTGCCTGGCTGCTCTTGGCAGCTGTGAGGTGAGTGCTGCGTGAGGCCCTGGCAGGCATGTGTCAGTGTGGGAAGTTGCTGTTTGTCCTTGGGAGGTGCCTTTTGGTGTGGCCATTGGTGCTGTGGCTGGTGCCTTGTGGCCCAGGGTGTGGGAGGCCAGAGCTGGAGGCAGCATTGTGAGGTCACTTGTGCCTCTGTGGCATGGCGGGCAGTGCTAGGGTGTTGGCTGCTGCTGGTGGTGGTGGTTGTGAGGTCACTTGTGAAGCAGTGCGTGCTAGGCCAGTGCTGGTTGCCTGGCTGCTCTTGGCAGCTGTGAGGTGAGTGCTGCGTGAGGCCCTGGCAGGCATGTGTCAGTGTGGGAAGGTGCTGTTTGTCCTTGGGAGGTGCCTTTTGGTGTGGCCATTGGTGCCGTGGCTGGTGCCTTGTAGCCGAGGGTGTGCGAGGCCAGAGCTGGAGGCAGCATTGTGAGGTCACTTGTGCCTGTGTGCCTTGGCGGACAGTACTAGGATGTTGGCTGCTGGTGGTGGTGGTGGTTGTGAGGTGACTTGTGAAACAGTGCGTGCTAGGCCAGTGCTGGTTGCCTGGCTGCTCTTGGCAGCTGTAAGGTGAGTGCTGCATGAGGCTGTCGCAGGCATGTGTCAGTGTGGGAAGGTGCTGTTTGTCCTTGGGAGGTGCCTTTTGGTGTGGCCATTGGTGCGTGGCTGGTGCCTTGTGGCCCAGGGTGTGGGAGGCCAGAGCTGGAGGCAGCATTGTGAGGTCACTTGTGCCTGTGTGCCTTGGCGGGCAGTGCTAGGGTGTTGGCTGCTGCTGGTGGTGGTGGTTGTGAGGTGACTTGTGAAGCAGTGCGTGCTAGGCCAGTGCTGGTTGCCTGGCTGCTCTTGGCAGCTGTGAGGTGAGTGCTGCGTTAGGCCCTGGCAGGCATGTGTCAGTGTGGGAAGGTGCTGTTTGTCCTTGGGAGGTGCCTTTTGGTGTGGCCATTGGTGCCGTGGCTGGTGCCTTGTGGCCCAGGGTGTGAGAGGCCAGAGCTGGAGGCAGCATTGTGAGGTCACTTGTGCCTGTGTGCCTTGGCGGGCAGTGCTAGGGTGTTGGCTGCTCGTGGTGGTGGTGGTTGTGAGGTGACTTGTGAAGCAGTGCGTGCTAGGCCAGTGCTGGTTGCCTGGCTGCTCTTGGCAGCTGTGAGGTGAGTGCTGCGTGAGGCCGTCGCAGGCATGTGTCAGTGTGGGAAGGTGCTGTTTGTGCTTGGGAGGTGCCTTTTGGTGTGGCCATTGGTGCTGTGGCTGGTGCCTTGTGGCCCAGGGTGTGAGAGGCCAGAGCTGGAGGCAGCATTGTGAGGTCACTTGTGCCTGTGTGCCTTGGTGGGCAGTGCTAGGGTGTTGGCTGCTGCTGGTGGTGGTGGTTGTGAGGTGACTTGTGAAGCAGTGCGTGCTAGGCCAGTGCTGGTTGCCTGGCTGCTCTTGGCAGCTGTGAGGTGAGTGCTGCGTGAGGCCCTGGCAGGCATGTGTCAGTGTGGGAAGGTGCTGTTTGTCCTTGGGAGGTGCCTTTTGGTGTGGCCATTGGTGCCGTGGCTGGCGCCTTGTGGCCCAGGGTGTGCGAGGCCAGAGCTGGAGGCAGCATTGTGAGGTCACTTGTGCCTCTGTGCCTTGGCGGGCAGTGCTAGGGTGTTGGCTGCTGCTGGTGGTGGTGGTTGTGAGGTCACTTGTGAAGCAGTGCGTGCTAGGCCAGTGCTGGTTGCCTGGCTGCTCTTGGCAGCTGTGAGGTGAGTGCTGCGTGAGGCCCTGGCAGGCATGTGTCAGTGTGGGAAGGTGCTGTTTGTCCTTGGGAGGTGCCTTTTGGTGTGGCCATTGGTGCTGTGGCTGGTGCCTTGTGTCCCAGGGTGTGCGAGGCCAGAGCTGGAGGCAGCATTGTGAGGTCACTTGTGCCTGTGTGCCTTGGCGGGCAGTGCTAGGGTGTTGGCTGCTGGTGGTGGTGGTGGTTGTGAGGTGACTTGTGAAGCAGTGCGTGCTAGGCCAGTGCTGGTTGCCTGGCTGCTCTTGGCAGCTGTGAGGTGAGTGCTGCGTGAGGCCGTCGCAGGCATGTGTCAGTGTGGTAAGGTGCTGTTTGTGCTTGGGAGGTGCCTTTTGGTGTGGCCATTGGTGCGTGGTGGGTGCCTTATGGCCCAGGGTGTGAGAGGCCAGAGCTGGAGGCAGCATTGTGAGGTCACTTGTGCCTGTGTGCCTTGGCAGGCAGTGCTAGGGTGTTGGCTGCTGCTGGTGGTGGTGGTTGTGAGGTGACTTGTGAAGCAGTGCGTGCTAGGCCAGTCCTGGTTGCCTGGCTTCTCTTGGCAGCTGTGAGGTGAGTGTTGCATGAGGCTGTCGCAGGCATGTGTCAGTGTGGGAAGGTGCTGTTTGTGCTTGGGAGGTGCCTTTTGGTGTGGCCATTGGTGCGTGGCTGGTGCCTTGTGGCCCAGGGTGTGCGAGGCCAGAGCTGGAGGCAGCATTGTGAGGTCACTTGTGCCTGTGTGCCTTGGCGGGCAGTGCTAGGTTGTTGGCTGCTGGTGGTGGTGGTGGTTGTGAGGTGACTTGTGAAGCAATGCGTGCTAGGCCAGTGCTGGTTGCCTGGCTGCTCTTGGCAGCTGTGAGGTGAGTGCTGCGTGAGGCCCTGGCAGGCATGTGTCAGTGTGGGAAGGTGCTGTTTGTGCTTGGGAGGTGCCTTTTGGTGTGGCCATTGGTGCTGTGGCTGGTGCCTTGTGGCCCAGGGTGTGAGAGGCCAGAGCTGGAGGCAGCATTGTGAGGTCACTTGTGCCTGTGTGCCTTGGCGGGCAGTGCTAGGGTGTTGGCTGCTGCTGGTGGTGGTGGTTGTGAGGTGACTTGTGAAGCAGTGCGTGCTAGGCCAGTGCTGGTTGCCTGGCTGCTCTTGGCAGCTGTGAGGTGAGTGCTGCGTGAGGCCCTGGCAGGCATGTGTCAGTGTGGGAAGGTGCTGTTTGTGCTTGGGAGGTGCCTTTTGGTGTGGCCATTGGTGCTGTGGCTGGTGCCTTGTGGCCCAGGGTGTGAGAGGCCAGAGCTGGAGGCAGCATTGTGAGGTCACTTGTGCCTGTGTGCCTTGGCGGGCAGTGCTAGGGTGTTGGCTGCTGCTGGTGGTGGTTGTGAGGTGATTTGTGAAGCAGTGCGTGCTAGGCCAGTGCTGGTTGCCTGGCTGCTCTTGGCAGCTGTGAGGTGAGTGCTGCGTGAGGCTGTCGTAGGCATGTGTCAGTGTGGGAAGTTGCTGTTTGTCCTTGGGAGGTGCCTTTTGGTGTGGCCATTGGTGCCGTGGCTGGTGCCTTGTGGCCCAGGGTGTGGGAGGCCAGAGCTGGAGGCAGCATTGTGAGGTCACTTGTGCCTGTGTGCCTTGGCGGGCAGTGCTAGGGTGTTGGCTGCTGGTGGTGGTGGTGGTTGTGAGGTCACTTGTGAAGCAGTGCGTGCTAGGCCAGTGCTGGTTGCCTGGCTGCTCTTGGCAGCTGTGAGGTGAGTGCTGCGTGAGGCCCTGGCAGGCATGTGTCAGTGTGGGAAGTTGCTGTTTGTCCTTGGGAGGTGCCTTTTGGTGTGGCCATTGGTGCTGTGGCTGGTGCCTTGTGGCCCAGGGTGTGGGAGGCCAGAGCTGGAGGCAGCATTGTGAGGTCACTTGTGCCTCTGTGGCATGGCGGGCAGTGCTAGGGTGTTGGCTGCTGCTGGTGGTGGTGGTTGTGAGGTCACTTGTGAAGCAGTGCGTGCTAGGCCAGTGCTGGTTGCCTGGCTGCTCTTGGCAGCTGTGAGGTGAGTGCTGCGTGAGGCCCTGGCAGGCATGTGTCAGTGTGGGAAGGTGCTGTTTGTCCTTGGGAGGTGCCTTTTGGTGTGGCCATTGGTGCCGTGGCTGGTGCCTTGTAGCCGAGGGTGTGCGAGGCCAGAGCTGGAGGCAGCATTGTGAGGTCACTTGTGCCTGTGTGCCTTGGCGGGCAGTACTAGGATGTTGGCTGCTGGTGGTGGTGGTGGTTGTGAGGTGACTTGTGAAGCAGTGCGTGCTAGGCCAGTGCTGGTTGCCTGGCTGCTCTTGGCAGCTGTAAGGTGAGTGCTGCATGAGGCTGTCGCAGGCATGTGTCAGTGTGGGAAGGTGCTGTTTGTCCTTGGGAGGTGCCTTTTGGTGTGGCCATTGGTGCGTGGCTGGTGCCTTGTGGCCCAGGGTGTGGGAGGCCAGAGCTGGAGGCAGCATTGTGAGGTCACTTGTGCCTGTGTGCCTTGGCGGGCAGTGCTAGGGTGTTGGCTGCTGCTGGTGGTGGTGGTTGTGAGGTGACTTGTGAAGCAGTGCGTGCTAGGCCAGTGCTGGTTGCCTGGCTGCTCTTGGCAGCTGTGAGGTGAGTGCTGCGTGAGGCCCTGGCAGGCATGTGTCAGTGTGGGAAGGTGCTGTTTGTCCTTGGGAGGTGCCTTTTGGTGTGGCCATTGGTGCCGTGGCTGGTGCCTTGTGGCCCAGGGTGTGAGAGGCCAGAGCTGGAGGCAGCATTGTGAGGTCACTTGTGCCTGTGTGCCTTGGCAGGCAGTGCTAGGGTGTTGGCTGCTCGTGGTGGTGGTGGTTGTGAGGTGACTTGTGAAGCAGTGCGTGCTAGGCCAGTGCTGGTTGCCTGGCTGCTCTTGGCAGCTGTGAGGTGAGTGCTGCGTGAGGCCCTGGCAGGCATGTGTCAGTGTGGGAAGGTGCTGTTTGTGCTTGGGAGGTGCCTTTTGGTGTGGCCATTGGTGCCGTGGCTGGCGCCTTGTGGCCCAGGGTGTGAGAGGCCAGAGCTGGAGGCAGCATTGTGAGGTCACTTGTGCCTGTGTGCCTTGGCGGGCAGTGCTAGGGTGTTGGCTGCTGCTGGTGGTGGTGGTTGTGAGGTGACTTGTGAAGCAGTGCGTGCTAGGCCAGTGCTGGTTGCCTGGCTGCTCTTGGCAGCTGTGAGGTGAGTGCTGCGTGAGGCCCTGGCAGGCATGTGTCAGTGTGGGAAGGTGCTGTTTGTCCTTGGGAGGTGCCTTTTGGTGTGGCCATTGGTGCCGTGGCTGGCGCCTTGTGGCCCAGGGTGTGCGAGGCAAGAGCTGGAGGCAGCATTGTGAGGTCACTTGTGCCTCTGTGCCTTGGCGGGCAGTGCTAGGGTGTTGGCTGCTGCTGGTGGTGGTGGTTGTGAGGTCACTTGTGAAGCAGTGCGTGCTAGGCCAGTGCTGGTTGCCTGGCTGCTCTTGGCAGCTGTGAGGTGAGTGCTGCGTGAGGCCCTGGCAGGCATGTGTCAGTGTGGGAAGGTGCTGTTTGTCCTTGGGAGGTGCCTTTTGGTGTGGCCATTGGTGCCGTGGCTGGTGCCTTGTGTCCCAGGGTGTGCGAGGCCAGAGCTGGAGGCAGCATTGTGAGGTCACTTGTGCCTGTGTGCCTTGGCGGGCAGTGCTAGGATGTTGGCTGCTGGTGGTGGTGGTGGTTGTGAGGTGACTTGTGAAGCAGTGCGTGCTAGGCCAGTCCTGGTTGCCTGGCTTCTCTTGGCAGCTGTGAGGTGAGTGCTGCATGAGGCTGTCGCAGGCATGTGTCAGTGTGGGAAGGTGCTGTTTGTGCTTGGGAGGTGCCTTTTGGTGTGGCCATTGGTGCTGTGGCTGGTGCCTTGTGGCCCAGGGTGTGAGAGGCCAGAGCTGGAGGCAGCATTGTGAGGTCACTTGTGCCTGTGTGCCTTGGCGGGCAGTGCTAGGTTGTTGGCTGCTGGTGGTGGTGGTGGTTGTGAGGTGACTTGTGAAGCAGTGCGTGCTAGGCCAGTGCTGGTTGCCTGGCTGCTCTTGGCAGCTGTGAGGTGAGTGCTGCGTGAGGCCCTGGCAGGCATGTGTCAGTGTGGGAAGGTGCTGTTTGTGCTTGGGAGGTGCCTTTTGGTGTGGCCATTGGTGCTGTGGCTGGTGCCTTGTGGCCCAGGGTGTGAGAGGCCAGAGCTGGAGGCAGCATTGTGAGGTCACTTGTGCCTGTGTGCCTTGGCGGGCAGTGCTAGGGTGTTGGCTGCTGCTGGTGGTGGTGGTTGTGAGGTGACTTGTGAAGCAGTGCGTGCTAGGCCAGTGCTGGTTGCCTGGCTGCTCTTGGCAGCTGTGAGGTGAGTGCTGCGTGAGGCCCTGGCAGGCATGTGTCAGTGTGGGAAGGTGCTGTTTGTGCTTGGGAGGTGCCTTTTGGTGTGGCCATTGGTGCTGTGGCTGGTGCCTTGTGGCCCAGGGTGTGAGAGGCCAGAGCTGGAGGCAGCATTGTGAGGTCACTTGTGCCTGTGTGCCTTGGCGGGCAGTGCTAGGGTGTTGGCTGCTGGTGGTGGTGGTTGTGAGGTGACTTGTGAAGCAGTGCGTGCTAGGCCAGTGCTGGTTGCCTGGCTGCTCTTGGCAGCTGTGAGGTGAGTGCTGCGTGAGGCTGTCGTAGGCATGTGTCAGTGTGGGAAGGTGCTGTTTGTCCTTTGGAGGTGCCTTTTGGTGTGGCCATTGGTGCCGTGGCTGGTGCCTTGTGGCCCAGGGTGTGGGAGGCCAGAGCTGGAGGCAGCATTGTGAGGTCACTTGTGCCTGTGTGCCTTGGCGGGCAGTGCTAGGGTGTTGGCTGCTGGTGGTGGTGGTGGTTGTGAGGTCACTTGTGAAGCAGTGCGTGCTAGGCCAGTGCTGGTTGCCTGGCTGCTCTTGGCAGCTGTGAGGTGAGTGCTGCGTGAGGCCCTGGCAGGCATGTGTCAGTGTGGGAAGTTGCTGTTTGTCCTTGGGAGGTGCCTTTTGGTGTGGCCATTGGTGCTGTGGCTGGTGCCTTGTGGCCCAGGGTGTGGGAGGCCAGAGCTGGAGGCAGCATTGTGAGGTCACTTGTGCCTCTGTGGCTTGGCGGGCAGTGCTAGGGTGTTGGCTGCTGCTGGTGGTGGTGGTTGTGAGGTCACTTGTGAAGCAGTGCGTGCTAGGCCAGTGCTGGTTGCCTGGCTGCTCTTGGCAGCTGTGAGGTGAGTGCTGCGTGAGGCCCTGGAAGGCATGTGTCAGTGTGGGAAGGTGCTGTTTGTCCTTGGGAGGTGCCTTTTGGTGTGGCCATTGGTGCCGTGGCTGGTGCCTTGTAGCCGAGGGTGTGCGAGGCCAGAGCTGGAGGCAGCATTGTGAGGTCACTTGTGCCTGTGTGCCTTGGCGGGCAGTGCTAGGATGTTGGCTGCTGGTGGTGGTGGTGGTTGTGAGGTCACTTGTGAAGCAGTGCGTGCTAGGCCAGTGCTGGTTGCCTGGCTGCTCTTGGCAGCTGTGAGGTGAGTGCTGCATGAGGCTGTCGCAGGCATGTGTCAGTGTGGGAAGGTGCTGTTTGTGCTTGGGAGGTGCCTTTTGGTGTGGCCATTGGTGCGTGGCTGGTGCCTTGTGGCCCAGGGTGTGAGAGGCCAGAGCTGGAGGCAGCATTGTGAGGTCACTTGTGCCTGTGTGCCTTGGCGGGCAGTGCTAGGGTGTTGGCTGCTGGTGGTGGTGGTGGTTGTGAGGTGACTTGTGAAGCAGTGCGTGCTAGGCCAGTGCTGGTTGCCTGGCTGCTCTTGGCAGCTGTGAGGTGAGTGCTGCGTGAGGCCCTGGCAGGCATGTGTCAGTGTGGGAAGGTGCTGTTTGTGCTTGGGAGGTGCCTTTTGGTGTGGCCATTGGTGCTGTGGCTGGTGCCTTGTGTCCCAGGTTGTGAGAGGCCAGAGCTGGAGGCAGCATTGTGAGGTCACTTGTGCCTGTGTGCCTTGGCGGGCAGTGCTAGGGTGTTGGCTGCTGCTGGTGGTGGTGGTTGTGAGGTGACTTGTGAAGCAGTGCGTGCTAGGCCAGTGCTGGTTGCCTGGCTGCTCTTGGCAGCTGTGAGGTGAGTGCTGCGTGAGGCCCTGGCAGGCATGTGTCAGTGTGGGAAGGTGCTGTTTGTCCTTGGGAGGTGCCTTTTGGTGTGGCCATTGGTGCCGTGGCTGGCGCCTTGTGGCCCAGGGTGTGCGAGGCAAGAGCTGGAGGCAGCATTGTGAGGTCACTTGTGCCTCTGTGCCTTGGCGGGCAGTGCTAGGGTGTTGGCTGCTGCTGGTGGTGGTGGTTGTGAGGTCACTTGTGAAGCAGTGCGTGCTAGGCCAGTGCTGGTTGCCTGGCTGCTCTTGGCAGCTGTGAGGTGAGTGCTGCGTGAGGCCCTGGCAGGCATGTGTCAGTGTGGGAAGGTGCTGTTTGTCCTTGGGAGGTGCCTTTTGGTGTGGCCATTGGTGCTGTGGCTGGTGCCTTGTGGCCCAGGGTGTGGGAGGCCAGAGCTGGAGGCAGCATTGTGAGGTCACTTGTGCCTGTGTGCCTTGGCGGGCAGTGCTAGGGTGTTGGCTGCTGCTGGTGGTGGTGGTTGTGAGGTCACTTGTGAAGCAGTGCGTGCTAGGCCAGTGCTGGTTGCCTGGCTGCTCTTGGCAGCTGTGAGGTGAGTGCTGCGTGAGGCCGTCGCAGGCATGTGTCAGTGTGGGAAGGTGCTGTTTGTGCTTGGGAGGTGCCTTTTGGTGTGGCCATTGGTGCTGTGGCTGGTGCCTTGTGGCCCAGGGTGTGAGAGGCCAGAGCTGGAGGCAGCATTGTGAGGTCACTTGTGCCTGTGTGCCTTGGCGGGCAGTGCTAGGTTGTTGGCTGCTGGTGGTGGTGGTGGTTGTGAGGTGACTTGTGAAGCAGTGCGTGCTAGGCCAGTGCTGGTTGCCTGGCTGCTCTTGGCAGCTGTGAGGTGAGTGCTGCATGAGGCCCTGGCAGGCATGTGTCAGTGTGGGAAGGTGCTGTTTGTGCTTGGGAGGTGCCTTTTGGTGTGGCCATTGGTGCTGTGGCTGGTGCCTTGTGGCCCAGGGTGTGAGAGGCCAGAGCTGGAGGCAGCATTGTGAGGTCACTTGTGCCTGTGTGCCTTGGCGGGCAGTGCTAGGGTGTTGGCTGCTGCTGGTGGTGGTGGTTGTGAGGTGACTTGTGAAGCAGTGCGTGCTAGGCCAGTGCTGGTTGCCTGGCTGCTCTTGGCAGCTGTGAGGTGAGTGCTGCGTGAGGCCCTGGCAGGCATGTGTCAGTGTGGGAAGGTGCTGTTTGTCCTTGGGAGGTGCCTTTTGGTGTGGCCATTGGTGCCGTGGCTGGCGCCTTGTGGCCCAGGGTGTGCGAGGCAAGAGCTGGAGGCAGCATTGTGAGGTCACTTGTGCCTCTGTGCCTTGGCGGGCAGTGCTAGGGTGTTGGCTGCTGCTGGTGGTGGTGGTTGTGAGGTGACTTGTGAAGCAGTGCGTGCTAGGCCAGTGCTGGTTGCCTGGCTGCTCTTGGCAGCTGTGAGGTGAGTGCTGCGTGAGGCCCTGGCAGGCATGTGTCAGTGTGGGAAGGTGCTGTTTGTCCTTGGGAGGTGCCTTTTGGTGTGGCCATTGGTGCTGTGGCTGGTGCCTTGTGTCCCAGGGTGTGCGAGGCCAGAGCTGGAGGCAGCATTGTGAGGTCACTTGTGCCTGTGTGCCTTGGCGGGCAGTGCTAGGGTGTTGGCTGCTGCTGGTGGTGGTGGTTGTGAGGTCACTTGTGAAGCAGTGCGTGCTAGGCCAGTGCTGGTTGCCTGGCTGCTCTTGGCAGCTGTGAGGTGAGTGCTGCGTGAGGCCGTCGCAGGCATGTGTCAGTGTGGGAAGGTGCTGTTTGTGCTTGGGAGGTGCCTTTTGGTGTGGCCATTGGTGCCGTGGCTGGTGCCTTGTGGCCCAGGGTGTGAGAGGCCAGAGCTGGAGGCAGCATTGTGAGGTCACTTGTGCCTGTGTGCCTTGGCGGGCAGTGCTAGGGTGTTGGCTGCTGGTGGTGGTGGTGGTTGTGAGGTCACTTGTGAAGCAGTGCGTGCTAGGCCAGTGCTGGTTGCCTGGCTGCTCTTGGCAGCTGTGAGGTGAGTGCTGCGTGAGGCCCTGGCAGGCATGTGTCAATGTGGGAAGTTGCTGTTTGTCCTTGGGAGGTGCCTTTTGGTGTGGCCATTGGTGCTGTGGCTGGTGCCTTGTGGCCCAGGGTGTGGGAGGCCAGAGCTGGAGGCAGCATTGTGAGGTCACTTGTGCCTCTGTGGCTTGGCGGGCAGTGCTAGGGTGTTGGCTGCTGCTGGTGGTGGTGGTTGTGAGGTCACTTGTGAAGCAGTGCGTGCTAGGCCAGTGCTGGTTGCCTGGCTGCTCTTGGCAGCTGTGAGGTGAGTGCTGCGTGAGGCCCTGGCAGGCATGTGTCAGTGTGGGAAGGTGCTGTTTGTCCTTGGGAGGTGCCTTTTGGTGTGGCCATTGGTGCCGTGGCTGGTGCCTTGTAGCCGAGGGTGTGCGAGGCCAGAGCTGGAGGCAGCATTGTGAGGTCACTTGTGCCTCTGTGCCTTGGCGGGCAGTGCTAGGGTGTTGGCTGCTGCTGGTGGTGGTGGTTGTGAGGTGACTTGTGAAGCAGTGCGTGCTAGGCCAGTGCTGGTTGCCTGGCTGCTCTTGGCAGCTGTGAGGTGAGTGCTGCATGAGGCTGTCGCAGGCATGTGTCAGTGTGGGAAGGTGCTGTTTGTCCTTGGGAGGTGCCTTTTGGTGTGGCCATTGGTGCTGTGGCTGGTGCCTTGTGGCCCAGGGTGTGGGAGGCCAGAGCTGGAGGCAGCATTGTGAGGTCACTTGTGCCTCTGTGGCATGGCGGGCAGTGCTAGGGTGTTGGCTGCTGCTGGTGGTGGTGGTTGTGAGGTCACTTGTGAAGCAGTGCGTGCTAGGCCAGTGCTGGTTGCCTGGCTGCTCTTGGCAGCTGTGAGGTGAGTGCTGCGTGAGGCCCTGGCAGGCATGTGTCAGTGTGGGAAGGTGCTGTTTGTCCTTGGGAGGTGCCTTTTGGTGTGGCCATTGGTGCCGTGGCTGGTGCCTTGTAGCCGAGGGTGTGCGAGGCCAGAGCTGGAGGCAGCATTGTGAGGTCACTTGTGCCTGTGTGCCTTGGCGGGCAGTACTAGGATGTTGGCTGCTGGTGGTGGTGGTGGTTGTGAGGTGACTTGTGAAGCAGTGCGTGCTAGGCCAGTGCTGGTTGCCTGGCTGCTCTTGGCAGCTGTAAGGTGAGTGCTGCATGAGGCTGTCGCAGGCATGTGTCAGTGTGGGAAGGTGCTGTTTGTCCTTGGGAGGTGCCTTTTGGTGTGGCCATTGGTGCGTGGCTGGTGCCTTGTGGCCCAGGGTGTGGGAGGCCAGAGCTGGAGGCAGCATTGTGAGGTCACTTGTGCCTGTGTGCCTTGGCGGGCAGTGCTAGGGTGTTGGCTGCTGCTGGTGGTGGTGGTTGTGAGGTGACTTGTGAAGCAGTGCGTGCTAGGCCAGTGCTGGTTGCCTGGCTGCTCTTGGCAGCTGTGAGGTGAGTGCTGCGTGAGGCCCTGGCAGGCATGTGTCAGTGTGGGAAGGTGCTGTTTGTCCTTGGGAGGTGCCTTTTGGTGTGGCCATTGGTGCCGTGGCTGGTGCCTTGTGGCCCAGGGTGTGCGAGGCCAGAGCTGGAGGCAGCATTGTGAGGTCACTTGTGCCTGTGTGCCTTGGCAGGCAGTGCTAGGGTGTTGGCTGCTCGTGGTGGTGGTGGTTGTGAGGTGACTTGTGAAGCAGTGCGTGCTAGGCCAGTGCTGGTTGCCTGGCTGCTCTTGGCAGCTGTGAGGTGAGTGCTGCGTGAGGCCCTGGCAGGCATGTGTCAGTGTGGGAAGGTGCTGTTTGTGCTTGGGAGGTGCCTTTTGGTGTGGCCATTGGTGCCGTGGCTGGCGCCTTGTGGCCCAGGGTGTGAGAGGCCAGAGCTGGAGGCAGCATTGTGAGGTCACTTGTGCCTGTGTGCCTTGGCGGGCAGTGCTAGGATGTTGGCTGCTGGTGGTGGTGGTGGTTGTGAGGTGACTTGTGAAGCAGTGCGTGCTAGGCCAGTGCTGGTTGCCTGGCTGCTCTTGGCAGCTGTGAGGTGAGTGCTGCGTGAGGCCCTGGCAGGCATGTGTCAGTGTGGGAAGGTGCTGTTTGTCCTTGGGAGGTGCCTTTTGGTGTGGCCATTGGTGCCGTGGCTGGCGCCTTGTGGCCCAGGGTGTGCGAGGCAAGAGCTGGAGGCAGCATTGTGAGGTCACTTGTGCCTCTGTGCCTTGGCGGGCAGTGCTAGGGTGTTGGCTGCTGCTGGTGGTGGTGGTTGTGAGGTCACTTGTGAAGCAGTGCGTGCTAGGCCAGTGCTGGTTGCCTGGCTGCTCTTGGCAGCTGTGAGGTGAGTGCTGCGTGAGGCCCTGGCAGGCATGTGTCAGTGTGGGAAGGTGCTGTTTGTCCTTGGGAGGTGCCTTTTGGTGTGGCCATTGGTGCCGTGGCTGGTGCCTTGTGTCCCAGGGTGTGCGAGGCCAGAGCTGGAGGCAGCATTGTGAGGTCACTTGTGCCTGTGTGCCTTGGCGGGCAGTGCTAGGATGTTGGCTGCTGGTGGTGGTGGTGGTTGTGAGGTGACTTGTGAAGCAGTGCGTGCTAGGCCAGTCCTGGTTGCCTGGCTTCTCTTGGCAGCTGTGAGGTGAGTGCTGCATGAGGCTGTCGCAGGCATGTGTCAGTGTGGGAAGGTGCTGTTTGTGCTTGGGAGGTGCCTTTTGGTGTGGCCATTGGTGCGTGCCTGGTGCCTTGTGGCCCAGGGTGTGAGAGGCCAGAGCTGGAGGCAGCATTGTGAGGTCACTTGTGCCTGTGTGCCTTGGCGGGCAGTGCTAGGTTGTTGGCTGCTGGTGGTGGTGGTGGTTGTGAGGTGACTTGTGAAGCAGTGCGTGCTAGGCCAGTGCTGGTTGCCTGGCTGCTCTTGGCAGCTGTGAGGTGAGTGCTGCGTGAGGCCCTGGCAGGCATGTGTCAGTGTGGGAAGGTGCTGTTTGTGCTTGGGAGGTGCCTTTTGGTGTGGCCATTGGTGCTGTGGCTGGTGCCTTGTGGCCCAGGGTGTGAGAGGCCAGAGCTGGAGGCAGCATTGTGAGGTCACTTGTGCCTGTGTGCCTTGGCGGGCAGTGCTAGGGTGTTGGCTGCTGCTGGTGGTGGTGGTTGTGAGGTGACTTGTGAAGCAGTGCGTGCTAGGCCAGTGCTGGTTGCCTGGCTGCTCTTGGCAGCTGTGAGGTGAGTGCTGCGTGAGGCCCTGGCAGGCATGTGTCAGTGTGGGAAGGTGCTGTTTGTGCTTGGGAGGTGCCTTTTGGTGTGGCCATTGGTGCTGTGGCTGGTGCCTTGTGGCCCAGGGTGTGAGAGGCCAGAGCTGGAGGCAGCATTGTGAGGTCACTTGTGCCTGTGTGCCTTGGCGGGCAGTGCTAGGGTGTTGGCTGCTGGTGGTGGTGGTTGTGAGGTGACTTGTGAAGCAGTGCGTGCTAGGCCAGTGCTGGTTGCCTGGCTGCTCTTGGCAGCTGTGAGGTGAGTGCTGCGTGAGGCTGTCGTAGGCATGTGTCAGTGTGGGAAGGTGCTGTTTGTCCTTTGGAGGTGCCTTTTGGTGTGGCCATTGGTGCCGTGGCTGGTGCCTTGTGGCCCAGGGTGTGGGAGGCCAGAGCTGGAGGCAGCATTGTGAGGTCACTTGTGCCTGTGTGCCTTGGCGGGCAGTGCTAGGGTGTTGGCTGCTGGTGGTGGTGGTGGTTGTGAGGTCACTTGTGAAGCAGTGCGTGCTAGGCCAGTGCTGGTTGCCTGGCTGCTCTTGGCAGCTGTGAGGTGAGTGCAGGCCCTGGCAGGCATGTGTCAGTGTGGGAAGTTGCTGTTTGTCCTTGGGAGGTGCCTTTTGGTGTGGCCATTGGTGCTGTGGCTGGTGCCTTGTGGCCCAGGGTGTGGGAGGCCAGAGCTGGAGGCAGCATTGTGAGGTCACTTGTGCCTCTGTGGCTTGGCGGGCAGTGCTAGGGTGTTGGCTGCTGCTGGTGGTGGTGGTTGTGAGGTCACTTGTGAAGCAGTGCGTGCTAGGCCAGTGCTGGTTGCCTGGCTGCTCTTGGCAGCTGTGAGGTGAGTGCTGCGTGAGGCCCTGGAAGGCATGTGTCAGTGTGGGAAGGTGCTGTTTGTCCTTGGGAGGTGCCTTTTGGTGTGGCCATTGGTGCCGTGGCTGGTGCCTTGTAGCCGAGGGTGTGCGAGGCCAGAGCTGGAGGCAGCATTGTGAGGTCACTTGTGCCTGTGTGCCTTGGCGGGCAGTGCTAGGATGTTGGCTGCTGGTGGTGGTGGTGGTTGTGAGGTCACTTGTGAAGCAGTGCGTGCTAGGCCAGTGCTGGTTGCCTGGCTGCTCTTGGCAGCTGTGAGGTGAGTGCTGCATGAGGCTGTCGCAGGCATGTGTCAGTGTGGGAAGGTGCTGTTTGTGCTTGGGAGGTGCCTTTTGGTGTGGCCATTGGTGCGTGCTGGTGCCTTGTGGCCCAGGGTGTGCGAGGCCAGAGCTGGAGGCAGCATTGTGAGGTCACTTGTGCCTGTGTGCCTTGGCGGGCAGTGCTAGGGTGTTGGCTGCTGGTGGTGGTGGTGGTTGTGAGGTGACTTGTGAAGCAGTGCGTGCTAGGCCAGTGCTGGTTGCCTGGCTGCTCTTGGCAGCTGTGAGGTGAGTGCTGCGTGAGGCCCTGGCAGGCATGTGTCAGTGTGGGAAGGTGCTGTTTGTGCTTGGGAGGTGCCTTTTGGTGTGGCCATTGGTGCTGTGGCTGGTGCCTTGTGGCCCAGGGTGTGAGAGGCCAGAGCTGGAGGCAGCATTGTGAGGTCACTTGTGCCTGTGTGCCTTGGCGGGCAGTGCTAGGGTGTTGGCTGCTGCTGGTGGTGGTGGTTGTGAGGTGACTTGTGAAGCAGTGCGTGCTAGGCCAGTGCTGGTTGCCTGGCTGCTCTTGGCAGCTGTGAGGTGAGTGCTGCGTGAGGCCCTGGCAGGCATGTGTCAGTGTGGGAAGGTGCTGTTTGTCCTTGGGAGGTGCCTTTTGGTGTGGCCATTGGTGCCGTGGCTGGCGCCTTGTGGCCCAGGGTGTGCGAGGCAAGAGCTGGAGGCAGCATTGTGAGGTCACTTGTGCCTCTGTGCCTTGGCGGGCAGTGCTAGGGTGTTGGCTGCTGCTGGTGGTGGTGGTTGTGAGGTCACTTGTGAAGCAGTGCGTGCTAGGCCAGTGCTGGTTGCCTGGCTGCTCTTGGCAGCTGTGAGGTGAGTGCTGCGTGAGGCCCTGGCAGGCATGTGTCAGTGTGGGAAGGTGCTGTTTGTCCTTGGGAGGTGCCTTTTGGTGTGGCCATTGGTGCTGTGGCTGGTGCCTTGTGGCCCAGGGTGTGGGAGGCCAGAGCTGGAGGCAGCATTGTGAGGTCACTTGTGCCTGTGTGCCTTGGCGGGCAGTGCTAGGGTGTTGGCTGCTGCTGGTGGTGGTGGTTGTGAGGTCACTTGTGAAGCAGTGCGTGCTAGGCCAGTGCTGGTTGCCTGGCTGCTCTTGGCAGCTGTGAGGTGAGTGCTGCGTGAGGCCGTCGCAGGCATGTGTCAGTGTGGGAAGGTGCTGTTTGTGCTTGGGAGGTGCCTTTTGGTGTGGCCATTGGTGCTGTGGCTGGTGCCTTGTGGCCCAGGGTGTGAGAGGCCAGAGCTGGAGGCAGCATTGTGAGGTCACTTGTGCCTCTGTGCCTTGGCGGGCAGTGCTAGGTTGTTGGCTGCTGGTGGTGGTGGTGGTTGTGAGGTGACTTGTGAAGCAGTGCGTGCTAGGCCAGTGCTGGTTGCCTGGCTGCTCTTGGCAGCTGTGAGGTGAGTGCTGCATGAGGCCCTGGCAGGCATGTGTCAGTGTGGGAAGGTGCTGTTTGTGCTTGGGAGGTGCCTTTTGGTGTGGCCATTGGTGCTGTGGCTGGTGCCTTGTGGCCCAGGGTGTGAGAGGCCAGAGCTGGAGGCAGCATTGTGAGGTCACTTGTGCCTGTGTGCCTTGGCGGGCAGTGCTAGGGTGTTGGCTGCTGCTGGTGGTGGTGGTTGTGAGGTGACTTGTGAAGCAGTGCGTGCTAGGCCAGTGCTGGTTGCCTGGCTGCTCTTGGCAGCTGTGAGGTGAGTGCTGCGTGAGGCCCTGGCAGGCATGTGTCAGTGTGGGAAGGTGCTGTTTGTCCTTGGGAGGTGCCTTTTGGTGTGGCCATTGGTGCCGTGGCTGGCGCCTTGTGGCCCAGGGTGTGCGAGGCAAGAGCTGGAGGCAGCATTGTGAGGTCACTTGTGCCTCTGTGCCTTGGCGGGCAGTGCTAGGGTGTTGGCTGCTGCTGGTGGTGGTGGTTGTGAGGTCACTTGTGAAGCAGTGCGTGCTAGGCCAGTGCTGGTTGCCTGGCTGCTCTTGGCAGCTGTGAGGTGAGTGCTGCGTGAGGCCCTGGCAGGCATGTGTCAGTGTGGGAAGGTGAAGGTGCTGTTTGTCCTTGGGAGGTGCCTTTTGGTGTGGCCATTGGTGCTGTGGCTGGTGCCTTGTGTCCCAGGGTGTGCGAGGCCAGAGCTGGAGGCAGCATTGTGAGGTCACTTGTGCCTGTGTGCCTTGGCGGGCAGTGCTAGGGTGTTGGCTGCTGCTGGTGGTGGTGGTTGTGAGGTCACTTGTGAAGCAGTGCGTGCTAGGCCAGTGCTGGTTGCCTGGCTGCTCTTGGCAGCTGTGAGGTGAGTGCTGCGTGAGGCCGTCGCAGGCATGTGTCAGTGTGGGAAGGTGCTGTTTGTGCTTGGGAGGTGCCTTTTGGTGTGGCCATTGGTGCGTGGTGGGTGCCTTGTGGCCCAGGGTGTGAGAGGCCAGAGCTGGAGGCAGCATTGTGAGGTCACTTGTGCCTGTGTGCCTTGGCAGGCAGTGCTAGGGTGTTGGCTGCTGCTGGTGGTGGTGGTTGTGAGGTGACTTGTGAAGCAGTGCGTGCTAGGCCAGTCCTGGTTGCCTGGCTTCTCTTGGCAGCTGTGAGGTGAGTGCTGCATGAGGCTGTCGCAGGCATGTGTCAGTGTGGGAAGGTGCTGTTTGTGCTTGGGAGGTGCCTTTTGGTGTGGCCATTGGTGCGTGGCTGGTGCCTTGTGGCCCAGGGTGTGAGAGGCCAGAGCTGGAGGCAGCATTGTGAGGTCACTTGTGCCTGTGTGCCTTGGCGGGCAGTGCTAGGTTGTTGGCTGCTGGTGGTGGTGGTGGTTGTGAGGTGACTTGTAAAGCAGTGCGTGCTAGGCCAGTGCTGGTTGCCTGGCTGCTCTTGGCAGCTGTGAGGTGAGTGCTGCGTGAGGCCCTGGCAGGCATGTGTCAGTGTGGGAAGGTGCTGTTTGTGCTTGGGAGGTGCCTTTTGGTGTGGCCATTGGTGCTGTGGCTGGTGCCTTGTGGCCCAGGGTGTGAGAGGCCAGAGCTGGAGGCAGCATTGTGAGGTCACTTGTGCCTGTGTGCCTTGGCGGGCAGTGCTAGGGTGTTGGCTGCTGCTGGTGGTGGTGGTTGTGAGGTGACTTGTGAAGCAGTGCGTGCTAGGCCAGTGCTGGTTGCCTGGCTGCTCTTGGCAGCTGTGAGGTGAGTGCTGCGTGAGGCCCTGGCAGGCATGTGTCAGTGTGGGAAGGTGCTGTTTGTGCTTGGGAGGTGCCTTTTGGTGTGGCCATTGGTGCTGTGGCTGGTGCCTTGTGGCCCAGGGTGTGAGAGGCCAGAGCTGGAGGCAGCATTGTGAGGTCACTTGTGCCTGTGTGCCTTGGCGGGCAGTGCTAGGGTGTTGGCTGCTGGTGGTGGTGGTTGTGAGGTGACTTGTGAAGCAGTGCGTGCTAGGCCAGTGCTGGTTGCCTGGCTGCTCTTGGCAGCTGTGAGGTGAGTGCTGCGTGAGGCTGTCGCAGGCATGTGTCAGTGTGGGAAGGTGCTGTTTGTCCTTTGGAGGTGCCTTTTGGTGTGGCCATTGGTGCCGTGGCTGGTGCCTTGTGGCCCAGGGTGTGGGAGGCCAGAGCTGGAGGCAGCATTGTGAGGTCACTTGTGCCTGTGTGCCTTGGCGGGCAGTGCTAGGGTGTTGGCTGCTGCTGGTGGTGGTGGTTGTGAGGTCACTTGTGAAGCAGTGCGTGCTAGGCCAGTGCTGGTTGCCTGGCTGCTCTTGGCAGCTGTGAGGTGAGTGCTGCGTGAGGCCCTGGCAGGCATGTGTCAGTGTGGGAAGGTGCTGTTTGTGCTTGGGAGGTGCCTTTTGGTGTGGCCATTGGTGCTGTGGCTGGTGCCTTGTGGCCCAGGGTGTGAGAGGCCAGAGCTGGAGGCAGCATTGTGAGGTCACTTGTGCCTGTGTGCCTTGGCGGGCAGTGCTAGGGTGTTGGCTGCTGGTGGTGGTGGTTGTGAGGTGACTTGTGAAGCAGTGCGTGCTAGGCCAGTGCTGGTTGCCTGGCTGCTCTTGGCAGCTGTGAGGTGAGTGCTGCGTGAGGCTGTCGTAGGCATGTGTCAGTGTGGGAAGGTGCTGTTTGTCCTTTGGAGGTGCCTTTTGGTGTGGCCATTGGTGCCGTGGCTGGTGCCTTGTGGCCCAGGGTGTGGGAGGCCAGAGCTGGAGGCAGCATTGTGAGGTCACTTGTGCCTGTGTGCCTTGGCGGGCAGTGCTAGGGTGTTGGCTGCTGGTGGTGGTGGTGGTTGTGAGGTCACTTGTGAAGCAGTGCGTGCTAGGCCAGTGCTGGTTGCCTGGCTGCTCTTGGCAGCTGTGAGGTGAGTGCTGCGTGAGGCCCTGGCAGGCATGTGTCAATGTGGGAAGTTGCTGTTTGTCCTTGGGAGGTGCCTTTTGGTGTGGCCATTGGTGCTGTGGCTGGTGCCTTGTGGCCCAGGGTGTGGGAGGCCAGAGCTGGAGGCAGCATTGTGAGGTCACTTGTGCCTCTGTGGCTTGGCGGGCAGTGCTAGGGTGTTGGCTGCTGCTGGTGGTGGTGGTTGTGAGGTCACTTGTGAAGCAGTGCGTGCTAGGCCAGTGCTGGTTGCCTGGCTGCTCTTGGCAGCTGTGAGGTGAGTGCTGCGTGAGGCCCTGGCAGGCATGTGTCAGTGTGGGAAGGTGCTGTTTGTCCTTGGGAGGTGCCTTTTGGTGTGGCCATTGGTGCCGTGGCTGGTGCCTTGTAGCCGAGGGTGTGCGAGGCCAGAGCTGGAGGCAGCATTGTGAGGTCACTTGTGCCTCTGTGCCTTGGCGGGCAGTGCTAGGATGTTGGCTGCTGGTGGTGGTGGTGGTTGTGAGGTGACTTGTGAAGCAGTGCGTGCTAGGCCAGTGCTGGTTGCCTGGCTGCTCTTGGCAGCTGTGAGGTGAGTGCTGCATGAGGCTGTCGCAGGCATGTGTCAGTGTGGGAAGGTGCTGTTTGTCCTTGGGAGGTGCCTTTTGGTGTGGCCATTGGTGCGTGGCTGGTGCCTTGTGGCCCAGGGTGTGCGAGGCCAGAGCTGGAGGCAGCATTGTGAGGTCACTTGTGCCTGTGTGCCTTGGCGGGCAGTGCTAGGGTGTTGGCTGCTGCTGGTGGTGGTGGTTGTGAGGTGACTTGTGAAGCAGTGCGTGCTAGGCCAGTGCTGGTTGCCTGGCTGCTCTTGGCAGCTGTGAGGTGAGTGCTGCGTGAGGCCCTGGCAGGCATGTGTCAGTGTGGGAAGGTGCTGTTTGTCCTTGGGAGGTGCCTTTTGGTGTGGCCATTGGTGCCGTGGCTGGTGCCTTGTGGCCCAGGGTGTGAGAGGCCAGAGCTGGAGGCAGCATTGTGAGGTCACTTGTGCCTGTGTGCCTTGGCAGGCAGTGCTAGGGTGTTGGCTGCTGCTGCTGGTGGTGGTTGTGAGGTGACTTGTGAAGCAGTGCGTGCTAGGCCAGTCCTGGTTGCCTGGCTTCTCTTGGCAGCTGTGAGGTGAGTGCTGCATGAGGCTGTCGCAGGCATGTGTCAGTGTGGGAAGGTGCTGTTTGTGCTTGGGAGGTGCCTTTTGGTGTGGCCATTGGTGCGTGGCTGGTGCCTTGTGGCCCAGGGTGTGAGAGGCCAGAGCTGGAGGCAGCATTGTGAGGTCACTTGTGCCTGTGTGCCTTGGCGGGCAGTGCTAGGTTGTTGGCTGCTGGTGGTGGTGGTGGTTGTGAGGTCACTTGTGAAGCAGTGCGTGCTAGGCCAGTGCTGGTTGCCTGGCTGCTCTTGGCAGCTGTGAGGTGAGTGCTGCGTGAGGCCCTGGCAGGCATGTGTCAGTGTGGGAAGGTGCTGTTTGTGCTTGGGAGGTGCCTTTTGGTGTGGCCATTGGTGCTGTGGCTGGTGCCTTGTGGCCCAGGGTGTGAGAGGCCAGAGCTGGAGGCAGCATTGTGAGGTCACTTGTGCCTGTGTGCCTTGGCGGGCAGTGCTAGGGTGTTGGCTGCTGCTGGTGGTGGTGGTTGTGAGGTGACTTGTGAAGCAGTGCGTGCTAGGCCAGTGCTGGTTGCCTGGCTGCTCTTGGCAGCTGTGAGGTGAGTGCTGCGTGAGGCCCTGGCAGGCATGTGTCAGTGTGGGAAGGTGCTGTTTGTCCTTGGGAGGTGCCTTTTGGTGTGGCCATTGGTGCCGTGGCTGGCGCCTTGTGGCCCAGGGTGTGCGAGGCAAGAGCTGGAGGCAGCATTGTGAGGTCACTTGTGCCTCTGTGCCTTGGCGGGCAGTGCTAGGGTGTTGGCTGCTGCTGGTGGTGGTGGTTGTGAGGTCACTTGTGAAGCAGTGCGTGCTAGGCCAGTGCTGGTTGCCTGGCTGCTCTTGGCAGCTGTGAGGTGAGTGCTGCGTGAGGCCCTGGCAGGCATGTGTCAGTGTGGGAAGGTGCTGTTTGTCCTTGGGAGGTGCCTTTTGGTGTGGCCATTGGTGCTGTGGCTGGTGCCTTGTGTCCCAGGGTGTGCGAGGCCAGAGCTGGAGGCAGCATTGTGAGGTCACTTGTGCCTGTGTGCCTTGGCGGGCAGTGCTAGGGTGTTGGCTGCTGGTGGTGGTGGTGGTTGTGAGGTCACTTGTGAAGCAGTGCGTGCTAGGCCAGTGCTGGTTGCCTGGCTGCTCTTGGCAGCTGTGAGGTGAGTGCTGCGTGAGGCCGTCGCAGGCATGTGTCAGTGTGGTAAGGTGCTGTTTGTGCTTGGGAGGTGCCTTTTGGTGTGGCCATTGGTGCGTGGTGGGTGCCTTGTGGCCCAGGGTGTGAGAGGCCAGAGCTGGAGGCAGCATTGTGAGGTCACTTGTGCCTGTGTGCCTTGGCAGGCAGTGCTAGGGTGTTGGCTGCTGCTGCTGGTGGTGGTTGTGAGGTGACTTGTGAAGCAGTGCGTGCTAGGCCAGTCCTGGTTTCCTGGCTTCTCTTGCCAGCTGTGAGGTGAGTGCTGCATGAGGCTGTCGCAGGCATGTGTCAGTGTGGGAAGGTGCTGTTTGTGCTTGGGAGGTGCCTTTTGGTGTGGCCATTGGTGCGTGGCTGGTGCCTTGTGGCCCAGGGTGTGAGAGGCCAGAGCTGGAGGCAGCATTGTGAGGTCACTTGTGCCTGTGTGCCTTGGCGGGCAGTGCTAGGGTGTTGGCTGCTGCTGCTGGTGGTGGTTGTGAGGTGACTTGTGAAGCAGTGCGTGCTAGGCCAGTGCTGGTTGCCTGGCTGCTCTTGGCAGCTGTGAGGTGAGTGCTGCGTGAGGCCCTGGCAGGCATGTGTCAGTGTGGGAAGGTGCTGTTTGTCCTTGGGAGGTGCCTTTTGGTGTGGCCATTGGTGCCGTGGCTGGCGCCTTGTGGCCCAGGGTGTGCGAGGCAAGAGCTGGAGGCAGCATTGTGAGGTCACTTGTGCCTCTGTGCCTTGGCGGGCAGTGCTAGGGTGTTGGCTGCTGCTGGTGGTGGTGGTTGTGAGGTCACTTGTGAAGCAGTGCGTGCTAGGCCAGTGCTGGTTGCCTGGCTGCTCTTGGCAGCTGTGAGGTGAGTGCTGCGTGAGGCCCTGGCAGGCATGTGTCAGTGTGGGAAGGTGCTGTTTGTCCTTGGGAGGTGCCTTTTGGTGTGGCCATTGGTGCTGTGGCTGGTGCCTTGTGGCCCAGGGTGTGAGAGGCCAGAGCTGGAGGCAGCATTGTGAGGTCACTTGTGCCTGTGTGCCTTGGCGGGCAGTGCTAGGGTGTTGGCTGCTGCTGGTGGTGGTGGTTGTGAGGTGACTTGTGAAGCAGTGCGTGCTAGGCCAGTGCTGGTTGCCTGGCTGCTCTTGGCAGCTGTGAGGTGAGTGCTGCGTGAGGCCGTCGCAGGCATGTGTCAGTGTGGTAAGGTGCTGTTTGTGCTTGGGAGGTGCCTTTTGGTGTGGCCATTGGTGCGTGGTGGGTGCCTTGTGGCCCAGGGTGTGAGAGGCCAGAGCTGGAGGCAGCATTGTGAGGTCACTTGTGCCTGTGTGCCTTGGCAGGCAGTGCTAGGGTGTTGGCTGCTGCTGGTGGTGGTGGTTGTGAGGTGACTTGTGAAGCAGTGCGTGCTAGGCCAGTCCTGGTTTCCTGGCTTCTCTTGCCAGCTCTGAGGTGAGTGCTGCATGAGGCTGTCGCAGGCATGTGTCAGTGTGGGAAGGTGCTGTTTGTGCTTGGGAGGTGCCTTTTGGTGTGGCCATTGGTGCGTGGCTGGTGCCTTGTGGCCCAGGGTGTGAGAGGCCAGAGCTGGAGGCAGCATTGTGAGGTCACTTGTGCCTCTGTGCCTTGGCGGGCAGTGCTAGGATGTTGGCTGCTGGTGGTGGTGGTGGTTGTGAGGTGACTTGTGAAGCAGTGCGTGCTAGGCCAGTGCTGGTTGCCTGGCTGCTCTTGGCAGCTGTGAGGTGAGTGCTGCATGAGGCTGTCGCAGGCATGTGTCAGTGTGGGAAGGTGCTGTTTGTCCTTGGGAGGTGCCTTTTGGTGTGGCCATTGGTGCGTGGCTGGTGCCTTGTGGCCCAGGGTGTGCGAGGCCAGAGCTGGAGGCAGCATTGTGAGGTCACTTGTGCCTGTGTGCCTTGGCGGGCAGTGCTAGGGTGTTGGCTGCTGCTGGTGGTGGTGGTTGTGAGGTGACTTGTGAAGCAGTGCGTGCTAGGCCAGTGCTGGTTGCCTGGCTGCTCTTGGCAGCTGTGAGGTGAGTGCTGCGTGAGGCCCTGGCAGGCATGTGTCAGTGTGGGAAGGTGCTGTTTGTCCTTGGGAGGTGCCTTTTGGTGTGGCCATTGGTGCCGTGGCTGGTGCCTTGTGGCCCAGGGTGTGAGAGGCCAGAGCTGGAGGCAGCATTGTGAGGTCACTTGTGCCTGTGTGCCTTGGCAGGCAGTGCTAGGGTGTTGGCTGCTGCTGCTGGTGGTGGTTGTGAGGTGACTTGTGAAGCAGTGCGTGCTAGGCCAGTCCTGGTTGCCTGGCTTCTCTTGGCAGCTGTGAGGTGAGTGCTGCATGAGGCTGTCGCAGGCATGTGTCAGTGTGGGAAGGTGCTGTTTGTGCTTGGGAGGTGCCTTTTGGTGTGGCCATTGGTGCGTGGCTGGTGCCTTGTGGCCCAGGGTGTGAGAGGCCAGAGCTGGAGGCAGCATTGTGAGGTCACTTGTGCCTGTGTGCCTTGGCGGGCAGTGCTAGGTTGTTGGCTGCTGGTGGTGGTGGTGGTTGTGAGGTCACTTGTGAAGCAGTGCGTGCTAGGCCAGTGCTGGTTGCCTGGCTGCTCTTGGCAGCTGTGAGGTGAGTGCTGCGTGAGGCCCTGGCAGGCATGTGTCAGTGTGGGAAGGTGCTGTTTGTGCTTGGGAGGTGCCTTTTGGTGTGGCCATTGGTGCTGTGGCTGGTGCCTTGTGGCCCAGGGTGTGAGAGGCCAGAGCTGGAGGCAGCATTGTGAGGTCACTTGTGCCTGTGTGCCTTGGCGGGCAGTGCTAGGGTGTTGGCTGCTGCTGGTGGTGGTGGTTGTGAGGTGACTTGTGAAGCAGTGCGTGCTAGGCCAGTGCTGGTTGCCTGGCTGCTCTTGGCAGCTGTGAGGTGAGTGCTGCGTGAGGCCCTGGCAGGCATGTGTCAGTGTGGGAAGGTGCTGTTTGTCCTTGGGAGGTGCCTTTTGGTGTGGCCATTGGTGCCGTGGCTGGCGCCTTGTGGCCCAGGGTGTGCGAGGCAAGAGCTGGAGGCAGCATTGTGAGGTCACTTGTGCCTCTGTGCCTTGGCGGGCAGTGCTAGGGTGTTGGCTGCTGCTGGTGGTGGTGGTTGTGAGGTCACTTGTGAAGCAGTGCGTGCTAGGCCAGTGCTGGTTGCCTGGCTGCTCTTGGCAGCTGTGAGGTGAGTGCTGCGTGAGGCCCTGGCAGGCATGTGTCAGTGTGGGAAGGTGCTGTTTGTCCTTGGGAGGTGCCTTTTGGTGTGGCCATTGGTGCTGTGGCTGGTGCCTTGTGTCCCAGGGTGTGCGAGGCCAGAGCTGGAGGCAGCATTGTGAGGTCACTTGTGCCTGTGTGCCTTGGCGGGCAGTGCTAGGGTGTTGGCTGCTGGTGGTGGTGGTGGTTGTGAGGTCACTTGTGAAGCAGTGCGTGCTAGGCCAGTGCTGGTTGCCTGGCTGCTCTTGGCAGCTGTGAGGTGAGTGCTGCGTGAGGCCGTCGCAGGCATGTGTCAGTGTGGTAAGGTGCTGTTTGTGCTTGGGAGGTGCCTTTTGGTGTGGCCATTGGTGCGTGGTGGGTGCCTTGTGGCCCAGGGTGTGAGAGGCCAGAGCTGGAGGCAGCATTGTGAGGTCACTTGTGCCTGTGTGCCTTGGCAGGCAGTGCTAGGGTGTTGGCTGCTGCTGCTGGTGGTGGTTGTGAGGTGACTTGTGAAGCAGTGCGTGCTAGGCCAGTCCTGGTTTCCTGGCTTCTCTTGCCAGCTGTGAGGTGAGTGCTGCATGAGGCTGTCGCAGGCATGTGTCAGTGTGGGAAGGTGCTGTTTGTGCTTGGGAGGTGCCTTTTGGTGTGGCCATTGGTGCGTGGCTGGTGCCTTGTGGCCCAGGGTGTGAGAGGCCAGAGCTGGAGGCAGCATTGTGAGGTCACTTGTGCCTGTGTGCCTTGGCGGGCAGTGCTAGGGTGTTGGCTGCTGCTGCTGGTGGTGGTTGTGAGGTGACTTGTGAAGCAGTGCGTGCTAGGCCAGTGCTGGTTGCCTGGCTGCTCTTGGCAGCTGTGAGGTGAGTGCTGCGTGAGGCCCTGGCAGGCATGTGTCAGTGTGGGAAGGTGCTGTTTGTCCTTGGGAGGTGCCTTTTGGTGTGGCCATTGGTGCCGTGGCTGGCGCCTTGTGGCCCAGGGTGTGCGAGGCAAGAGCTGGAGGCAGCATTGTGAGGTCACTTGTGCCTCTGTGCCTTGGCGGGCAGTGCTAGGGTGTTGGCTGCTGCTGGTGGTGGTGGTTGTGAGGTCACTTGTGAAGCAGTGCGTGCTAGGCCAGTGCTGGTTGCCTGGCTGCTCTTGGCAGCTGTGAGGTGAGTGCTGCGTGAGGCCCTGGCAGGCATGTGTCAGTGTGGGAAGGTGCTGTTTGTCCTTGGGAGGTGCCTTTTGGTGTGGCCATTGGTGCTGTGGCTGGTGCCTTGTGGCCCAGGGTGTGAGAGGCCAGAGCTGGAGGCAGCATTGTGAGGTCACTTGTGCCTGTGTGCCTTGGCGGGCAGTGCTAGGGTGTTGGCTGCTGCTGGTGGTGGTGGTTGTGAGGTGACTTGTGAAGCAGTGCGTGCTAGGCCAGTGCTGGTTGCCTGGCTGCTCTTGGCAGCTGTGAGGTGAGTGCTGCGTGAGGCCGTCGCAGGCATGTGTCAGTGTGGTAAGGTGCTGTTTGTGCTTGGGAGGTGCCTTTTGGTGTGGCCATTGGTGCGTGGTGGGTGCCTTGTGGCCCAGGGTGTGAGAGGCCAGAGCTGGAGGCAGCATTGTGAGGTCACTTGTGCCTGTGTGCCTTGGCAGGCAGTGCTAGGGTGTTGGCTGCTGCTGGTGGTGGTGGTTGTGAGGTGACTTGTGAAGCAGTGCGTGCTAGGCCAGTCCTGGTTTCCTGGCTTCTCTTGCCAGCTCTGAGGTGAGTGCTGCATGAGGCTGTCGCAGGCATGTGTCAGTGTGGGAAGGTGCTGTTTGTGCTTGGGAGGTGCCTTTTGGTGTGGCCATTGGTGCGTGGCTGGTGCCTTGTGGCCCAGGGTGTGAGAGGCCAGAGCTGGAGGCAGCATTGTGAGGTCACTTGTGCCTGTGTGCCTTGGCGGGCAGTGCTAGGTTGTTGGCTGCTGGTGGTGGTGGTGGTTGTGAGGTGACTTGTGAAGCAGTGCGTGCTAGGCCAGTGCTGGTTGCCTGGCTGCTCTTGGCAGCTGTGAGGTGAGTGCTGCGTGAGGCCCTGGCAGGCATGTGTCAGTGTGGGAAGGTGCTGTTTGTGCTTGGGAGGTGCCTTTTGGTGTGGCCATTGGTGCTGTGGCTGGTGCCTTGTGGCCCAGGGTGTGAGAGGCCAGAGCTGGAGGCAGCATTGTGAGGTCACTTGTGCCTGTGTGCCTTGGCGGGCAGTGCTAGGGTGTTGGCTGCTGCTGGTGGTGGTGGTTGTGAGGTGACTTGTGAAGCAGTGCGTGCTAGGCCAGTGCTGGTTGCCTGGCTGCTCTTGGCAGCTGTGAGGTGAGTGCTGAGTGAGGCCCTGGCAGGCATGTGTCAGTGTGGGAAGGTGCTGTTTGTGCTTGGGAGGTGCCTTTTGGTGTGGCCATTGGTGCTGTGGCTGGTGCCTTGTGGCCCAGGGTGTGAGAGGCCAGAGCTGGAGGCAGCATTGTGAGGTCACTTGTGCCTGTGTGCCTTGGCGGGCAGTGCTAGGGTGTTGGCTGCTGGTGGTGGTGGTTGTGAGGTGACTTGTGAAGCAGTGCGTGCTAGGCCAGTGCTGGTTGCCTGGCTGCTCTTGGCAGCTGTGAGGTGAGTGCTGCGTGAGGCTGTCGTAGGCATGTGTCAGTGTGGGAAGGTGCTGTTTGTCCTTTGGAGGTGCCTTTTGGTGTGGCCATTGGTGCCGTGGCTGGTGCCTTGTGGCCCAGGGTGTGGGAGGCCAGAGCTGGAGGCAGCATTGTGAGGTCACTTGTGCCTGTGTGCCTTGGCGGGCAGTGCTAGGGTGTTGGCTGCTGGTGGTGGTGGTGGTTGTGAGGTCACTTGTGAAGCAGTGCATGCTAGGCCAGTGCTGGTTGCCTGGCTGCTCTTGGCAGCTGTGAGGTGAGTGCTGCGTGAGGCCCTGGCAGGCATGTGTCAGTGTGGGAAGTTGCTGTTTGTCCTTGGGAGGTGCCTTTTGGTGTGGCCATTGGTGCTGTGGCTGGTGCCTTGTGGCCTAGGGTGTTCGAGGCCAGAGCTGGAGGCAGCATTGTGAGGTCACTTGTGCCTGTGTGCCTTGGCGGGCAGTGCTAGGGTGTTGGCTGCTGCTGGTGGTGGTGGTTGTGAGGTGACTTGTGAAGCAGTGCGTGCTAGGCCAGTGCTGGTTGCCTGGCTGCTCTTGGCAGCTGTGAGGTGAGTGCTGCGTGAGGCCCTGGCAGGCATGTGTCAGTGTGGGAAGGTGCTGTTTGTGCTTGGGAGGTGCCTTTTGGTGTGGCCATTGGTGCCGTGGCTGGTGCCTTGTAGCCGAGGGTGTGCGAGGCCAGAGCTGGAGGCAGCATTGTGAGGTCACTTGTGCCTGTGTGCCTTGGCGGGCAGTGCTAGGATGTTGGCTGCTGGTGGTGGTGGTGGTTGTGAGGTGACTTGTGAAGCAGTGCGTGCTAGGCCAGTGCTGGTTGCCTGGCTGCTCTTGGCAGCTGTGAGGTGAGTGCTGCATGAGGCTGTCGCAGGCATGTGTCAGTGTGGGAAGGTGCTGTTTGTCCTTGGGAGGTGCCTTTTGGTGTGGCCATTGGTGCGTGGCTGGTGCCTTGTGGCCCAGGGTGTGGGAGGCCAGAGCTGGAGGCAGCATTGTGAGGTCACTTGTGCCTGTGTGCCTTGGCAGGCAGTGCTAGGGTGTTGGCTGCTGCTGGTGGTGGTGGTTGTGAGGTGACTTGTGAAGCAGTGCGTGCTAGGCCAGTGCTGGTTGCCTGGCTGCTCTTGGCAGCTGTGAGGTGAGTGCTGCGTGAGGCCCTGGCAGGCATGTGTCAGTGTGGGAAGGTGCTGTTTGTCCTTGGGAGGTGCCTTTTGGTGTGGCCATTGGTGCCGTGGCTGGTGCCTTGTGGCCCAGGGTGTGAGAGGCCAGAGCTGGAGGCAGCATTGTGAGGTCACTTGTGCCTGTGTGCCTTGGCAGGCAGTGCTAGGGTGTTGGCTGCTGCTGCTGGTGGTGGTTGTGAGGTGGCTTGTGAAGCAGTGCGTGCTAGGCCAGTCCTGGTTGCCTGGCTTCTCTTGGCAGCTGTGAGGTGAGTGCTGCATGAGGCTGTCGCAGGCATGTGTCAGTGTGGGAAGGTGCTGTTTGTGCTTGGGAGGTGCCTTTTGGTGTGGCCATTGGTGCGTGGCTGGTGCCTTGTGGCCCAGGGTGTGAGAGGCCAGAGCTGGAGGCAGCATTGTGAGGTCACTTGTGCCTGTGTGCCTTGGCGGGCAGTGCTAGGTTGTTGGCTGCTGGTGGTGGTGGTGGTTGTGAGGTGACTTGTGAAGCAGTGCGTGCTAGGCCAGTGCTGGTTGCCTGGCTGCTCTTGGCAGCTGTGAGGTGAGTGCTGCGTGAGGCCCTGGCAGGCATGTGTCAGTGTGGGAAGGTGCTGTTTGTGCTTGGGAGGTGCCTTTTGGTGTGGCCATTGGTGCTGTGGCTGGTGCCTTGTGGCCCAGGGTGTGAGAGGCCAGAGCTGGAGGCAGCATTGTGAGGTCACTTGTGCCTGTGTGCCTTGGCGGGCAGTGCTAGGGTGTTGGCTGCTGCTGGTGGTGGTGGTTGTGAGGTGACTTGTGAAGCAGTGCGTGCTAGGCCAGTGCTGGTTGCCTGGCTGCTCTTGGCAGCTGTGAGGTGAGTGCTGCGTGAGGCCCTGGCAGGCATGTGTCAGTGTGGGAAGGTGCTGTTTGTGCTTGGGAGGTGCCTTTTGGTGTGGCCATTGGTGCTGTGGCTGGTGCCTTGTGGCCCAGGGTGTGAGAGGCCAGAGCTGGAGGCAGCATTGTGAGGTCACTTGTGCCTGTGTGCCTTGGCGGGCAGTGCTAGGGTGTTGGCTGCTGCTGGTGGTGGTGGTTGTGAGGTGACTTGTGAAGCAGTGCGTGCTAGGCCAGTGCTGGTTGCCTGGCTGCTCTTGGCAGCTGTGAGGTGAGTGCTGCGTGAGGCCCTGGCAGGCATGTGTCAGTGTGGGAAGGTGCTGTTTGTCCTTGGGAGGTGCCTTTTGGTGTGGCCATTGGTGCTGTGGCTGGTGCCTTGTGTCCCAGGGTGTGAGAGGCCAGAGCTGGAGGCAGCATTGTGAGGTCACTTGTGCCTGTGTGCCTTGGCGGGCAGTGCTAGGGTGTTGGCTGCTGGTGGTGGTGGTGGTTGTGAGGTGACTTGGGAAGCAGTGCGTGCTAGGCCAGTGCTGGTTGCCTGGCTGCTCTTGGCAGCTGTGAGGTGAGTGCTGCGTGAGGCCGTCGCAGGCATGTGTCAGTGTGGGAAGGTGCTGTTTGTGCTTGGGAGGTGCCTTTTGGTGTGGCCATTGGTGCTGTGGCTGGTGCCTTGTGGCCCAGGGTGTGGGAGGCCAGAGCTGGAGGCAGCATTGTGAGGTCACTTGTGCCTCTGTGGCTTGGCGGGCAGTGCTAGGGTGTTGGCTGCTGCTGGTGGTGGTGGTTGTGAGGTCACTTGTGAAGCAGTGCGTGCTAGGCCAGTGCTGGTTGCCTGGCTGCTCTTGGCAGCTGTGAGGTGAGTGCTGCGTGAGGCCCTGGCAGGCATGTGTCAGTGTGGGAAGGTGCTGTTTGTCCTTGGGAGGTGCCTTTTGGTGTGGCCATTGGTGCCGTGGCTGGCGCCTTGTGGCCCAGGGTGTGCGAGGCAAGAGCTGGAGGCAGCATTGTGAGGTCACTTGTGCCTGTGTGCCTTGGCGGGCAGTGCTAGGGTGTTGGCTGCTGCTGGTGGTGGTGGTTGTGAGGTGACTTGTGAAGCAGTGCATGCTAGGCCAGTGCTGGTTGCCTGGCTGCTCTTGGCAGCTGTGAGGTGAGTGCTGCGTGAGGCCCTGGCAGGCATGTGTCAGTGTGGGAAGGTGCTGTTTGTGCTTGGGAGGTGCCTTTTGGTGTGGCCATTGGTGCTGTGGCTGGTGCCTTGTGGCCCAGGGTGTGAGAGGCCAGAGCTGGAGGCAGCATTGTGAGGTCACTTGTGCCTGTGTGCCTTGGCGGGCAGTGCTAGGGTGTTGGCTGCTGCTGGTGGTGGTGGTTGTGAGGTGACTTGTGAAGCAGTGCGTGCTAGGCCAGTGCTGGTTGCCTGGCTGCTCTTGGCAGCTGTAAGGTGAGTGCTGCGTGAGGCCCTGGCAGGCATGTGTCAGTGTGGGAAGGTGCTGTTTGTCCTTGGGAGGTGCCTTTTGGTGTGGCCATTGGTGCTGTGGCTGGTGCCTTGTGGCCCAGGGTGTGAGAGGCCAGAGCTGGAGGCAGCATTGTGAGGTCACTTGTGCCTGTGTGCCTTGGCGGGCAGTGCTAGGGTGTTGGCTGCTCGTGGTGGTGGTGGTTGTGAGGTGACTTGTGAAGCAGTGCGTGCTAGGCCAGTGCTGGTTGCCTGGCTGCTCTTGGCAGCTGTGAGGTGAGTGCTGCGTGAGGCCGTCGCAGGCATGTGTCAGTGTGGGAAGGTGCTGTTTGTCCTTGGGAGGTGCCTTTTGGTGTGGCCATTGGTGCTGTGGCTGGTGCCTTGTGGCCCAGGGTGTGAGAGGCCAGAGCTGGAGGCAGCATTGTGAGGTCACTTGTGCCTGTGTGCCTTGGCGGGCAGTGCTAGGGTGTTGGCTGCTGCTGGTGGTGGTGGTTGTGAGGTGACTTGTGAAGCAGTGCGTGCTAGGCCAGTGCTGGTTGCCTGGCTGCTCTTGGCAGCTGTGAGGTGAGTGCTGCGTGAGGCCCTGGCAGGCATGTGTCAGTGTGGGAAGGTGCTGTTTGTGCTTGGGAGGTGCCTTTTGGTGTGGCCATTGGTGCCGTGGCTGGCGCCTTGTGGCCCAGGGTGTGCGAGGCAAGAGCTGGAGGCAGCATTGTGAGGTCACTTGTGCCTCTGTGCCTTGGCGGGCAGTGCTAGGGTGTTGGCTGCTGCTGGTGGTGGTGGTTGTGAGGTCACTTGTGAAGCAGTGCGTGCTAGGCCAGTGCTGGTTGCCTGGCTGCTCTTGGCAGCTGTGAGGTGAGTGCTGCGTGAGGCCCTGGCAGGCATGTGTCAGTGTGGGAAGGTGCTGTTTGTGCTTGGGAGGTGCCTTTTGGTGTGGCCATTGGTGCTGTGGCTGGTGCCTTGTGTCCCAGGGTGTGCGAGGCCAGAGCTGGAGGCAGCATTGTGAGGTCACTTGTGCCTGTGTGCCTTGGCGGGCAGTGCTAGGGTGTTGGCTGCTGCTGGTGGTGGTGGTTGTGAGGTCACTTGTGAAGCAGTGCGTGCTAGGCCAGTGCTGGTTGCCTGGCTGCTCTTGGCAGCTGTGAGGTGAGTGCTGCGTGAGGCCGTCGCAGGCATGTGTCAGTGTGGGAAGGTGCTGTTTGTGCTTGGGAGGTGCCTTTTGGTGTGGCCATTGGTGCGTGGTGGGTGCCTTGTGGCCCAGGGTGTGAGAGGCCAGTGCTGGAGGCAGCATTGTGAGGTCACTTGTGCCTGTGTGCCTTGGCAGGCAGTGCTAGGGTGTTGGCTGCTTCTGTTGGTGGTGGTTGTGAGGTCACTTGTGAAGCAGTGCGTGCTAGGCCAGTGCTGGTTGCCTGGCTGCTCTTGGCAGCTGTGAGGTGAGTGCTGCATGAGGCTGTCGCAGGCATGTGTCAGTGTGGGAAGGTGCTGTTTGTCCTTGGGAGGTGCCTTTTGGTGTGGCCATTGGTGCTGTGGCTGGTGCCTTGTGGCCCAGGGTGTGAGAGGCCAGAGCTGGAGGCAGCATTGTGAGGTCACTTGTGCCTGTGTGCCTTGGCGGGCAGTGCTAGGGTGTTGGCTGCTGGTGGTGGTGGTTGTGAGGTGACTTGTGAAGCAGTGCGTGCTAGGCCAGTGCTGGTTGCCTGGCTGCTCTTGGCAGCTGTGAGGTGAGTGCTGCGTGAGGCCCTGGCAGGCATGTGTCAGTGTGGGAAGGTGCTGTTTGTCCTTGGGAGGTGCCTTTTGGTGTGGCCATTGGTGCTGTGGCTGGTGCCTTGTGTCCCAGGGTGTGAGAGGCCAGAGCTGGAGGCAGCATTGTGAGGTCACTTGTGCCTGTGTGCCTTGGCGGGCAGTGCTAGGGTGTTGGCTGCTGCTGGTGGTGGTGGTTGTGAGGTCACTTGTGAAGCAGTGCGTGCTAGGCCAGTGCTGGTTGCCTGGCTGCTCTTGGCAGCTGTGAGGTGAGTGCTGCGTGAGGCCCTGGCAGGCATGTGTCAGTGTGGGAAGTTGCTGTTTGTCCTTGGGAGGTGCCTTTTGGTGTGGCCATTGGTGCCGTGGCTGGCGCCTTGTGGCCCAGGGTGTGCGAGGCAAGAGCTGGAGGCAGCATTGTGAGGTCACTTGTGCCTGTGTGCCTTGGCGGGCAGTGCTAGGGTGTTGGCTGCTGCTGGTGGTGGTGGTTGTGAGGTGACTTGTGAAGCAGTGCATGCTAGGCCAGTGCTGGTTGCCTGGCTGCTCTTGGCAGCTGTGAGGTGAGTGCTGCGTGAGGCCCTGGCAGGCATGTGTCAGTGTGGGAAGGTGCTGTTTGTGCTTGGGAGGTGCCTTTTGGTGTGGCCATTGGTGCTGTGGCTGGTGCCTTGTGGCCCAGGGTGTGAGAGGCCAGAGCTGGAGGCAGCATTGTGAGGTCACTTGTGCCTGTGTGCCTTGGCGGGCAGTGCTAGGGTGTTGGCTGCTGCTGGTGGTGGTGGTTGTGAGGTGACTTGTGAAGCAGTGCGTGCTAGGCCAGTGCTGGTTGCCTGGCTGCTCTTGGCAGCTGTAAGGTGAGTGCTGCGTGAGGCCCTGGCAGGCATGTGTCAGTGTGGGAAGGTGCTGTTTGTCCTTGGGAGGTGCCTTTTGGTGTGGCCATTGGTGCTGTGGCTGGTGCCTTGTGGCCCAGGGTGTGAGAGGCCAGAGCTGGAGGCAGCATTGTGAGGTCACTTGTGCCTGTGTGCCTTGGCGGGCAGTGCTAGGGTGTTGGCTGCTCGTGGTGGTGGTGGTTGTGAGGTGACTTGTGAAGCAGTGCGTGCTAGGCCAGTGCTGGTTGCCTGGCTGCTCTTGGCAGCTGTGAGGTGAGTGCTGCGTGAGGCCGTCGCAGGCATGTGTCAGTGTGGGAAGGTGCTGTTTGTCCTTGGGAGGTGCCTTTTGGTGTGGCCATTGGTGCTGTGGCTGGTGCCTTGTGGCCCAGGGTGTGAGAGGCCAGAGCTGGAGGCAGCATTGTGAGGTCACTTGTGCCTGTGTGCCTTGGCGGGCAGTGCTAGGGTGTTGGCTGCTGCTGGTGGTGGTGGTTGTGAGGTGACTTGTGAAGCAGTGCGTGCTAGGCCAGTGCTGGTTGCCTGGCTGCTCTTGGCAGCTGTGAGGTGAGTGCTGCGTGAGGCCCTGGCAGGCATGTGTCAGTGTGGGAAGGTGCTGTTTGTGCTTGGGAGGTGCCTTTTGGTGTGGCCATTGGTGCCGTGGCTGGCGCCTTGTGGCCCAGGGTGTGCGAGGCAAGAGCTGGAGGCAGCATTGTGAGGTCACTTGTGCCTCTGTGCCTTGGCGGGCAGTGCTAGGGTGTTGGCTGCTGCTGGTGGTGGTGGTTGTGAGGTCACTTGTGAAGCAGTGCGTGCTAGGCCAGTGCTGGTTGCCTGGCTGCTCTTGGCAGCTGTGAGGTGAGTGCTGCGTGAGGCCCTGGCAGGCATGTGTCAGTGTGGGAAGGTGCTGTTTGTGCTTGGGAGGTGCCTTTTGGTGTGGCCATTGGTGCTGTGGCTGGTGCCTTGTGTCCCAGGGTGTGCGAGGCCAGAGCTGGAGGCAGCATTGTGAGGTCACTTGTGCCTGTGTGCCTTGGCGGGCAGTGCTAGGGTGTTGGCTGCTGCTGGTGGTGGTGGTTGTGAGGTCACTTGTGAAGCAGTGCGTGCTAGGCCAGTGCTGGTTGCCTGGCTGCTCTTGGCAGCTGTGAGGTGAGTGCTGCGTGAGGCCGTCGCAGGCATGTGTCAGTGTGGGAAGGTGCTGTTTGTGCTTGGGAGGTGCCTTTTGGTGTGGCCATTGGTGCGTGGTGGGTGCCTTGTGGCCCAGGGTGTGAGAGGCCAGTGCTGGAGGCAGCATTGTGAGGTCACTTGTGCCTGTGTGCCTTGGCAGGCAGTGCTAGGGTGTTGGCTGCTTCTGTTGGTGGTGGTTGTGAGGTCACTTGTGAAGCAGTGCGTGCTAGGCCAGTGCTGGTTGCCTGGCTGCTCTTGGCAGCTGTGAGGTGAGTGCTGCATGAGGCTGTCGCAGGCATGTGTCAGTGTGGGAAGGTGCTGTTTGTCCTTGGGAGGTGCCTTTTGGTGTGGCCATTGGTGCTGTGGCTGGTGCCTTGTGGCCCAGGGTGTGAGAGGCCAGAGCTGGAGGCAGCATTGTGAGGTCACTTGTGCCTGTGTGCCTTGGCGGGCAGTGCTAGGGTGTTGGCTGCTGGTGGTGGTGGTTGTGAGGTGACTTGTGAAGCAGTGCGTGCTAGGCCAGTGCTGGTTGCCTGGCTGCTCTTGGCAGCTGTGAGGTGAGTGCTGCGTGAGGCCCTGGCAGGCATGTGTCAGTGTGGGAAGGTGCTGTTTGTCCTTGGGAGGTGCCTTTTGGTGTGGCCATTGGTGCTGTGGCTGGTGCCTTGTGTCCCAGGGTGTGAGAGGCCAGAGCTGGAGGCAGCATTGTGAGGTCACTTGTGCCTGTGTGCCTTGGCGGGCAGTGCTAGGGTGTTGGCTGCTGCTGGTGGTGGTGGTTGTGAGGTCACTTGTGAAGCAGTGCGTGCTAGGCCAGTGCTGGTTGCCTGGCTGCTCTTGGCAGCTGTGAGGTGAGTGCTGCGTGAGGCCCTGGCAGGCATGTGTCAGTGTGGGAAGTTGCTGTTTGTCCTTGGGAGGTGCCTTTTGGTGTGGCCATTGGTGCCGTGGCTGGCGCCTTGTGGCCCAGGGTGTGCGAGGCAAGAGCTGGAGGCAGCATTGTGAGGTCACTTGTGCCTGTGTGCCTTGGCGGGCAGTGCTAGGGTGTTGGCTGCTGCTGGTGGTGGTGGTTGTGAGGTGACTTGTGAAGCAGTGCATGCTAGGCCAGTGCTGGTTGCCTGGCTGCTCTTGGCAGCTGTGAGGTGAGTGCTGCGTGAGGCCCTGGCAGGCATGTGTCAGTGTGGGAAGGTGCTGTTTGTGCTTGGGAGGTGCCTTTTGGTGTGGCCATTGGTGCTGTGGCTGGTGCCTTGTGGCCCAGGGTGTGAGAGGCCAGAGCTGGAGGCAGCATTGTGAGGTCACTTGTGCCTGTGTGCCTTGGCGGGCAGTGCTAGGGTGTTGGCTGCTGCTGGTGGTGGTGGTTGTGAGGTGACTTGTGAAGCAGTGCGTGCTAGGCCAGTGCTGGTTGCCTGGCTGCTCTTGGCAGCTGTAAGGTGAGTGCTGCGTGAGGCCCTGGCAGGCATGTGTCAGTGTGGGAAGGTGCTGTTTGTCCTTGGGAGGTGCCTTTTGGTGTGGCCATTGGTGCTGTGGCTGGTGCCTTGTGGCCCAGGGTGTGAGAGGCCAGAGCTGGAGGCAGCATTGTGAGGTCACTTGTGCCTGTGTGCCTTGGCGGGCAGTGCTAGGGTGTTGGCTGCTCGTGGTGGTGGTGGTTGTGAGGTGACTTGTGAAGCAGTGCGTGCTAGGCCAGTGCTGGTTGCCTGGCTGCTCTTGGCAGCTGTGAGGTGAGTGCTGCGTGAGGCCGTCGCAGGCATGTGTCAGTGTGGGAAGGTGCTGTTTGTCCTTGGGAGGTGCCTTTTGGTGTGGCCATTGGTGCTGTGGCTGGTGCCTTGTGGCCCAGGGTGTGAGAGGCCAGAGCTGGAGGCAGCATTGTGAGGTCACTTGTGCCTGTGTGCCTTGGCGGGCAGTGCTAGGGTGTTGGCTGCTGCTGGTGGTGGTGGTTGTGAGGTGACTTGTGAAGCAGTGCGTGCTAGGCCAGTGCTGGTTGCCTGGCTGCTCTTGGCAGCTGTGAGGTGAGTGCTGCGTGAGGCCCTGGCAGGCATGTGTCAGTGTGGGAAGGTGCTGTTTGTCCTTGGGAGGTGCCTTTTGGTGTGGCCATTGGTGCCGTGGCTGGCGCCTTGTGGCCCAGGGTGTGCGAGGCAAGAGCTGGAGGCAGCATTGTGAGGTCACTTGTGCCTCTGTGCCTTGGCGGGCAGTGCTAGGGTGTTGGCTGCTGCTGGTGGTGGTGGTTGTGAGGTCACTTGTGAAGCAGTGCGTGCTAGGCCAGTGCTGGTTGCCTGGCTGCTCTTGGCAGCTGTGAGGTGAGTGCTGCGTGAGGCCCTGGCAGGCATGTGTCAGTGTGGGAAGGTGCTGTTTGTGCTTGGGAGGTGCCTTTTGGTGTGGCCATTGGTGCTGTGGCTGGTGCCTTGTGTCCCAGGGTGTGCGAGGCCAGAGCTGGAGGCAGCATTGTGAGGTCACTTGTGCCTGTGTGCCTTGGCGGGCAGTGCTAGGGTGTTGGCTGCTGCTGGTGGTGGTGGTTGTGAGGTCACTTGTGAAGCAGTGCGTGCTAGGCCAGTGCTGGTTGCCTGGCTGCTCTTGGCAGCTGTGAGGTGAGTGCTGCGTGAGGCCGTCGCAGGCATGTGTCAGTGTGGGAAGGTGCTGTTTGTGCTTGGGAGGTGCCTTTTGGTGTGGCCATTGGTGCGTGGTGGGTGCCTTGTGGCCCAGGGTGTGAGAGGCCAGAGCTGGAGGCAGCATTGTGAGGTCACTTGTGCCTGTGTGCCTTGGCAGGCAGTGCTAGGGTGTTGGCTGCTGCTGGTGGTGGTGGTTGTGAGGTGACTTGTGAAGCAGTGCGTGCTAGGCCAGTGCTGGTTGCCTGGCTGCTCTTGGCAGCTGTGAGGTGAGTGCTGCATGAGGCTGTCGCAGGCATGTGTCAGTGTGGGAAGGTGCTGTTTGTCCTTGGGAGGTGCCTTTTGGTGTGGCCATTGGTGCTGTGGCTGGTGCCTTGTGGCCCAGGGTGTGAGAGGCCAGAGCTGGAGGCAGCATTGTGAGGTCACTTGTGCCTGTGTGCCTTGGCGGGCAGTGCTAGGGTGTTGGCTGCTGGTGGTGGTGGTTGTGAGGTGACTTGTGAAGCAGTGCGTGCTAGGCCAGTGCTGGTTGCCTGGCTGCTCTTGGCAGCTGTGAGGTGAGTGCTGCGTGAGGCCCTGGCAGGCATGTGTCAGTGTGGGAAGGTGCTGTTTGTCCTTGGGAGGTGCCTTTTGGTGTGGCCATTGGTGCTGTGGCTGGTGCCTTGTGGCCCAGGGTGTGAGAGGCCAGAGCTGGAGGCAGCATTGTGAGGTCACTTGTGCCTGTGTGCCTTGGCGGGCAGTGCTAGGGTGTTGGCTGCTGCTGGTGGTGGTGGTTGTGAGGTCACTTGTGAAGCAGTGCGTGCTAGGCCAGTGCTGGTTGCCTGGCTGCTCTTGGCAGCTGTGAGGTGAGTGCTGCGTGAGGCCGTCGCAGGCATGTGTCAGTGTGGTAAGGTGCTGTTTGTGCTTGGGAGGTGCCTTTTTGTGTGGCCATTGGTGCCGTGGCTGGTGCCTTGTGGCCCAGGGTGTGAGAGGCCAGAGCTGGAGGCAGCATTGTGAGGTCACTTGTGCCTGTGTGCCTTGGCGGGCAGTGCTAGGGTGTTGGCTGCTGCTGCTGGTGGTGGTTGTGAGGTGACTTGTGAAGCAGTGCGTGCTAGGCCAGTCCTGGTTGCCTGGCTTCTCTTGGCAGCTGTGAGGTGAGTGCTGCATGAGGCTGTCGCAGGCATGTGTCAGTGTGGGAAGGTGCTGTTTGTCCTTGGGAGGTGCCTTTTGGTGTGGCCATTGGTGCGTGGTTGGTGCCTTGTGGCCCAGGGTGTGAGAGGCCAGAGCTGGAGGCAGCATTGTGAGGTCACTTGTGCCTGTGTGCCTTGGCGGGCAGTGCTAGGGTGTTGGCTGCTGCTGGTGGTGGTGGTTGTGAGGTCACTTGTGAAGCAGTGCGTGCTAGGCCAGTGCTGCTTGCCTGGCTGCTCTTGGCAGCTGTGAGGTGAGTGCTGCGTGAGGCCCTGTCAGGCATGTGTCAGTGTGGGAAGGTGCTGTTTGTGCTTGGGAGGTGCCTTTTGGTGTGGCCATTGGTGCTGTGGCTGGTGCCTTGTGTCCCAGGGTGTGCGAGGCCAGAGCTGGAGGCAGCATTGTGAGGTCACTTGTGCCTGTGTGCCTTGACGGGCAGTGCTAGGGTGTTGGCTGCTGCTGCTGGTGGTGGTTGTGAGGTGACTTGTGAAGCAGTGCGTGCTAGGCCAGTGCTGGTTGCCTGGCTGCTCTTGGCAGCTGTGAGGTGAGTGCTGCGTGAGGCCCTGGCAGGCATGTGTCAGTGTGGGAAGGTGCTGTTTGTCCTTGGGAGGTGCCTTTTGGTGTGGCCATTGGTGCTGTGGCTGGTGCCTTGTGTCCCAGGGTGTGAGAGGCCAGAGCTGGAGGCAGCATTGTGAGGTCACTTGTGCCTGTGTGCCTTGGCGGGCAGTGCTAGGGTGTTGGCTGCTGGTGGTGGTGGTGGTTGTGAGGTGACTTGGGAAGCAGTGCGTGCTAGGCCAGTGCTGGTTGCCTGGCTGCTCTTGGCAGCTGTGAGGTGAGTGCTGCGTGAGGCCGTCGCAGGCATGTGTCAGTGTGGGAAGGTGCTGTTTGTGCTTGGGAGGTGCCTTTTGGTGTGGCCATTGGTGCTGTGGCTGGTGCCTTGTGGCCCAGGGTGTGGGAGGCCAGAGCTGGAGGCAGCATTGTGAGGTCACTTGTGCCTCTGTGGCTTGGCGGGCAGTGCTAGGGTGTTGGCTGCTGCTGGTGGTGGTGGTTGTGAGGTCACTTGTGAAGCAGTGCGTGCTAGGCCAGTGCTGGTTGCCTGGCTGCTCTTGGCAGCTGTGAGGTGAGTGCTGCATGAGGCCCTGGCAGGCATGTGTCAGTGTGGGAAGGTGCTGTTTGTCCTTGGGAGGTGCCTTTTGGTGTGGCCATTGGTGCCGTGGCTGGCGCCTTGTGGCCCAGGGTGTGCGAGGCAAGAGCTGGAGGCAGCATTGTGAGGTCACTTGTGCCTGTGTGCCTTGGCGGGCAGTGCTAGGGTGTTGGCTGCTGCTGGTGGTGGTGGTTGTGAGGTGACTTGTGAAGCAGTGCATGCTAGGCCAGTGCTGGTTGCCTGGCTGCTCTTGGCAGCTGTGAGGTGAGTGCTGCGTGAGGCCCTGGCAGGCATGTGTCAGTGTGGGAAGGTGCTGTTTGTGCTTGGGAGGTGCCTTTTGGTGTGGCCATTGGTGCTGTGGCTGGTGCCTTGTGGCCCAGGGTGTGAGAGGCCAGAGCTGGAGGCAGCATTGTGAGGTCACTTGTGCCTGTGTGCCTTGGCGGGCAGTGCTAGGGTGTTGGCTGCTGCTGGTGGTGGTGGTTGTGAGGTGACTTGTGAAGCAGTGCGTGCTAGGCCAGTGCTGGTTGCCTGGCTGCTCTTGGCAGCTGTAAGGTGAGTGCTGCGTGAGGCCCTGGCAGGCATGTGTCAGTGTGGGAAGGTGCTGTTTGTCCTTGGGAGGTGCCTTTTGGTGTGGCCATTGGTGCTGTGGCTGGTGCCTTGTGTCCCAGGGTGTGAGAGGCCAGAGCTGGAGGCAGCATTGTGAGGTCACTTGTGCCTGTGTGCCTTGGCGGGCAGTGCTAGGGTGTTGGCTGCTCGTGGTGGTGGTGGTTGTGAGGTGACTTGTGAAGCAGTGCGTGCTAGGCCAGTGCTGGTTGCCTGGCTGCTCTTGGCAGCTGTGAGGTGAGTGCTGCGTGAGGCCCTGGCAGGCATGTGTCAGTGTGGGAAGGTGCTGTTTGTCCTTGGGAGGTGCCTTTTGGTGTGGCCATTGGTGCTGTGGCTGGTGCCTTGTGGCCCAGGGTGTGAGAGGCCAGAGCTGGAGGCAGCATTGTGAGGTCACTTGTGCCTGTGTGCCTTGGCGGGCAGTGCTAGGGTGTTGGCTGCTGCTGGTGGTGGTGGTTGTGAGGTGACTTGTGAAGCAGTGCGTGCTAGGCCAGTGCTGGTTGCCTGGCTGCTCTTGGCAGCTGTGAGGTGAGTGCTGCGTGAGGCCCTGGCAGGCATGTGTCAGTGTGGGAAGGTGCTGTTTGTCCTTGGGAGGTGCCTTTTGGTGTGGCCATTGGTGCCGTGGCTGGCGCCTTGTGGCCCAGGGTGTGCGAGGCAAGAGCTGGAGGCAGCATTGTGAGGTCACTTGTGCCTGTGTGCCTTGGCGGGCAGTGCTAGGGTGTTGGCTGCTGCTGGTGGTGGTGGTTGTGAGGTCACTTGTGAAGCAGTGCGTGCTAGGCCAGTGCTGGTTGCCTGGCTGCTCTTGGCAGCTGTGAGGTGAGTGCTGCGTGAGGCCCTGGCAGGCATGTGTCAGTGTGGGAAGGTGCTGTTTGTGCTTGGGAGGTGCCTTTTGGTGTGGCCATTGGTGCTGTGGCTGGTGCCTTGTGTCCCAGGGTGTGCGAGGCCAGAGCTGGAGGCAGCATTGTGAGGTCACTTGTGCCTGTGTGCCTTGGCGGGCAGTGCTAGGGTGTTGGCTGCTGCTGGTGGTGGTGGTTGTGAGGTCACTTGTGAAGCAGTGTGTGCTAGGCCAGTGCTGGTTGCCTGGCTGCTCTTGGCAGCTGTGAGGTGAGTGCTGCGTGAGGCCCTCGCAGGCATGTGTCAGTGTGGGAAGGTGCTGTTTGTCCTTGGGAGGTGCCTTTTGGTGTGGCCATTGGTGCGTGGTGGGTGCCTTGTGGCCCAGGGTGTGAGAGGCCAGTGCTGGAGGCAGCATTGTGAGGTCACTTGTGCCTGTGTGCCTTGGCAGGCAGTGCTAGGGTGTTGGCTGCTGCTGGTGGTGGTGGTTGTGAGGTCACTTGTGAAGCAGTGCGTGCTAGGCCAGTGCTGGTTGCCTGGCTGCTCTTGGCAGCTGTGAGGTGAGTGCTGCATGAGGCTGTCGCAGGCATGTGTCAGTGTGGGAAGGTGCTGTTTGTCCTTGGGAGGTGCCTTTTGGTGTGGCCATTGGTGCTGTGGCTGGTGCCTTGTGGCCCAGGGTGTGAGAGGCCAGAGCTGGAGGCAGCATTGTGAGGTCACTTGTGCCTGTGTGCCTTGGCGGGCAGTGCTAGGGTGTTGGCTGCTGGTGGTGGTGGTTGTGAGGTGACTTGTGAAGCAGTGCGTGCTAGGCCAGTGCTGGTTGCCTGGCTGCTCTTGGCAGCTGTGAGGTGAGTGCTGCGTGAGGCCCTGGCAGGCATGTGTCAGTGTGGGAAGGTGCTGTTTGTCCTTGGGAGGTGCCTTTTGGTGTGGCCATTGGTGCTGTGGCTGGTGCCTTGTGTCCCAGGGTGTGAGAGGCCAGAGCTGGAGGCAGCATTGTGAGGTCACTTGTGCCTGTGTGCCTTGGCGGGCAGTGCTAGGGTGTTGGCTGCTGCTGGTGGTGGTGGTTGTGAGGTCACTTGTGAAGCAGTGCGTGCTAGGCCAGTGCTGGTTGCCTGGCTGCTCTTGGCAGCTGTGAGGTGAGTGCTGCGTGAGGCCCTGGCAGGCATGTGTCAGTGTGGGAAGGTGCTGTTTGTCCTTGGGAGGTGCCTTTTGGTGTGGCCATTGGTGCCGTGGCTGGCGCCTTGTGGCCCAGGGTGTGCGAGGCAAGAGCTGGAGGCAGCATTGTGAGGTCACTTGTGCCTGTGTGCCTTGGCGGGCAGTGCTAGGGTGTTGGCTGCTGCTGGTGGTGGTGGTTGTGAGGTGACTTGTGAAGCAGTGCATGCTAGGCCAGTGCTGGTTGCCTGGCTGCTCTTGGCAGCTGTGAGGTGAGTGCTGCGTGAGGCCCTGGCAGGCATGTGTCAGTGTGGGAAGGTGCTGTTTGTGCTTGGGAGGTGCCTTTTGGTGTGGCCATTGGTGCTGTGGCTGGTGCCTTGTGGCCCAGGGTGTGAGAGGCCAGAGCTGGAGGCAGCATTGTGAGGTCACTTGTGCCTGTGTGCCTTGGCGGGCAGTGCTAGGGTGTTGGCTGCTGCTGGTGGTGGTGGTTGTGAGGTGACTTGTGAAGCAGTGCGTGCTAGGCCAGTGCTGGTTGCCTGGCTGCTCTTGGCAGCTGTAAGGTGAGTGCTGCGTGAGGCCCTGGCAGGCATGTGTCAGTGTGGGAAGGTGCTGTTTGTCCTTGGGAGGTGCCTTTTGGTGTGGCCATTGGTGCTGTGGCTGGTGCCTTGTGGCCCAGGGTGTGAGAGGCCAGAGCTGGAGGCAGCATTGTGAGGTCACTTGTGCCTGTGTGCCTTGGCGGGCAGTGCTAGGGTGTTGGCTGCTCGTGGTGGTGGTGGTTGTGAGGTGACTTGTGAAGCAGTGCGTGCTAGGCCAGTGCTGGTTGCCTGGCTGCTCTTGGCAGCTGTGAGGTGAGTGCTGCGTGAGGCCGTCGCAGGCATGTGTCAGTGTGGGAAGGTGCTGTTTGTCCTTGGGAGGTGCCTTTTGGTGTGGCCATTGGTGCTGTGGCTGGTGCCTTGTGGCCCAGGGTGTGAGAGGCCAGAGCTGGAGGCAGCATTGTGAGGTCACTTGTGCCTGTGTGCCTTGGCGGGCAGTGCTAGGGTGTTGGCTGCTGCTGGTGGTGGTGGTTGTGAGGTGACTTGTGAAGCAGTGCGTGCTAGGCCAGTGCTGGTTGCCTGGCTGCTCTTGGCAGCTGTAAGGTGAGTGCTGCGTGAGGCCCTGGCAGGCATGTGTCAGTGTGGGAAGGTGCTGTTTGTCCTTGGGAGGTGCCTTTTGGTGTGGCCATTGGTGCCGTGGCTGGCGCCTTGTGGCCCAGGGTGTGCGAGGCAAGAGCTGGAGGCAGCATTGTGAGGTCACTTGTGCCTCTGTGCCTTGGCGGGCAGTGCTAGGGTGTTGGCTGCTGCTGGTGGTGGTGGTTGTGAGGTCACTTGTGAAGCAGTGCGTGCTAGGCCAGTGCTGGTTGCCTGGCTGCTCTTGGCAGCTGTGAGGTGAGTGCTGCGTGAGGCCCTGTCAGGCATGTGTCAGTGTGGGAAGGTGCTGTTTGTGCTTGGGAGGTGCCTTTTGGTGTGGCCATTGGTGCTGTGGCTGGTGCCTTGTGTCCCAGGGTGTGCGAGGCCAGAGCTGGAGGCAGCATTGTGAGGTCACTTGTGCCTGTGTGCCTTGGCGGGCAGTGCTAGGGTGTTGGCTGCTGCTGGTGGTGGTGGTTGTGAGGTCACTTGTGAAGCAGTGCGTGCTAGGCCAGTGCTGGTTGCCTGGCTGCTCTTGGCAGCTGTGAGGTGAGTGCTGCGTGAGGCCGTCGCAGGCATGTGTCAGTGTGGGAAGGTGCTGTTTGTGCTTGGGAGGTGCCTTTTGGTGTGGCCATTGGTGCGTGGTGGGTGCCTTGTGGCCCAGGGTGTGAGAGGCCAGTGCTGGAGGCAGCATTGTGAGGTCACTTGTGCCTGTGTGCCTTGGCAGGCAGTGCTAGGGTGTTGGCTGCTGCTGGTGGTGGTGGTTGTGAGGTGACTTGTGAAGCAGTGCGTGCTAGGCCAGTGCTGGTTGCCTGGCTGCTCTTGGCAGCTGTGAGGTGAGTGCTGCATGAGGCTGTCGCAGGCATGTGTCAGTGTGGGAAGGTGCTGTTTGTCCTTGGGAGGTGCCTTTTGGTGTGGCCATTGGTGCTGTGGCTGGTGCCTTGTGGCCCAGGGTGTGAGAGGCCAGAGCTGGAGGCAGCATTGTGAGGTCACTTGTGCCTGTGTGCCTTGGCGGGCAGTGCTAGGGTGTTGGCTGCTGGTGGTGGTGGTTGTGAGGTGACTTGTGAAGCAGTGCGTGCTAGGCCAGTGCTGGTTGCCTGGCTGCTCTTGGCAGCTGTGAGGTGAGTGCTGCGTGAGGCCCTGGCAGGCATGTGTCAGTGTGGGAAGGTGCTGTTTGTCCTTGGGAGGTGCCTTTTGGTGTGGCCATTGGTGCTGTGGCTGGTGCCTTGTGTCCCAGGGTGTGAGAGGCCAGAGCTGGAGGCAGCATTGTGAGGTCACTTGTGCCTGTGTGCCTTGGCGGGCAGTGCTAGGGTGTTGGCTGCTGCTGGTGGTGGTGGTTGTGAGGTCACTTGTGAAGCAGTGCGTGCTAGGCCAGTGCTGGTTGCCTGGCTGCTCTTGGCAGCTGTGAGGTGAGTGCTGCGTGAGGCCGTCGCAGGCATGTGTCAGTGTGGTAAGGTGCTGTTTGTGCTTGGGAGGTGCCTTTTTGTGTGGCCATTGGTGCCGTGGCTGGTGCCTTGTGGCCCAGGTGTGAGAGGCCAGAGCTGGAGGCAGCATTGTGAGGTCACTTGTGCCTGTGTGCCTTGGCGGGCAGTGCTAGGGTGTTGGCTGCTGCTGCTGGTGGTGGTTGTGAGGTGACTTGTGAAGCAGTGCGTGCTAGGCCAGTCCTGGTTGCCTGGCTTCTCTTGGCAGCTGTGAGGTGAGTGCTGCATGAGGCTGTCGCAGGCATGTGTCAGTGTGGGAAGGTGCTGTTTGTCCTTGGGAGGTGCCTTTTGGTGTGGCCATTGGTGCGTGGTTGGTGCCTTGTGGCCCAGGGTGTGAGAGGCCAGAGCTGGAGGCAGCATTGTGAGGTCACTTGTGCCTGTGTGCCTTGGCGGGCAGTGCTAGGGTGTTGGCTGCTGCTGGTGGTGGTGGTTGTGAGGTCACTTGTGAAGCAGTGCGTGCTAGGCCAGTGCTGCTTGCCTGGCTGCTCTTGGCAGCTGTGAGGTGAGTGCTGCGTGAGGCCCTGGCAGGCATGTGTCAGTGTGGGAAGGTGCTGTTTGTGCTTGGGAGGTGCCTTTTGGTGTGGCCATTGGTGCTGTGGCTGGTGCCTTGTGGCCCAGGGTGTGAGAGGCCAGAGCTGGAGGCAGCATTGTGAGGTCACTTGTGCCTGTGTGCCTTGACGGGCAGTGCTAGGGTGTTGGCTGCTGCTGCTGGTGGTGGTTGTGAGGTGACTTGTGAAGCAGTGCGTGCTAGGCCAGTGCTGGTTGCCTGGCTGCTCTTGGCAGCTGTGAGGTGAGTGCTGCGTGAGGCCCTGGCAGGCATGTGTCAGTGTGGGAAGGTGCTGTTTGTCCTTGGGAGGTGCCTTTTGGTGTGGCCATTGGTGCTGTGGCTGGTGCCTTGTGCCCCAGGGTGTGCGAGGCCAGAGCTGGAGGCAGCATTGTGAGGTCACTTGTGCCTGTGTGCCTTGGCGGGCAGTGCTAGGGTGTTGGCTGCTGCTGGTGCTGGTGGTTGTGAGGTGACTTGTGAAGTAGTGTGTGCTAGGCCAGTGCTGGTTGCCTGGCTGCTCTTGGCAGCTGTGAGGTGAGTGCTGCATGAGGCCCTGGCAGGCATGTGTCAGTGTGGGAAGGTGCTGTTTGTCCTTGGGAGGTGCCCTTTGGTGTGGCCATTGGTGCCGTGGCTGGTGCCTTGTGTCCCAGGGTGTGCGAGGCCAGAGCTGGAGGCAGCATTGTGAGGTCACTTGTGCCTGTGTGCCTTGGCGGGCAGTGCTAGGGTGTTGGCTGCTGCTGGTGCTGGTGGTTGTGAGGTGACTTGTGAAGCAGTGTGTGCTAGGCCAGTGCTGGTTGCCTGGCTGCTCTTGGCAGCTGTGAGGTGAGTGCTGCATGAGGCCCTGGCAGGCATGTGTCAGTGTGGGAAGGTGCTGTTTGTCCTTGGGAGGTGCCCTTTGGTGTGGCCATTGGTGCCGTGGCTGGTGCCTTGTGTCCCAGGGTGTGCGAGGCCAGAGCTGGAGGCAGCATTGTGAGGTCACTTGTGCCTGTGTGCCTTGGCGGGCAGTGCTAGGGTGTTGGCTGCTGGTGGTGGTGGTTGTGAGGTGACTTGTGAAGCAGTGCGTGCTAGGCCAGTGCTGGTTGCCTGGCTGCTCTTGGCAGCTGTGAGGTGAGTGCTGCGTGAGGCCCTGGCAGGCATGTGTCAGTGTGGGAAGGTGCTGTTTGTCCTTGGGAGGTGCCTTTTGGTGTGGCCATTGGTGCGTGGCTGGTGCCTTGTGGCCCAGGGTGTGAGAGGCCAGAGCTGGAGGCAGCATTGTGAGGTCACTTGTGCCTCTTTGCCTTGGCAGGCAGTGCTAGGGTGTTGGCTGCTGCTGGTGGTGGTGGTTGTGAGGTGACTTGTGAAGCAGTGCGTGCTAGGCCAGTGCTGGTTGCCTGGCTGCTCTTGGCAGCTGTGAGGTGAGTGCTGCGTGAGGCGCTGGCAGGCATGTGTCAGTGTGGGAAGGTGCTGTTTGTCCTTGGGAGGTGCCTTTTGGTGTGGCCATTGGTGCCGTGGCTGGCGCCTTGTGGCCCAGGGTGTGAGAGGCCAGAGCTGGAGGCAGCATTGTGAGGTCACTTGTGCCTGTGTGCCTTGGTGGGCAGTGCTAGGGTGTTGGCTGCTGCTGGTGGTGGTGGTTGTGAGGTCACTTGTGAAGCAGTGCGTGCTAGGCCATTGCTGGTTTCCTGACTGCTCTTGGCAGCTGTGAGGTGAGTGCTGCGTGAGGCCCTCGCAGGCATGTGTCAGTGTGGGAAGGTGCTGTTTGTGCTTGGGAGGTGCCTTTTGGTGTGGCCATTGGTGCCGTGGCTGGTGCCTTGTGGCCCAGGGTGTGCGAGGCCAGAGCTGGAGGCAGCATTGTGAGGTCACTTGTGCCTGTGTGCCTTGGCGGGCAGTGCTAGGGTGTTGGCTGCTGCTGCTGGTGGTGGTTGTGAGGTGACTTGTGAAGCAGTGCGTGCTAGGCCAGTGCTGGTTGCCTGGCTGCTCTTGGCAGCTGTGAGGTGAGTGCTGCGTGAGGCCCTGGCAGGTATGTGTCAGTGTGGGAAGGTGCTGTTTGTCCTTGGGAGGTGCCTTTTGGTGTGGCCATTGGTGCTGTGGCTGGTGCCTTGTGGCCCAGGGTGTGCGAGGCCAGAGCTGGAGGCAGCATTGTGAGGTCACTTGTGCCTGTGTGCCTTGGCGGGCAGTGCTAGGGTGTTGGCTGCTGCTGGTGCTGGTGGTTGTGAGGTGACTTGTGAAGCAGTGTGTGCTAGGCCAGTGCTGGTTGCCTGGCTGCTCTTGGCAGCTGTGAGGTGAGTGCTGCATGAGGCCCTGGCAGGCATGTGTCAGTGTGGGAAGGTGCTGTTTGTCCTTGGGAGGTGCCCTTTGGTGTGGCCATTGGTGCCGTGGCTGGTGCCTTGTGTCCCAGGGTGTGCGAGGCCAGAGCTGGAGGCAGCATTGTGAGGTCACTTGTGCCTGTGTGCCTTGGCGGGCAGTGCTAGGGTGTTGGCTGCTGCTGTTGCTGGTGGTTGTGAGGTGACTTGTGAAGCAGTATGTGCTAGGCCAGTGCTGGTTGCCTGGCTGCTCTTGGCAGCTGTGAGGTGAGTGCTGCATGAGGCCCTGGCAGGCATGTGTCAGTGTGGGAAGGTGCTGTTTGTCTTTGGGAGGTGCCCTTTGGTGTGGCCATTGGTGCCGTGGCTGGTGCCTTGTGTCCCAGGGTGTGCGAGGCCAGAGCTGGAGGCAGCATTGTGAGGTCACTTGTGCCTGTGTGCCTTGGCGGGCAGTGCTAGGGTGTTGGCTGCTGGTGGTGGTGGTTGTGAGGTGACTTGTGAAGCAGTGCGTGCTAGGCCAGTGCTGGTTGCCTGGCTGCTCTTGGCAGCTGTGAGGTGAGTGCTGCGTGAGGCCGTCGCAGGCATGTGTCAGTGTGGGAATGTGCTGTTTGTCCTTGGGAGGTGCCTTTTGGTGTGGCCATTGGTGCGTGGCTGGTGCCTTGTGGCCCAGGGTGTGAGAGGCCAGAGCTGGAGGCAGCATTGTGAGGTCACTTGTGCCTCTTTGCCTTGGCAGGCAGTGCTAGGGTGTTGGCTGCTGCTGGTGGTGGTGGTTGTGAGGTGACTTGTGAAGCAGTGCGTGCTAGGCCAGTGCTGGTTGCCTGGCTGCTCTTGGCAGCTGTGAGGTGAGTGCTGCGTGAGGCGCTGGCAGGCATGTGTCAGTGTGGGAAGGTGCTGTTTGTCCTTGGGAGGTGCCTTTTGGTGTGGCCATTGGTGCCGTGGCTGGCGCCTTGTGGCCCAGGGTGTGAGAGGCCAGAGCTGGAGGCAGCATTGTGAGGTCACTTGTGCCTGTGTGCCTTGGTGGGCAGTGCTAGGGTGTTGGCTGCTGCTGGTGGTGGTGGTTGTGAGGTCACTTGTGAAGCAGTGCGTGCTAGGCCAGTGCTGGTTGCCTGGCTGCTCTTGGCAGCTGTGAGGTGAGTGCTGCGTGAGGCCCTGTCAGGCATGTGTCAGTGTGGGAAGGTGCTGTTTGTGCTTGGGAGGTGCCTTTTGGTGTGGCCATTGGTGCTGTGGCTGGTGCCTTGTGTCCCAGGGTGTGCGAGGCCAGAGCTGGAGGCAGCATTGTGAGGTCACTTGTGCCTGTGTGCCTTGGCGGGCAGTGCTAGGGTGTTGGCTGCTGCTGGTGGTGGTGGTTGTGAGGTCACTTGTGAAGCAGTGCGTGCTAGGCCAGTGCTGGTTGCCTGGCTGCTCTTGGCAGCTGTGAGGTGAGTGCTGCGTGAGGCCGTCGCAGGCATGTGTCAGTGTGGGAAGGTGCTGTTTGTGCTTGGGAGGTGCCTTTTGGTGTGGCCATTGGTGCGTGGTGGGTGCCTTGTGGCCCAGGGTGTGAGAGGCCAGTGCTGGAGGCAGCATTGTGAGGTCACTTGTGCCTGTGTGCCTTGGCAGGCAGTGCTAGGGTGTTGGCTGCTGCTGGTGGTGGTGGTTGTGAGGTGACTTGTGAAGCAGTGCGTGCTAGGCCAGTGCTGGTTGCCTGGCTGCTCTTGGCAGCTGTGAGGTGAGTGCTGCATGAGGCTGTCGCAGGCATGTGTCAGTGTGGGAAGGTGCTGTTTGTCCTTGGGAGGTGCCTTTTTGTGTGGCCATTGGTGCTGTGGCTGGTGCCTTGTGGCCCAGGGTGTGAGAGGCCAGAGCTGGAGGCAGCATTGTGAGGTCACTTGTGCCTGTGTGCCTTGGCGGGCAGTGCTAGGGTGTTGGCTGCTGGTGGTGGTGGTTGTGAGGTGACTTGTGAAGCAGTGCGTGCTAGGCCAGTGCTGGTTGCCTGGCTGCTCTTGGCAGCTGTGAGGTGAGTGCTGCGTGAGGCCCTGGCAGGCATGTGTCAGTGTGGGAAGGTGCTGTTTGTCCTTGGGAGGTGCCTTTTGGTGTGGCCATTGGTGCTGTGGCTGGTGCCTTGTGTCCCAGGGTGTGAGAGGCCAGAGCTGGAGGCAGCATTGTGAGGTCACTTGTGCCTGTGTGCCTTGGCGGGCAGTGCTAGGGTGTTGGCTGCTGCTGGTGGTGGTGGTTGTGAGGTCACTTGTGAAGCAGTGCGTGCTAGGCCAGTGCTGGTTGCCTGGCTGCTCTTGGCAGCTGTGAGGTGAGTGCTGCGTGAGGCCGTCGCAGGCATGTGTCAGTGTGGTAAGGTGCTGTTTGTGCTTGGGAGGTGCCTTTTTGTGTGGCCATTGGTGCCGTGGCTGGTGCCTTGTGGCCCAGGGTGTGAGAGGCCAGAGCTGGAGGCAGCATTGTGAGGTCACTTGTGCCTGTGTGCCTTGGCGGGCAGTGCTAGGGTGTTGGCTGCTGCTGCTGGTGGTGGTTGTGAGGTGACTTGTGAAGCAGTGCGTGCTAGGCCAGTCCTGGTTGCCTGGCTTCTCTTGGCAGCTGTGAGGTGAGTGCTGCATGAGGCTGTCGCAGGCATGTGTCAGTGTGGGAAGGTGCTGTTTGTCCTTGGGAGGTGCCTTTTGGTGTGGCCATTGGTGCGTGGTTGGTGCCTTGTGGCCCAGGGTGTGAGAGGCCAGAGCTGGAGGCAGCATTGTGAGGTCACTTGTGCCTGTGTGCCTTGGCGGGCAGTGCTAGGGTGTTGGCTGCTGCTGGTGGTGGTGGTTGTGAGGTCACTTGTGAAGCAGTGCGTGCTAGGCCAGTGCTGCTTGCCTGGCTGCTCTTGGCAGCTGTGAGGTGAGTGCTGCGTGAGGCCCTGGCAGGCATGTGTCAGTGTGGGAAGGTGCTGTTTGTGCTTGGGAGGTGCCTTTTGGTGTGGCCATTGGTGCTGTGGCTGGTGCCTTGTGGCCCAGGGTGTGAGAGGCCAGAGCTGGAGGCAGCATTGTGAGGTCACTTGTGCCTGTGTGCCTTGACGGGCAGTGCTAGGGTGTTGGCTGCTGCTGCTGGTGGTGGTTGTGAGGTGACTTGTGAAGCAGTGCGTGCTAGGCCAGTGCTGGTTGCCTGGCTGCTCTTGGCAGCTGTGAGGTGAGTGCTGCGTGAGGCCCTGGCAGGCATGTGTCAGTGTGGGAAGGTGCTGTTTGTCCTTGGGAGGTGCCTTTTGGTGTGGCCATTGGTGCTGTGGCTGGTGCCTTGTGCCCCAGGGTGTGCGAGGCCAGAGCTGGAGGCAGCATTGTGAGGTCACTTGTGCCTGTGTGCCTTGGCGGGCAGTGCTAGGGTGTTGGCTGCTGCTGGTGCTGGTGGTTGTGAGGTGACTTGTGAAGTAGTGTGTGCTAGGCCAGTGCTGGTTGCCTGGCTGCTCTTGGCAGCTGTGAGGTGAGTGCTGCATGAGGCCCTGGCAGGCATGTGTCAGTGTGGGAAGGTGCTGTTTGTCCTTGGGAGGTGCCCTTTGGTGTGGCCATTGGTGCCGTGGCTGGTGCCTTGTGTCCCAGGGTGTGCGAGGCCAGAGCTGGAGGCAGCATTGTGAGGTCACTTGTGCCTGTGTGCCTTGGCGGGCAGTGCTAGGGTGTTGGCTGCTGCTGGTGCTGGTGGTTGTGAGGTGACTTGTGAAGCAGTGTGTGCTAGGCCAGTGCTGGTTGCCTGGCTGCTCTTGGCAGCTGTGAGGTGAGTGCTGCATGAGGCCCTGGCAGGCATGTGTCAGTGTGGGAAGGTGCTGTTTGTCCTTGGGAGGTGCCCTTTGGTGTGGCCATTGGTGCCGTGGCTGGTGCCTTGTGTCCCAGGGTGTGCGAGGCCAGAGCTGGAGGCAGCATTGTGAGGTCACTTGTGCCTGTGTGCCTTGGCGGGCAGTGCTAGGGTGTTGGCTGCTGGTGGTGGTGGTTGTGAGGTGACTTGTGAAGCAGTGCGTGCTAGGCCAGTGCTGGTTGCCTGGCTGCTCTTGGCAGCTGTGAGGTGAGTGCTGCGTGAGGCCCTGGCAGGCATGTGTCAGTGTGGGAAGGTGCTGTTTGTCCTTGGGAGGTGCCTTTTGGTGTGGCCATTGGTGCGTGGCTGGTGCCTTGTGGCCCAGGGTGTGAGAGGCCAGAGCTGGAGGCAGCATTGTGAGGTCACTTGTGCCTCTTTGCCTTGGCAGGCAGTGCTAGGGTGTTGGCTGCTGCTGGTGGTGGTGGTTGTGAGGTGACTTGTGAAGCAGTGCGTGCTAGGCCAGTGCTGGTTGCCTGGCTGCTCTTGGCAGCTGTGAGGTGAGTGCTGCGTGAGGCGCTGGCAGGCATGTGTCAGTGTGGGAAGGTGCTGTTTGTCCTTGGGAGGTGCCTTTTGGTGTGGCCATTGGTGCCGTGGCTGGCGCCTTGTGGCCCAGGGTGTGAGAGGCCAGAGCTGGAGGCAGCATTGTGAGGTCACTTGTGCCTGTGTGCCTTGGCGGGCAGTGCTAGGGTGTTGGCTGCTGCTGGTGGTGGTGGTTGTGAGGTCACTTGTGAAGCAGTGCGTGCTAGGCCATTGCTGGTTTCCTGACTGCTCTTGGCAGCTGTGAGGTGAGTGCTGCGTGAGGCCCTCGCAGGCATGTGTCAGTGTGGGAAGGTGCTGTTTGTGCTTGGGAGGTGCCTTTTGGTGTGGCCATTGGTGCCGTGGCTGGTGCCTTGTGGCCCAGGGTGTGCGAGGCCAGAGCTGGAGGCAGCATTGTGAGGTCACTTGTGCCTGTGTGCCTTGGCGGGCAGTGCTAGGGTGTTGGCTGCTGCTGCTGGTGGTGGTTGTGAGGTGACTTGTGAAGCAGTGCGTGCTAGGCCAGTGCTGGTTGCCTGGCTGCTCTTGGCAGCTGTGAGGTGAGTGCTGCGTGAGGCCCTGGCAGGTATGTGTCAGTGTGGGAAGGTGCTGTTTGTCCTTGGGAGGTGCCTTTTGGTGTGGCCATTGGTGCTGTGGCTGGTGCCTTGTGGCCCAGGGTGTGCGAGGCCAGAGCTGGAGGCAGCATTGTGAGGTCACTTGTGCCTGTGTGCCTTGGCGGGCAGTGCTAGGGTGTTGGCTGCTGCTGGTGCTGGTGGTTGTGAGGTGACTTGTGAAGCAGTGTGTGCTAGGCCAGTGCTGGTTGCCTGGCTGCTCTTGGCAGCTGTGAGGTGAGTGCTGCATGAGGCCCTGGCAGGCATGTGTCAGTGTGGGAAGGTGCTGTTTGTCCTTGGGAGGTGCCTTTTGGTGTGGCCATTGGTGCCGTGGCTGGCGCCTTGTGGCCCAGGGTGTGAGAGGCCAGAGCTGGAGGCAGCATTGTGAGGTCACTTGTGCCTGTGTGCCTTGGTGGGCAGTGCTAGGGTGTTGGCTGCTGCTGGTGGTGGTGGTTGTGAGGTCACTTGTGAAGCAGTGCGTGCTAGGCCAGTGCTGGTTGCCTGGCTGCTCTTGGCAGCTGTGAGGTGAGTGCTGCATGAGGCTGTCGCAGGCATGTGTCAGTGTGGGAAGGTGCTGTTTGTCCTTGGGAGGTGCCTTTTGGTGTGGCCGTTGGTGCTGTGGCTGGTGCCTTGTGGCCCAGGGTGTGGGAGGCCAGAGCTGGAGGCAGCATTGTGAGGTCACTTGTGCCTCTGTGCCTTGGCAGGCAGTGCTAGGGTGTTGGCTGCTGCTGGTGGTGGTGGTTGTGAGGTCACTTGTGAAGCAGTGCGTGCTAGGCCAGGGCTGGTTGCCTGGCTGCTCTTGGCAGCTGTGAGGTGAGTGCTGCGTGAGGCCCTGGCAGACATGTGTCAGTGTGGGAAGGTGCTGTTTGTCCTTGGGAGGTGCCTTTTGGTGTGGCCATTGGTGCTGTGGCTGGTGCCTTGTGTCCCAGGGTGTGAGAGGCCAGAGCTGGAGGCAGCATTGTGAGGTCACTTGTGCCTGTGTGCCTTGGTGGGCAGTGCTAGGGTGTTGGTTGCTGCTGGTGGTGGTGGTTGTGAGGTGACTTGTGAAGCAGTGCGTGCTAGGCCAGTGCTGGTTGCCTGGCTGCTCTTGGCAGCTGTGAGGTGAGTGCTGCGTGAGGCCGTCGCAGGCATGTGTCAGTGTGGGAAGGTGCTGTTTGTGCTTGGGAGGTGCCTTTTGGTGTGGCCATTGGTGCTGTGGCTGGTGCCTTGTGGCCCAGGGTGTGCGAGGCCAGAGCTGGAGGCAGCATTGTGAGGTCACTTGTGCCTGTGTGCCTTGGCGGGCAGTGCTAGGGTGTTGGCTGCTGCTGGTGGTGGTGGTTGTGAGGTCACTTGTGAAGCAGTGCGTGCTAGGCCAGTGCTGGTTGCCTGGCTGCTCTTGGCAGCTGTGAGGTGAGTGCTGCGTGAGGCCCTGGCAGGCATGTGTCAGTGTGGGAAGGTGCTGTTTGTCCTTGGGAGGTGCCTTTTGGTGTGGCCATTGGTGCTGTGGCTGGTGCCTTGTGGCCCAGGGTGTGCGAGGCCAGAGCTGGAGGCAGCATTGTGAGGTCACTTGTGCCTGTGTGCCTTGGCGGGCAGTGCTAGGGTGTTGGCTGCTGCTGGTGCTGGTGGTTGTGAGGTGACTTGTGAAGCAGTGTGTGCTAGGCCAATGCTGGTTGCCTGGCTGCTCTTGGCAGCTGTGAGGTGAGTGCTGCATGAGGCCCTGGCAGGCATGTGTCAGTGTGGGAAGGTGCTGTTTGTCCTTGGGAGGTGCCCTTTGGTGTGGCCATTGGTGCCGTGGCTGGTGCCTTGTGTCCCAGGGTGTGCGAGGCCAGAGCTGGAGGCAGCATTGTGAGGTCACTTGTGCCTGTGTGCCTTGGCGGGCAGTGCTAGGGTGTTGGCTGCTGCTGGTGGTGGTGGTTGTGAGGTCACTTGTGAAGCAATGCGTGCTAGGCCAGTGCTGGTTGCCTGGCTGCTCTTGGCAGCTGTGAGGTGAGTGCTGCGTGAGGCCCTGGCAGGCATGTGTCAGTGTGGGAAGGTGCTGTTTGTCCTTGGGAGGTGCCTTTTGGTGTGGCCATTGGTGCTGTGGCTGGTGCCTTGTGGCCCAGGGTGTGCGAGGCCAGAGCTGGAGGCAGCATTGTGAGGTCACTTGTGCCTGTGTGCCTTGGCGGGCAGTGCTAGGGTGTTGGCTGCTGCTGGTGGTGGTGGTTGTGAGGTCACTTGTGAAGCAGTGCATGCTAGGCCAGTGCTGGTTGCCTGGCTGCTCTTGGCAGCTGTGAGGTGAGTGCTGCGTGAGGCCCTGGCAGGCATGTGTCAGTGTGGGAAGGTGCTGTTTGTGCTTGGGAGGTGCCTTTTGGTGTGGCCATTGGTGCTGTGGCTGGTGCCTTGTGGCCCAGGGTGTGCGAGGCCAGAGCTTGAGGCAGCATTGTGAGGTCACTTGTGCCTGTGTGCCTTGGCGGGCAGTGCTAGGGTGTTGGCTGCTGCTGGTGGTGGTGGTTGTGAGGTCACTTGTGAAGCAGTGCGTGCTAGGCCAGTGCTGGTTGCCTGGCTGCTCTTGGCAGCTGTGAGGTGAGTGCTGCGTGAGGCCGTCGCAGGCATGTGTCAGTGTGGTAAGGTGCTGTTTGTGCTTGGGAGGTGCCTTTTGGTGTGGCCATTGGTGCGTGGTGGGTGCCTTGTGGCCCAGGGTGTGAGAGGCCAGAGCTGGAGGCAGCATTGTGAGGTCACTTGTGCCTGTGTGCCTTGGCAGGCAGTGCTAGGGTGTTGGCTGCTGCTGCTGGTGGTGGTTGTGAGGTGACTTGTGAAGCAGTGCGTGCTAGGCCAGTCCTGGTTGCCTGGCTTCTCTTGGCAGCTGTGAGGTGAGTGCTGCATGAGGCTGTCGCAGGCATGTGTCAGTGTGGGAAGGTGCTGTTTGTCCTTGGGAGGTGCCTTTTGGTGTGGCCATTGGTGCGTGGCTGGTGCCTTGTGGCCCAGGGTGTGAGAGGCCAGAGCTGGAGGCAGCATTGTGAGGTCACTTGTGCCTGTGTGCCTTGGCGGGCAGTGCTAGGGTGTTGGCTGCTGGTGGTGGTGGTGGTTGTGAGGTGACTTGTGAAGCAGTGCGTGCTAGGCCAGTGCTGGTTGCCTGGCTGCTCTTGGCAGCTGTGAGGTGAGTGCTGCGTGAGGCCCTGGCAGTCATGTGTCAGTGTGGGAAGGTGCTGTTTGTCCTTGGGAGGTGCCTTTTGGTGTGGCCATTGGTGCTGTGGCTGGTGCCTTGTGGCCCAGGGTGTGAGAGGCCAGAGCTGGAGGCAGCATTGTGAGGTCACTTGTGCCTGTGTGCCTTGGCGGGCAGTGCTAGGGTGTTGGCTGCTGCTGGTGGTGGTGGTTGTGAGGTGACTTGTGAAGCAGTGCGTGCTAGGCCAGTGCTGGTTGCCTGGCTGCTCTTGGCAGCTGTGAGGTGAGTGCTGCGTGAGGCCCTGGCAGGCATGTGTCAGTGTGGGAAGGTGCTGTTTGTGCTTGGGAGGTGCCTTTTGGTGTGGCCATTGGTGCTGTGGCTGGTGCCTTGTGGCCCAGGGTGTGAGAGGCCAGAGCTGGAGGCAGCATTGTGAGGTCACTTGTGCCTGTGTGCCTTGGCGGGCAGTGCTAGGGTGTTGGCTGCTGGTGGTGGTGGTTGTGAGGTGACTTGTGAAGCAGTGCGTGCTAGGCCAGTGCTGGTTGCCTGGCTGCTCTTGGCAGCTGTGAGGTGAGTGCTGCGTGAGGCCCTGGCAGGCATGTGTCAGTGTGGGAAGGTGCTGTTTGTCCTTGGGAGGTGCCTTTTGGTGTGGCCATTGGTGCTGTGGCTGGTGCCTTGTGTCCCAGGGTGTGAGAGGCCAGAGCTGGAGGCAGCATTGTGAGGTCACTTGTGCCTGTGTGCCTTGGCGGGCAGTGCTAGGGTGTTGGCTGCTGCTGGTGGTGGTGGTTGTGAGGTGACTTGTGAAGCAGTGCGTGCTAGGCCAGTGCTGGTTGCCTGGCTGCTCTTGGCAGCTGTGAGGTGAGTGCTGCGTGAGGCCCTGGCAGGCATGTGTCAGTGTGGGAAGGTGCTGTTTGTGCTTGGGAGGTGCCTTTTGGTGTGGCCATTGGTGCTGTGGCTGGTGCCTTGTGGCCCAGGGTGTGAGAGGCCAGAGCTGGAGGCAGCATTGTGAGGTCACTTGTGCCTGTGTGCCTTGGCGGGCAGTGCTAGGGTGTTGGCTGCTGCTGGTGGTGGTGGTTGTGAGGTCACTTGTGAAGCAGTGCGTGCTAGGCCAGTGCTGGTTGCCTGGCTCCTCTTGGCAGCTGTGAGGTGAGTGCTGCATGAGGCTGTCGTAGGCATGTGTCAGTGTGGGAAGGTGCTGTTTGTGCTTGGGAGGTGCCTTTTGGTGTGGCCATTGGTGCTGTGGCTGGTGCCTTGTGTCCCAGGGTGTGAGAGGCCAGAGCTGGAGGCAGCATTGTGAGGTCACTTGTGCCTGTGTGCCTTGGTGGGCAGTGCTAGGGTGTTGGCTGCTGCTGGTGGTGGTGGTTGTGAGGTGACTTGGGAAGCAGTGCGTGCTAGGCCAGTGCTGGTTGCCTGGCTGCTCTTGGCAGCTGTGAGGTGAGTGCTGCGTGAGGCCCTGGCAGGCATGTGTCAGTGTGGGAAGGTGCTGTTTGTCCTTGGGAGGTGCCCTTTGGTGTGGCCATTGGTGCCGTGGCTGGTGCCTTGTGGCCCAGGGTGTGCGAGGCCAGAGCTGGAGGCAGCATTGTGAGGTCACTTGTGCCTGTGTGCCTTGGCGGGCAGTGCTAGGGTGTTGGCTGCTGCTGGTGGTGGTGGTTGTGAGGTCACTTGTGAAGCAGTGCGTGCTAGGCCAGTGCTGGTTGCCTGGCTGCTCTTGGCAGCTGTGAGGTGAGTGCTGCGTGAGGCCCTGGCAGGCATGTGTCAGTGTGGGAAGGTGCTGTTTGTCCTTGGGAGGTGCCCTTTGGTGTGGCCATTGGTGCCGTGGCTGGTGCCTTGTGGCCCAGGGTGTGCGAGGCCAGAGCTGGAGGCAGCATTGTGAGGTCACTTGTGCCTGTGTGCCTTGGCGGGCAGTGCTAGGGTGTTGGCTGCTGCTGGTGGTGGTGGTTGTGAGGTCACTTGTGAAGCAGTGCGTGCTAGGCCAGTGCTGGTTGCCTGGCTGCTCTTGGCAGCTGTGAAATGAGTGCTGCATGAGGCTGTCGTAGGCATGTGTCAGTGTGGGAAGGTGCTGTTTGTCCTTGGGAGGTGCCTTTTGGTGTGGCCATTGGTGCTGTGGCTGGTGCCTTGTGTCCCAGGGTGTGAGAGGCCAGAGCTGGAGGCAGCATTGTGAGGTCACTTGTGCCTGTGTGCCTTGGTGGGCAGTGCTAGGGTGTTGGCTGCTGCTGGTGGTGGTGGTTGTGAGGTGACTTGTGAAGCAGTGCGTGCTAGGCCAGTGCTGGTTGCCTGGCTGCTCTTGGCAGCTGTGAGGTGAGTGCTGCGTGAGGCCGTCGCAGGCATGTGTCAGTGTGGGAAGGTGCTGTTTGTGCTTGGGAGGTGCCTTTTGGTGTGGCCATTGGTGCCGTGGCTGGTGCCTTGTGGCCCAGGGTGTGCGAGGCCAGAGCTGGAGGCAGCATTGTGAGGTCACTTGTGCCTGTGTGCCTTGGCGGGCAGTGCTAGGGTGTTGGCTGCTGCTGGTGGTGGTGGTTGTGAGGTCACTTGTGAAGCAGTGCATGCTAGGCCAGTGCTGGTTGCCTGGCTGCTCTTGGCAGCTGTGAGGTGAGTGCTGCGTGAGGCCGTCGCAGGCATGTGTCAGTGTGGGAAGGTGCTGTTTGTCCTTGGGAGGTGCCTTTTGGTGTGGCCATTGGTGCTGTGGCTGGTGCCTTGTGGCCCAGGGTGTGCGAGGCCAGAGCTGGAGGCAGCATTGTGAGGTCACTTGTGCCTCTGTGCCTTGGCGGGCAGTGCTAGGGTGTTGGCTGCTGCTGCTGGTGGTGGTTGTGAGGTCACTTGTGAAGCAATGCATGCTAGGCCAGTGCTGGTTGCCTGGCTGCTCTTGGCAGCTGTGAGGTGAGTGCTGCGTGAGGCCCTGGCAGGCATGTGTCAGTGTGGGAAGGTGCTGTTTGTCCTTGGGAGGTGCCTTTTGGTGTGGCCATTGGTGCTGTGGCTGGTGCCTTGTGGCCCAGGGTGTGCGAGGCCAGAGCTGGAGGCAGCATTGTGAGGTCACTTGTGCCTGTGTGCCTTGGCGGGCAGTGCTAGGGTGTTGGCTGCTGCTGGTGGTGGTGGTTGTGAGGTGACTTGTGAAGCAGTGCGTGCTAGGCCAGTGCTGGTTGCCTGGCTGCTCTTGGCAGCTGTGAGGTGAGTGCTGCGTGAGGCCCTGGCAGGCATGTGTCAGTGTGGGAAGGTGCTGTTTGTCCTTGGGAGGTGCCTTTTGGTGTGGCCATTGGTGCTGTGGCTGGTGCCTTGTGGCCCAGGGTGTGCGAGGCCAGAGCTGGAGGCAGCATTGTGAGGTCACTTGTGCCTGTGTGCCTTGGCGGGCAGTGCTCGGGTGTTGGCTGCTGCTGGTGGTGGTGGTTGTGAGGTCACTTGTGAAGCAGTGCGTGCTAGGCCAGTGCTGGTTGCCTGGCTGCTCTTGGCAGCTGTGAGGTGAGTGCTGCGTGAGGCCCTGGCAGACATGTGTCAGTGTGGGAAGGTGCTGTTTGTCCTTGGGAGGTGCCTTTTGGTGTGGCCATTGGTGCTGTGGCTGGTGCCTTGTGGCCCAGGGTGTGCGAGGCCAGAGCTGGAGGCAGCATTGTGAGGTCACTTGTGCCTGTGTGCCTTGGCGGGCAGTGCTAGGGTGTTGGCTGCTGCTGGTGGTGGTGGTTGTGAGGTCACTTGTGAAGCAGTGCGTGCTAGGCCAGTGCTGGTTGCCTGGCTGCTCTTGGCAGCTGTGAAATGAGTGCTGCATGAGGCTGTCGTAGGCATGTGTCAGTGTGGGAAGGTGCTGTTTGTCCTTGGGAGGTGCCTTTTGGTGTGGCCATTGGTGCTGTGGCTGGTGCCTTGTGTCCCAGGGTGTGAGAGGCCAGAGCTGGAGGCAGCATTGTGAGGTCACTTGTGCCTGTGTGCCTTGGCGGGCAGTGCTAGGGTGTTGGCTGCTGCTGGTGGTGGTGGTTGTGAGGTGACTTGTGAAGCAGTGCGTGCTAGGCCAGTGCTGGTTGCCTGGCTGCTCTTGGCAGCTGTGAGGTGAGTGCTGCGTGAGGCCGTCGCAGGCATGTGTCAGTGTGGGAAGGTGCTGTTTGTGCTTGGGAGGTGCCTTTTGGTGTGGCCATTGGTGCCGTGGCTGGTGCCTTGTGGCCCAGGGTGTGCGAGGCCAGAGCTGGAGGCAGCATTGTGAGGTCACTTGTGCCTGTGTGCCTTGGCGGGCAGTGCTAGGGTGTTGGCTGCTGCTGGTGGTGGTGGTTGTGAGGTCACTTGTGAAGCAGTGCATGCTAGGCCAGTGCTGGTTGCCTGGCTGCTCTTGGCAGCTGTGAGGTGAGTGCTGCGTGAGGCCGTCGCAGGCATGTGTCAGTGTGGGAAGGTGCTGTTTGTCCTTGGGAGGTGCCTTTTGGTGTGGCCATTGGTGCTGTGGCTGGTGCCTTGTGGCCCAGGGTGTGCGAGGCCAGAGCTGGAGGCAGCATTGTGAGGTCACTTGTGCCTCTGTGCCTTGGCGGGCAGTGCTAGGGTGTTGGCTGCTGCTGCTGGTGGTGGTTGTGAGATCACTTGTGAAGCAATGCATGCTAGGCCAGTGCTGGTTGCCTGGCTGCTCTTGGCAGCTGTGAGGTGAGTGCTGCGTGAGGCCCTGGCAGGCATGTGTCAGTGTGGGAAGGTGCTGTTTGTGCTTGGGAGGTGCCTTTTGGTGTGGCCATTGGTGCTGTGGCTGGTGCCTTGTGGCCCAGGGTGTGCGAGGCCAGAGCTGGAGGCAGCATTGTGAGGTCACTTGTGCCTGTGTGCCTTGGCAGGCAGTGCTAGGGTGTTGGCTGCTGCTGGTGGTGGTGGTTGTGAGGTGACTTGTGAAGCAGTGCGTGCTAGGCCAGTGCTGGTTGCCTGGCTGCTCTTGGCAGCTGTGAGGTGAGTGCTGCGTGAGGCCCTGGCAGGCATGTGTCAGTGTGGGAAGGTGCTGTTTGTCCTTGGGAGGTGCCTTTTGGTGTGGCCATTGGTGCTGTGGCTGGTGCCTTGTGGCCCAGGGTGTGCGAGGCCAGAGCTGGAGGCAGCATTGTGAGGTCACTTGTGCCTGTGTGCCTTGGCGGGCAGTGCTAGGGTGTTGGCTGCTGCTGGTGGTGGTGGTTGTGATGTCACTTGTGAAGCAGTGCATGCTAGGCCAGTGCTGGTTGCCTGGCTGCTCTTGGCAGCTGTGAGGTGAGTGCTGCGTGAGGCCCTGGCAGGCATGTGTCAGTGTGGGAAGGTGCTGTTTGTGCTTGGGAGGTGCCTTTTGGTGTGGCCATTGGTGCTGTGGCTGGTGCCTTGTGGCCCAGGGTGTGCGAGGCCAGAGCTTGAGGCAGCATTGTGAGGTCACTTGTGCCTGTGTGCCTTGGCGGGCAGTGCTAGGGTGTTGGCTGCTGCTGGTGGTGGTGGTTGTGAGGTCACTTGTGAAGCAGTGCGTGCTAGGCCAGTGCTGGTTGCCTGGCTGCTCTTGGCAGCTGTGAGGTGCGTGCTGCGTGAGGCCCTGGCAGGCATGTGTCAGTGTGGGAAGGTGCTGTTTGTGCTTGGGAGGTGCCTTTTGTTGTGGCCATTGGTGCGTGGCTGGTGCCTTGTGGCCCAGGGTGTGCGAGGCCAGAGCTGGAGGCAGCATTGTGAGGTCACTTGTGCCTCTGTGCCTTGGCGGGCAGTGCTAGGGTGTGGGCTGCTGGTGGTGGTGGTGGTTGTGAGGTCACTTGTGAAGCAGTGCATGCTAGGCCAGTGCTGGTTGCCTGGCTGCTCTTGGCAGCTGTGAGGTGAGTGCTGCGTGAGGCCCTGGCAGGCATGTGTCAGTGTCGGAAGGTGCTGTTTGTCCTTGGGAGGTGCCTTTTGGTGTGGCCATTGGTGCTGTGGCTGGTGCCTTGTGGCCCAGGGTGTGCGAGGCCAGAGCTGGAGGCAGCATTGTGAGGTCACTTGTGCCTCTGTGCCTTGGCGGGCAGTGCTAGGGTGTTGGCTGCTGGTGGTGGTGGTGGTTGTGATTTCACTTGTGAAGCAATTCGTGCGAGGCCAGTGCTGGTTGCCTGGCTGCTCTTAGCAGCTGTGAGGTGAGTGCTGCGTGTGGCCCTGGCAGGCATGTGTCAGTGTGGGAAGGTGCTGTTTGTCCTTGGGAGGTGCCTTTTGGTGTGGCCATTGGTGCTGTGGCTGGTGCCTTGTGTCCCAGGGTGTGCGAGGCCAGAGCTGGAGGCAGCATTGTGAGGTCACTTGTGCCTGTGTGCCTTGTCGGGCTGTGCTAGGGTGTTGGCTGCTGCTGGTGGTGGTGGTTGTGAGGTGACTTGTGAAGCAGTGCGTGCTAGGCCAGTGCTGGTTGCCTGGCTGCTCTTGGCAGCTGTGAGGTGAGTGCTGCGTTAGGCCCTGGCAGGCATGTGTCAGTGTGGGAAGGTGCTGTTTGTCCTTGGGAGGTGCCTTTTGGTGTGGCCATTGGTGCTGTGGCTGGTGCTTTGTGGCCCAGGGTGTGAGAGGCCAGAGCTGGAGACAGCATTGTGAGGTCACTTGTGCCTGTGTGCCTTGGCGGGCAGTGCTAGGGTGTTGGCTGCTGCTGGTGGTGGTGGTTGTGAGGTCACTTGTGAAGCAGTGCGTGCTAGGCCAGTGCTGGTTGCCTGGCTGCTCTTGGCAGCTGTGAGGTGAGTGCTGCGTGAGGCCCTGGCAGGCATGTGTCAGTGTGGGAAGGTGCTGTTTGTCCTTGGGAGGTGCCTTTTGGTGTGGCCATTGGTGCCGTGGCTGGTGCCTTGTGGCCCAGGGTGTGCGAGGCCAGAGCTGGAGGCAGCATTGTGAGGTCACTTGTGCCTGTGTGCCTTGGCGGGCAGTGCTAGGGTGTTGGCTGCTGCTGCTGGTGGTGAATGTGAGGTCACTTGTGAAGCAATTCGTGCTAGGCCAGTGCTGGTTGCCTGGCTGCTCTTAGCAGCTGTGAGGTGAGTGCTGCGTGAGGCCCTGGCAGGCATGTGTCAGTGTGGGAAGTTGCTGTTTGTGCTTGGGAGGTGCCTTTTGGTGTGGCCATTGGTGCTGTGGCTGGTGCCTTGTGTCCCAGGGTGTGCGAGGCCAGAGCTGGAGGCAGCATTGTGAGGTCACTTGTGCCTGTGTGCCTTGGCAGGCAGTGCTAGGGTGTTGGCTGCTGATGGTGGTGGTGGTTGTGAGGTCACTTGTGAAGCAGTGCGTGCTAGGCCAATGCTGGTTGCCTGGCTGCTCTTGGCAGCTGTGAGGTGAGTGCTGCGTGAGGCCCTGGCAGGCATGTGTCAGTGTGGGAAGGTGCTGTTTGTGCCCTGGCAGGCATGTGTCAGTGTGGGAAGGTGCTGTTTGTCCTTGGGAGGTACCTTTTGGTGTGGCCATTGGTGCTGTGGCTGGTGCCTTGTGGCCCAGGGTGTGCGAGGCCAGAGCTGGAGGCAGCATTGTGAGGTCACTTGTGCCTGTGTGCCTTGGCAGGCAGTGCTAGGGTGTTGGCTGCTAGTGGTGGTGGTGGTTGTGAGGTCACTTGTGAAGCAGTGCGTGCTAGGCCAGTGCTGGTTGCCTGGCTGCTCTTGGCAGCTGTGAGGTGAGTGCTGCATGAGGCTGTCGCAGGCATGTGTCAGTGTGGGAAGGTGCTGTTTGTCCTTGGGAGGTGCCTTTTGGTGTGGCCATTGGTGCTGTGGCTGGTGCCTTGTGGCCCAGGGTATGCGAGGCCAGAGCTGGAGGCAGCATTGTGAGGTCACTTGTGCCTGTGTGCCTTGGCGGGCAGTGCTAGGGTGTTGGCTGCTGCTGCTGGTGGTGGTTGTGAGGTCACTTGTGAAGCAGTGCATGCTAGGCCAGTGCTGGTTGCCTGGCTGCTCTTGGCAGCTGTGAGGTGAGTGCTGCATGAGGCTGTCGTAGGCATGTGTCACTGTGGGAAGGTGCTGTTTGTCCTTGGGAGGTGCCTTTTGGTGTGGCCATTGGTGCTGTGGCTGGTGCCTTGTGTCCCAGGGTGTGCGAGGCCAGAGCTGGAGGCAGCATTGTGAGGTCACTTGTGCCTGTGTGCCTTGGCGGGCAGTGCTCGGGTGTTGGCTGCTGCTGGTGGTGGTGGTTGTGAGGTCACTTGTGAAGCAGTGCGTGCTAGGCCAGTGCTGGTTGCCTGGCTGCTCTTGGCAGCTGTGAGGTGAGTGCTGCGTGAGGCCCTGGCAGGCATGTGTCAGTGTGGGAAGGTGCTGTTTGTGCTTGGGAGGTGCCGTTTGTGCTTGGGAGGTGCCTTTTGGTGTGGCCATTGGTGCTGTGGCTGGTGCCTTGTGTCCCAAAGTATGCGAGGGCAGAGCTGGAGGCAGCATTGTGAGGTCACTTGTGCCTCTGTGCCTTGTCGGGCAGTGCTAGGGTGTTGGCTGCTGCTGGTGGTGGTGGTTGTGAGGTGACTTGTGAAGCAGTGCGTGCTAGGCCAGTGCTGGTTGCCTGGCTGCTCTTGGCAGCTGTGAGGTGAGTGCTGCGTGAGGCCCTCGCAGGCATGTGTCAGTGTGGGAAGGTGCTGTTTGTCCTTGGGAGGTGCCTTTTGGTGTGGCCATTGGTGCTGTGGCTGGTGCCTTGTGGCCCAGGGTGTGCGAGGCCAGAGCTGGAGGCAGCATTGTGAGGTCACTTGTGCCTGTGTGCCTTGGCGGGCAGTGCTAGGGTGTTGGCTGCTGGTGGTGGTGGTGGTTGTGATTTCACTTGTGAAGCAATTCGTGCGAGGCCAGTGCTGGTTGCCTGGCTGCTCTTAGCAGCTGTGAGGTGAGTGCTGCGTGTGGCCCTGGCAGGCATGTGTCAGTGTGGGAAGGTGCTGTTTGTCCTTGGGAGGTGCCTTTTGGTGTGGCCATTGGTGCTGTGGCTGGTGCCTTGTGTCCCAGGGTATGCGAGGCCAGAGCTGGAGGCAGCATTGTGAGGTCACTTGTGCCTGTGTGCCTTGGCGGGCAGTGCTAGGGTGTTGGCTGCTGCTGCTGGTGGTGGTTGTGAGGTCACTTGTGAAGCAGTGCATGCTAGGCCAGTGCTGGTTGCCTGGCTGCTCTTGGCAGCTGTGAGGTGAGTGCTGCATGAGGCTGTCGTAGGCATGTGTCACTGTGGGAAGGTGCTGTTTGTCCTTGGGAGGTGCCTTTTGGTGTGGCCATTGGTGCTGTGGCTGGTGCCTTGTGTCCCAGGGTGTGCGAGGCCAGAGCTGGAGGCAGCATTGTGAGGTCACTTGTGCCTGTGTGCCTTGGCGGGCAGTGCTCGGGTGTTGGCTGCTGCTGGTGGTGGTGGTTGTGAGGTCACTTGTGAAGCAGTGCGTGCTAGGCCAGTGCTGGTTGCCTGGCTGCTCTTGGCAGCTGTGAGGTGAGTGCTGCGTGAGGCCCTGGCAGGCATGTGTCAGTGTGGGAAGGTGCTGTTTGTGCTTGGGAGGTGCCGTTTGTGCTTGGGAGGTGCCTTTTGGTGTGGCCATTGGTGCTGTGGCTGGTGCCTTGTGTCCCAAAGTATGCGAGGGCAGAGCTGGAGGCAGCATTGTGAGGTCACTTGTGCCTCTGTGCCTTGTCGGGCAGTGCTAGGGTGTTGGCTGCTGCTGGTGGTGGTGGTTGTGAGGTCACTTGTGAAGCAGTGCGTGCTAGGCCAGTGCTGGTTGCCTGGCTGCTCTTGGCAGCTGTGAGGTGAGTGCTGCGTGAGGCCCTGGCAGGCATGTGTCAGTGTGGGAAGGTGCTGTTTGTCCTTGGGAGGTGCCTTTTGGTGTGGCCATTGTTGCCGTGGCTGGTGCCTTGTGGCCCAGGGTGTGCGAGGCCAGAGCTGGAGGCAGCATTGTGAGGTCACTTGTGCCTGTGTGCCTTGGTGGGCAGTGCTAGGGTGTTGGCTGCTGCTGCTGGTGGTGGTGGTTGTGAGGTCACTTGTGAAGCAGTGCGTGCTAGGCCAGTGCTGGTTGCCTGGCTGCTCTTGGCAGCTGTGAGGTGAGTGCTGCGTGAGGCCCTGGCAGGCATGTGTCAGTGTGGGAAGGTGCTGTTTGTGCTTGGGAGGTGCCGTTTGTGCTTGGGAGGTGCCTTTTGTTGTGGCCATTGGTGCTGTGGCTGGTGCCTTGTGGCCCAGGGTGTGCGAGGCCAGAGCTGGAGGCAGCATTGTGAGGTCACTTGTGCCTGTGTGCCTTGGTGGGCAGTGCTAGGGTGTTGGCTGCTGCTGGTGGTGGTGGTTGTGAGGTCACTTGTGAAGCAATTTGTGCTAGGCCAGTGCTGGTTGCCTGGCTGCTCTTGGCAGCTGTGAGGTGAGTGCTGCGTGAGGTGCTGGCAGGCATGTGTCAGTGTGGGAAGGTGCTGTTTGTCCTTGGGAGGTGCCTTTTGGTGTGGCCATTGGTGCTGTGGCTGGTGCGTTGTGGCCCAGGGTGTGCGAGGCCAGAGCTGGAGGCAGCATTGTGAGGTCACTTGTGCCTGTGTGCCTTGGCGGGCAGTGCTAGGGTGTTGGCTGCTGCTGGTGGTAGTGGTTGTGAGGTCACTTGTGAAGCAGTGCGTGCTAGGCCAGTGCTGGTTGCCTGGCTGCTCTTGGCAGCTGTGAGGTGAGTGCTGCATGAGGCTGTCGCAGGCATGTGTCAGTGTGGGAAGGTGCTGTTTGTGCTTGGGAGGTGCCTTTTGGTGTGGCCATTGGTGCTGTGGCTGGTGCCTTGTGGCCCAGGTTGTGCGAGGCCAGAGCTGGAGGCAGCATTGTGAGGTCACTTGTGCCTGTGTGCCTTGGCGGGCAGTGCTAGGGTGTTGGCTGCTGCTGGTGGTGGTGGTTGTGAGGTGACTTGTGAAGCAGTGCATGCTAGGCCAGTGCTAGTTGCCTGGCTGCTCTTGGCAGCTGTGAGGTGAGTGCTGCATGAGGCTGTCGCAGGCATGTGTCAGTGTGGGAAGGTGCTGTTTGTCCTTGGGAGGTGCCTTTTGGTGTGAACATTGGTGCCGTGGCTGGTGCCTTGTGGCCCAGGATGTGCGAGGCCAGAGCTGGAGGCAGCATTGTGAGGTCACTTGTGCCTGTGTGCCTTGGCGGGCAGTGCTAGGGTGTTGGCTGCTGCTGCTGGTGGTGAATGTGAGGTCTCTTGTGAAGCAATTCGTGCTAGGCCAGTGCTTTTTGCTTGGCTGCTCTTAGCAGCTGTGAGGTGAGTGCTGCGTGAGGCCCTGGCAGGCATGTGTCAGTGTGGGAAGGTGCTGTTTGTGCTTGGGAGGTGCCTTTTGGTGTGGCCATTGGTGCTGTGGCTGGTGCCTTGTGGCCCAGGATGTGCGAGGCCAGAGCTGGAGGCAGCATTGTGAGGTCACTTGTGCCTGTGCACCTTGGCGGGCAGTGCTAGGGTGTTGGCTGCTGCTGGTGGTGGTGGTTGTGAGGTCACTTGTGAAGCAATTTGTGCTAGGCCAGGGCTGGTTGCCTGGCTGCTCTTGGCAGCTGTGAGGTGAGTGCTGCGTGAGGCCGTCGCAGGCATGTGTCAGTGTGGGAAGGTGCTGTTTGTGCTTGGGATGTGACTTTTGTTGTGGCCATTGGTGCTGTGGCTGGTGCCTTGTGGCCCAGGGTGTGCGAGGCCAGAGCTGGAGGCAGCATTGTGAGGTCACTTGTGCCTGTGTGCCTTGGCGGGCAGTGCTCGGGTGTTGGCTGCTGCTGGTGGTGGTGGTTGTGAGGTCACTTGTGAAGCAGTGCGTGCTAGGCCAGTGCTGGTTGCCTGGCTGCTCTTAGCAGCTGTGAGGTGAGTGCTGCGTGAAGCCCTGGCAGGCATGTGTCAGTGTGGGAAGGTGCTGTTTGTCCTTGGGAGGTGCCTTTTGGTGTGGCCATTGGTGCTGTGGCTGGTGCCTTGTGGCCCAGGGTGTGCGAGGCCAGAGCTGGAGGCAGCATTGTGAGGTCACTTGTGCCTGTGCGCCTTGGCGGGCAGTGCTAGGGTGTTGGCTGCTGCTGGTGGTGGTGGTTGTGAGGTCACTTGTGAAGCAGTGCGTGCTAGGCCAGTGCTGGTTGCCTGGCTGCTCTTGGCAGCTGTGAGGTGAGTGCTGCGTGAGGCCCTGGCAGGCATGTGTCAGTGTGGGAAGGTGCTGTTTGTCCTTGGGAGGTGCCTTTTGGTGTGGCCATTGGTGCTGTGGCTGGTGCCTTGTGGCCCAGGGTGTGCGAGGCCAGAGCTGGAGGCAGCATTGTGAGGTCACTTGTGCCTGAGTGCCTTGACAGGCAGTGCTAGGGTGTTGGCTGCTGCTGGTGGTGGTGGTTGTAAGGTGACTTGTGAAGCAGTGTGTGCTAGGCCAGTGCTGGTTGCCTGGCTGCTCTTGGCAGCTGTGAGGTGAGTGCTGCGTGAGGCCCTGGCAGGCATGTGTCAGTGTGGGAAGGTGCTGTTTGTGCTTGGGAGGTGCCTTTTGGTGTGGCCATTGGTGCTGTGGCTGGTGCCTTGTGGCCCAGGGTGTGCGAGGCCAGAGCTGGAGGCAGCATTGTGAGGTCACTTGTGCCTGTGTGCCTTGGCAGGCAGTGCTAGGGTGTTGGCTGCTGCTGGTGGTGGTGGTTGTGAGGTCACTTGTGAAGCAGTGCGTGCTAGGCCAGTGCTGGTTGCCTGGCTGCTCTTGGCAGCTGTGAGGTGAGTGCTGCGTGAGGCCCTGCAGGCATGTGTCAGTGTGGGAAGGTGCTGTTTGTGCCCTGGCAGGCATGTGTCAGTGTGGGAAGGTGCTGTTTGTCCTTGGGAGGTACCTTTTGGTGTGGCCATTGGTGCTGTGGCTGGTGCCTTGTGGCCCAGGGTGTGAGAGGCCAGAGCTGGAGGCAGCATTGTGAGGTCACTTGTGCCTGTGTGCCTTGGCAGGCAGTGCTAGGGTGTTGGCTGCTAGTGGTGGTGGTGGTTGTGAGGTCACTTGTGAAGCAGTGCGTGCTAGGCCAGTGCTGGTTGCCTGGCTGCTCTTGGCAGCTGTGAGGTGAGTGCTGCATGAGGCTGTCGCAGGCATGTGTCAGTGTGGGAAGGTGCTGTTTGTGCTTGGGAGGTGCCTTTTGGTGTGGCCATTGGTGCTGTGGCTGGTGCCTTGTGGCCCAGGGTGTGCGAGGCCAGAGCTGGAGGCAGCATTGTGAGGTCACTTGTGCCTGTGTGCCTTGGCGGGCAGTGCTAGGGTGTTGGCTGCTGCTGGTGGTGGTGGTTGTGAGGTGACTTGTGAAGCAGTGCGTGCTAGGCCAGTGCTGGTTGCCTGGCTGCTCTTGGCAGCTGTGAGGTGAGTGCTGCATGAGGCTGTCGCAGGCATGTGTCAGTGTGGGAAGGTGCTGTTTGTCCTTGGGAGGTGCCTTTTGGTGTGGCCATTGGTGCCGTGGCTGGTGCCTTGTGGCCCAGGGTGTGCGAGGCCAGAGCTGGAGGCAGCATTGTGAGGTCACTTGTGCCTGTGTGCCTTGGCGGGCAGTGCTAGGGTGTTGGCTGCTGGTGGTGGTGGTGGTTGTGAGGTGACTTGTGAAGCAGTGCGTGCTAGGCCAGTGCTGGTTGCCTGGCTGCTCTTGGCAGCTGTGAGGTGAGTGCTGCGTGAGGCCCTGGCAGGCATGTGTCAGTGTGGGAAGGTGCTGTTTGTCCTTGGGAGGTGCCTTTTGGTGTGGCCATTGGTGCTGTGGCTGGTGCTTTGAGGCCCAGGGTGTGCGAGGCCAGAGCTGGAGGCAGCATTGTGAGGTCACTTGTGCCTGTGTGCCTTGGCGGGCAGTGCTCGGGTGTTGGCTGCTGCTGGTGGTGGTGGTTGTGAGGTCACTTGTGAAGCAGTGCGTGCTAGGCCAGTGCTGGTTGCCTGGCTGCTCTTGGCAGCTGTGAGGTGAGTGCTGCGTGAGGCCCTGGCAGGCATGTGTCAGTGTGGGAAGGTGCTGTTTGTCCTTGGGAGGTGCCGTTTGTGCTTGGGAGGTGCCTTTTGGTGTGGCCATTGGTGCTGTGGCTGGTGCCTTGTGTCCCAAAGTATGCGAGGGCAGAGCTGGAGGCAGCATTGTGAGGTCACTTGTGCCTGTGTGCCTTGGCGGGCAGTGCTCGGGTGTTGGCTGCTGCTGGTGGTGGTGGTTGTGAGGTGACTTGTGAAGCAGTGCGTGCTAGGCCAGTGCTGGTTGCCTGGCTGCTCTTGGCAGCTGTGAGGTGAGTGCTGCGTGAGGCCCTGGCAGGCATGTGTCAGTGTGGGAAGGTGCTGTTTGTCCTTGGGAGGTGCCGTTTGTGCTTGGGACGTGCCTTTTGGTGTGGCCATTGGTGCTGTGGCTGGTGCCTTGTGTCCCAGGGTGTGCGAGGCCAGAGCTGGAGGCAGCATTGTGAGGTCACTTGTGCCTGTGTGCCTTGTTGGGCAGTGCTAGGGTGTTGGCTGCTGCTGGTGGTGGTGGTTGTGAGGTCACTTGTGAAGCAATTTGTGCTAGGCCAGTGCTGGTTGCCTGGCTGCTCTTGGCAGCTGTGAGGTGAGTGCTGCGTGAGGTGCTGGCAGGCATGTGTCAGTGTGGGAAGGTGCTGTTTGTCCTTGGGAGGTGCCTTTTGGTGTGGCCATTGGTGCTGTGGCTGGTGCGTTGTGGCCCAGGGTGTGCGAGGCCAGAGCTGGAGGCAGCATTGTGAGGTCACTTGTGCCTGTGTGCCTTGGCGGGCAGTGCTAGGGTGTTGGCTGCTGCTGGTGGTGGTGGTTGTGAGGTCACTTGTGAAGCAGTGCGTGCTAGGCCAGTGCTGGTTGCCTGGCTGCTCTTGGCAGCTGTGAGGTGAGTGCTGCATGAGGCTGTCGCAGGCATGTGTCAGTGTGGGAAGGTGCTGTTTGTGCTTGGGAGGTGCCTTTTGGTGTGGCCATTGGTGCTGTGGCTGGTGCCTTGTGGCCCAGGGTGTGCGAGGCCAGAGCTGGAGGCAGCATTGTGAGGTCACTTGTGCCTGTGTGCCTTGGCGGGCAGTGCTAGGGTGTTGGCTGCTGCTGGTGGTGGTGGTTGTGAGGTCACTTGTGAAGCAGTGCGTGCTAGGCCAGTGCTGGTTGCCTGGCTGCTCTTGGCAGCTGTGAGGTGAGTGCTGCGTGAGGCCCTGGCAGGCATGTGTCAGTGTGGGAAGGTGCTGTTTGTCCTTGGGAGGTGCCTTTTGGTGTGGCCATTGGTGCTGTGGCTGGTGCTTTGAGGCCCAGGGTGTGCGAGGCCAGAGCTGGAGGCAGCATTGTGAGGTCACTTGTGCCTCTGTGCCTTGGCGGGCAGTGCTAGGGTGTTGGCTGCTGGTGGTGGTGGTGGTTGTGATTTCACTTGTGAAGCAATTCGTGCGAGGCCAGTGCTGGTTGCCTGGCTGCTCTTAGCAGCTGTGAGGTGAGTGCTGCGTGTGGCCCTGGCAGGCATGTGTCAGTGTGGGAAGGTGCTGTTTGTCCTTGGGAGGTGCCTTTTGGTGTGGCCATTGGTGCTGTGGCTGGTGCCTTGTGTCCCAGGGTATGCGAGGCCAGAGCTGGAGGCAGCATTGTGAGGTCACTTGTGCCTGTGTGCCTTGGCGGGCAGTGCTAGGGTGTTGGCTGCTGCTGCTGGTGGTGGTTGTGAGGTCACTTGTGAAGCAGTGCATGCTAGGCCAGTGCTGGTTGCCTGGCTGCTCTTGGCAGCTGTGAGGTGAGTGCTGCATGAGGCTGTCGTAGGCATGTGTCACTGTGGGAAGGTGCTGCTTGTCCTTGGGAGGTGCCTTTTGGTGTGGCCATTGGTGCTGTGGCTGGTGCGTTGTGGCCCAGGGTGTGGGAGGCCAGAGCTGGAGGCAGCATTGTGAGGTCACTTGTGCCTGTGTGCCTTGGCGGGCAGTGCTAGGGTGTTGGCTGCTGCTGGTGGTGGTGGTTGTGAGGTGACTTGTGAAGCAGTGCGTGCTAGGCCAGTGCTGGTTGCCTGGCTCCTCTTGGCAGCTGTGTGGTGAGTGCTGCGTGAGGCCCTGGCAGGCATGTGTCAGTGTGGGAAGGTGCTGTTTGTCCTTGGGAGGTGCCTTTTGTTGTGGCCATTGGTGCTGTGGCTGGTGCCTTGTGTCCCAGGGTGTGCGAGGCCAGAGCTGGAGGCAGCATTGTGAGGTCACTTGTGCCTGTGTGCCTTGTCGGGCTGTGCTAGCGTGTTGGCTGCTGCTGGTGGTGGTGGTTGTGAGGTCACTTGTGAAGCAGTGCGTGCTAGGCCAGTGCTGGTTGCCTGGCTGCTCTTGGCAGCTGTGAGGTGAGTGCTGCGTTAGGCCCTGGCAGGCATGTGTCAGTGTGGGAAGGTGCTGTTTGTCCTTGGGAGGTGCCTTTTGGTGTGGCCATTGGTGCTGTGGCTCGTGCTTTGTGGCCCAGGGTGTGAGAGGCCAGAGCTGGAGACAGCATTGTGAGGTCACTTGTGCCTGTGTGCCTTGGCGGGCAGTGCTAGGGTGTTGGCTGCTGCTGGTGGTGGTGGTTGTGAGGTCACTTTTGAAGCAGTGCGTGCTAGGCCAGTGCTGGTTGCCTGGCTGCTCTTGGCAGCTGTGAGGTGAGTGCTGCGTGAGGCCCTGGCAGGCATGTGTCAGTGTGGGAACGTGCTGTTTGTCCTTGGGAGGTGCCTTTTGGTGTGGCCATTGGTGCCGTGGCTGGTGCCTTGTGGCCCAGGGTGTGCGAGGCCAGAGCTGGAGGCAGCATTGTGAGGTCACTTGTGCCTGTGTGCCTTGGCGGGCAGTGCTCGGGTGTTGGCTGCTGCTGCTGGTGGTGAATGTGAGGTCACTTGTGAAGCAGTGCGTGCTAGGCCAGTGCTGGTTGCCTGGCTGCTCTTGGCAGCTGTGAGGTGAGTGCTGCGTGAGGCCCTGGCAGGCATGTGTCAGTGTGGGAAGGTGCTGTTTGTCCTTGGGAGGTGCCGTTTGTGCTTGGGAGGTGCCTTTTGGTGTGGCCATTGGTGCTGTGGCTGGTGCCTTGTGTCCCAGGGTGTGCGAGGCCAGAGCTGGAGGCAGCATTGTGAGGTCACTTGTGCCTGTGTGCCTTGTTGGGCAGTGCTAGGGTGTTGGCTGCTGCTGGTGGTGGTGGTTGTGAGGTCACTTGTGAAGCAATTTGTGCTAGGCCAGTGCTGGTTGCCTGGCTGCTCTTGGCAGCTGTGAGGTGAGTGCTGCGTGAGGTGCTGGCAGGCATGTGTCAGTGTGGGAAGGTGCTGTTTGTCCTTGGGAGGTGCCTTTTGGTGTGGCCATTGGTGCTGTGGCTGGTGCGTTGTGGCCCAGGGTGTGCGAGGCCAGAGCTGGAGGCAGCATTGTGAGGTCACTTGTGCCTGTGTGCCTTGGCGGGCAGTGCTAGGGTGTTGGCTGCTGCTGGTGGTGGTGGTTGTGAGGTCACTTGTGAAGCAGTGCGTGCTAGGCCAGTGCTGGTTGCCTGGCTGCTCTTGGCAGCTGTGAGGTGAGTGCTGCATGAGGCTGTCGCAGGCATGTGTCAGTGTGGGAAGGTGCTGTTTGTGCTTGGGAGGTGCCTTTTGGTGTGGCCATTGGTGCTGTGGCTGGTGCCTTGTGGCCCAGGGTGTGCGAGGCCAGAGCTGGAGGCAGCATTGTGAGGTCACTTGTGCCTGTGTGCCTTGGCGGGCAGTGCTAGGGTGTTGGCTGCTGCTGGTGGTGGTGGTTGTGAGGTCACTTGTGAAGCAGTGCGTGCTAGGCCAGTGCTGGTTGCCTGGCTGCTCTTGGCAGCTGTGAGGTGAGTGCTGCATGAGGCTGTCGCAGGCATGTGTCAGTGTGGGAAGGTGCTGTTTGTCCTTGGGAGGTGCCTTTTGGTGTGAACATTGGTGCCGTGGCTGGTGCCTTGTGGCCCAGGGTGTGCGAGGCCAGAGCTGGAGGCAGCATTGTGAGGTCACTTGTGCCTGTGTGCCTTGGCGGGCAGTGCTAGGGTGTTGGCTGCTGCTGCTGGTGGTTAATGTGAGGTCACTTGTGAAGCAATTCGTGCTAGGCCAGTGCTTTTTGCATGGCTGCTCTTAGCAGCTGTGAGGTGAGTGCTGCGTGAGGCCCTGGCAGGCATGTGTCAGTGTGGGAAGGTGCTGTTTGTGCTTGGGAGGTGCCTTTTGGTGTGGCCATTGGTGCTGTGGCTGGTGCCTTGTGTCCCAGGATGTGCGAGGCCAGAGCTGGAGGCAGCATTGTGAGGTCACTTGTGCCTGTGCACCTTGGCGGGCAGTGCTAGGGTGTTGGCTGCTGCTGGTGGTGGTGGTTGTGAGGTCACTTGTGAAGCAATTTGTGCTAGGCCAGGGCTGGTTGCCTGGCTGCTCTTGGCAGCTGTGAGGTGAGTGCTGCGTGAGGCCGTCGCAGGCATGTGTCAGTGTGGGAAGGTGCTGTTTGTGCTTGGGATTTGCCTTTTGTTGTGGCCATTGGTGCTGTGGCTGGTGCCTTGTGTCCCAGGGTGTGCGAGGCCAGAGCTGGAGGCAGCATTGTGAGGTCACTTGTGCCTGTGTGCCTTGGCGGGCAGTGCTAGGGTGTTGGCTGCTGCTGGTGGTGGTGGTTGTGAGGTCACTTGTGAAGCAGTGCGTGCTAAGCCAGTGCTGGTTGCCTGGCTGCTCTTAGCAGCTGTGAGGTGAGTGCTGTGTGAGGCCCTGGCAGGCATGTGTCAGTGTGGGAAGGTGCTGTTTGTCCTTGGGAGGTGCCTTTTGGTGTGGCCATTGGTGCTGTGGCTGGTGCCTTGTGGCCCAGGATGTGCGAGGCCAGAGCTGGAGGCAGCATTGTGAGGTCACTTGTGCCTGTGTGCCTTGGCGGGCAGTGCTAGGGTGTTGGCTGCTGCTGGTGGTGGTGGTTGTGAGGTGACTTGTGAAGCAGTGCGTGCTAGGCCAGTGCTGGTTGCCTGGCTGCTCTTGGCAGCTGTGAGGTGAGTGCTGCGTGAGGCCCTGGCAGGCATGTGTCAGTGTGGGAAGGTGCTGTTTGTCCTTGGGAGGTGCCTTTTGGTGTGGCCATTGGTGCATTGGGTGGTGCCTTGTGTCCCAGGGTGTGCGAGGCCAGAGCTGGAGGCAGCATTGTGAGGTCACTTGTGCCTGTGTGCCTTGACAGGCAGTGCTAGGGTGTTGGCTGCTGCTGGTGGTGGTGGTTGTGAGGTCACTTGTGAAGCAGTGCGTGCTAGGCCAGTGCTGGTTGCCTGGCTGCTCTTGGCAGCTGTGAGGTGAGTGCTGCGTGAGGCCGTCGCAGGCATGTGTCAGTGTGGGAAGGTGCTGTTTGTGCCCTGGCAGGCATGTGTCAGTGTGGGAAGGTGCTGTTTGTCCTTGGGAGGTACCTTTTGGTGTGGCCATTGGTGCTGTGGCTGGTGCCTTGTGGCCCAGGGTGTGAGAGGCCAGAGCTGGAGGCAGCATTGTGAGGTCACTTGTGCCTGTGTGCCTTGGTGGGCAGTGCTAGGGTGTTGGCTGCTGCTGGTGGTGGTTGTGAGGTGACTTGTGAAGCAGTGCGTGCTAGGCCAGTGCTGGTTGCCTGGCTGCTCTTGGCAGCTGTGAGGTGAGTGCTGCGTGAGGCCCTGGCAGGCATGTGTGAGTGTGGGAAGGTGCTGTTTGTCCTTGGGAGGTGCCTTTTGGTGTGGCCATTGGTGCTGTGGCTGGTGCCTTGTGGCCCAGGGTGTGCGAGGCCAGAGCTGGAGGCAGCATTGTGAGGTCACTTGTGCCTGTGTGCCTTGGCGGGCAGTGCTAGGGTGTTGGCTGCTGCTGGTGGTGGTGGTTGTGAGGTGACTTGTGAAGCAGTGCATGCTAGGCCAGTGCTGGTTGCCTGGCTGCTCTTGGCAGCTGTGAGGTGAGTGCTGCGTGAGGCCGTCGCAGGCATGTGTCAGTGTGGGAAGGTGCTGTTTGTGCTTGGGAGGTGCCTTTTGGTGTGGCCATTGGTGCTGTGGCTGGTGCCTTGTGGCCCAGGGTGTGCGAGGCCAGAGCTGGAGGCAGCATTGTGAGGTCACTTGTGCCTGTGTGCCTTGGCGGGCAGTGCTCGGGTGTTGGCTGCTGCTGGTGGTGGTGGTTGTGAGGTGACTTGTGAAGCAGTGCGTGCTAGGCCAGTGCTGGTTGCCTGGCTGCTCTTGGCAGCTGTGAGGTGAGTGCTGCGTGAGGCCCTGGCAGGCATGTGTCAGTGTGGTAAGGTGCTGTTTGTGCTTGGTAGGTGCCTTTTGGTGTGGCCATTGGTGCTGTGGCTGGTGCCTTGTGGCCCAGGGTGTGCGAGGCCAGAGCTGGAGGCAGCATTGTGAGGTCACTTGTGCCTGTGTGCCTTGGCGGGCAGTGCTAGGGTGTTGGCTGCTGCTGGTGGTGGTGGTTGTGAGGTGACTTGTGAAGCAGTGCGTGCTAGGCCAGTGCTGGTTGCCTGGCTGCTCTTGGCAGCTGTGAGGTGAGTGCTGCGTGAGGCCCTGGCAGGCATGTGTCAGTGTGGGAAGGTGCTGTTTGTCCTTGGGAGGTGCCTTTTGGTGTGGCCATTGGTGCCATGGCTGGTGCCTTGTGGCCCAGGGTGTGAAAGGCCAGAGCTGGAGGCAGCATTGTGAGGTCACTTGTGCCTGTGTGCCTTGTCGGGCTGTGCTAGGGTGTTGGCTGCTGCTGGTGGTGGTGGTTGTGAGGTCACTTGTGAAGCAGTGCATGCTAGGCCAGTGCTGGTTGCCTGGCTGCTCTTGGCAGCTGTGAGGTGAGTGCTGCATGAGGCTGTCGTAGGCATGTGTCAGTGTGGGAAGGTGCTGTTTGTGCTTGGGAGGTGCCTTTTGGTGTGGCCATTGGTGCTGTGGCTGGTGCCTTGTGTCCCAGGGTGTGCGAGGCCAGAGCTGGAGGCAGCATTGTGAGGTCACTTGTGCCTGTGTGCCTTGTCGGGCTGTGCTAGGGTGTTGGCTGCTGCTGGTGGTGGTGGTTGTGAGGTGACTTGTGAAGCAGTGCGTGCTAGGCCAGTGCTGGTTGCCTGGCTGCTCTTGGCAGCTGTGAGGTGAGTGCTGCGTTAGGCCCTGGCAGGCATGTGTCAGTGTGGGAAGGTGCTGTTTGTCCTTGGGAGGTGCCTTTTGGTGTGGCCATTGGTGCTGTGGCTGGTGCTTTGTGGCCCAGGGTGTGAGAGGCCAGAGCTGGAGACAGCATTGTGAGGTCACTTGTGCCTGTGTGCCTTGGCGGGCAGTGCTAGGGTGTTGGCTGCTGCTGGTGGTGGTGGTTGTGAGGTCACTTGTGAAGCAGTGCGTGCTAGGCCAGTGCTGGTTGCCTGGCTGCTCTTGGCAGCTGTGAGGTGAGTGCTGCGTGAGGCCCTGGCAGGCATGTGTCAGTGTGGGAAGGTGCTGTTTGTCCTTGGGAGGTGCCTTTTGGTGTGGCCATTGGTGCCGTGGCTGGTGCCTTGTGGCCCAGGGTGTGCGAGGCCAGAGCTGGAGGCAGCATTGTGAGGTCACTTGTGCCTGTGTGCCTTGGCGGGCAGTGCTAGGGTGTTGGCTGCTGCTGCTGGTGGTGAATGTGAGGTCACTTGTGAAGCAATTCGTGCTAGGCCAGTGCTGGTTGCCTGGCTGCTCTTAGCAGCTGTGAGGTGAGTGCTGCGTGAGGCCCTGGCAGGCATGTGTCAGTGTGGGAAGTTGCTGTTTGTGTTTGGGAGGTGCCTTTTGGTGTGGCCATTGGTGCTGTGGCTGGTGCCTTGTGTCCCAGGGTGTGCGAGGCCAGAGCTGGAGGCAGCATTGTGAGGTCACTTGTGCCTGTGTGCCTTGGCGGGCAGTGCTCGGGTGTTGGCTGCTGCTGGTGGTGGTGGTTGTGAGGTCACTTGTGAAGCAGTGCGTGCTAGGCCAGTGCTGGTTGCCTGGCTGCTCTTGGCAGCTGTGAGGTGAGTGCTGCGTGAGGCCCTGGCAGGCATGTGTCAGTGTGGGAAGGTGCTGTTTGTGCTTGGGAGGTGCCGTTTGTGCTTGGGAGGTGCCTTTTGGTGTGGCCATTGGTGCATTGGGTGGTGCCTTGTGTCCCAGGGTGTGCGAGGCCAGAGCTGGAGGCAGCATTGTGAGGTCACTTGTGCCTGTGTGCCTTGGTGGGCAGTGCTAGGGTGTTGGCTGCTGCTGGTGGTGGTGGTTGTGAGGTCACTTGTGAAGCAATTTGTGCTAGGCCAGTGCTGGTTGCCTGGCTGCTCTTGGCAGCTGTGAGGTGAGTGCTGCGTGAGGTGCTGGCAGGCATGTGTCAGTGTGGGAAGGTGCTGTTTGTGCTTGGGAGGTGCCTTTTGGTGTGGCCATTGGTGCTGTGGCTGGTGTGTTGTGGCCCAGGGTGTGCGAGGCCAGAGCTGGAGGCAGCATTGTGAGGTCACTTGTGCCTGTGTGCCTTGGCGGGCAGTGCTAGGGTGTTGGCTGCTGCTGGTGGTGGTGGTTGTGAGGTCACTTGTGAAGCAGTGCGTGCTAGGCCAGTGCTGGTTGCCTGGCTGCTCTTGGCAGCTGTGAGGTGAGTGCTGCATGAGGCTGTCGCAGGCATGTGTCAGTGTGGGAAGGTGCTGTTTGTGCTTGGGAGGTGCCTTTTGGTGTGGCCATTGGTGCTGTGGCTGGTGCCTTGTGGCCCAGGGTGTGCGAGGCCAGAGCTGGAGGCAGCATTGTGAGGTCACTTGTGCCTGTGTGCCTTGGCGGGCAGTGCTAGGGTGTTGGCTGCTGCTGGTGGTGGTGGTTGTGAGGTCACTTGTGAAACAGTGCGTGCTAGGCCAGTGCTGGTTGCCTGGCTGCTCTTGGCAGCTGTGAGGTGAGTGCTGCGTGAGGCCCTGGCAGGCATGTGTCAGTGTGGGAAGGTGCTGTTTGTGCTTGGGAGGTGCCTTTTGGTGTGGCCATTGGTGCTGTGGCTGGTGCCTTGTGTCCCAGGATGTGCGAGGCCAGAGCTGGAGGCAGCATTGTGAGGTCACTTGTGCCTGTGCACCTTGGCGGGCAGTGCTAGGGTGTTGGCTGCTGCTGGTGGTGGTGGTTGTGAGGTCACTTGTGAAGCAATTTGTGCTAGGCCAGGGCTGGTTGCCTGGCTGCTCTTGGCAGCTGTGAGGTGAGTGCTGCGTGAGGCCGTCGCAGGCATGTGTCAGTGTGGGAAGGTGCTGTTTGTGCTTGGGAGGTGCCGTTTGTGCTTGTGAGGTGCCTTTTGGTGTGGCCATTGGTGCTGTGGCTGGTGCCTTGTGTCCCAGGGTGTGCGAGGCCAGAGCTGGAGACAGCATTGTGAGGTCACTTGTGCCTGTGTGCCTTGGTGGGCAGTGCTAGGGTGTTGGCTGCTGCTGGTGGTGGTGGTTGTGAGGTCACTTGTGAAGCAGTGCGTGCTAGGCCAGTGCTGGTTGCCTGGCTGCTCTTAGCAGCTGTGAGGTGAGTGCTGCGTGAGGCCCTGGCAGGCATGTGTCAGTGTGGGAAGGTGCTGTTTGTCCTTGGGAGGTGCCTTTTGGTGTGGCCATTGGTGCTGTGGCTGGTGCCTTGTGGCCCAGGATGTGCGAGGCCAGAGCTGGAGGCAGCATTGTGAGGTCACTTGTGCCTGTGCGCCTTGGCGGGCAGTGCTAGGGTGTTGGCTGCTGCTGGTGGTGGTGGTTGTGAGGTCACTTGTGAAGCAGTGCGTGCTAGGCCAGTGCTGGTTGCCTGGCTGCTCTTGGCAGCTGTGAGGTGAGTGCTGCGTGAGGCCCTGGCAGGCATGTGTCAGTGTGGGAAGGTGCTGTTTGTGCCCTGGCAGGCATGTGTCAGTGTGGGAAGGTGCTGTTTGTCCTTGGGAGGTACCTTTTGGTGTGGCCATTGGTGCTGTGGCTGGTGCCTTGTGGCCCAGGGTGTGCGAGGCCAGAGCTGGAGGCAGCATTGTGAGGTCACTTGTGCCTGTGTGCCTTGGCAGGCAGTGCTAGGGTGTTGGCTGCTAGTGGTGGTGGTGGTTGTGAGGTGACTTGTGAAGCAGTGCGTGCTAGGCCAGTGCTGGTTGCCTGGCTGCTCTTGGCAGCTGTGAGGTGAGTGCTGCATGAGGCTGTCGCAGGCATGTGTCAGTGTGGGAAGGTGCTGTTTGTCCTTGGGAGGTGCCTTTTGGTGTGGCCATTGGTGCTGTGGCTGGTGCCTTGTGGCCCAGGGTATGCGAGGCCAGAGCTGGAGGCAGCATTGTGAGGTCACTTGTGCCTGTGTGCCTTGGCGGGCAGTGCTAGGGTGTTGGCTGCTGCTGCTGGTGGTGGTTGTGAGGTCACTTGTGAAGCAATTTGTGCTAGGCCAGTGCTGGTTGCCTGGCTGCTCTTGGCAGCTGTGAGGTGAGTGCTGCATGAGGCTGTCGTAGGCATGTGTCACTGTGGGAAGGTGCTGTTTGTCCTTGGGAGGTGCCTTTTGGTGTGGCCATTGGTGCTGTGGCTGGTGCCTTGTGTCCCAGGGTGTGCGAGGCCAGAGCTGGAGGCAGCATTGTGAGGTCACTTGTGCCTGTGTGCCTTGGCGGGCAGTGCTCGGGTGTTGGCTGCTGCTGGTGGTGGTGGTTGTGAGGTCACTTGTGAAGCAGTGCGTGCTAGGCCAGTGCTGGTTGCCTGGCTGCTCTTGGCAGCTGTGAGGTGAGTGCTGCGTGAGGCCCTGGCAGGCATGTGTCAGTGTGGGAAGGTGCTGTTTGTGCTTGGGAGGTGCCGTTTGTGCTTGGGAGGTGCCTTTTGTTGTGGCCATTGGTGCTGTGGCTGGTGCCTTGTGTCCCAAAGTATGCGAGGGCAGAGATGGAGGCAGCATTGTGAGGTCACTTGTGCCTCTGTGCCTTGTCGGGCAGTGCTAGGGTGTTGGCTGCTGCTGGTGGTGGTGGTTGTGAGGTGACTTGTGAAGCAGTGCGTGCTAGGCCAGTGCTGGTTGCCTGGCTGCTCTTGGCAGCTGTGAGGTGAGTGCTGCGTGAGGCCCTGGCAGGCATGTGTCAGTGTGGGAAGGTGCTGTTTGTCCTTGGGAGGTGCCTTTTGGTGTGGCCATTGGTACTGTGGCTGGTGCCTTGTGGCCCAGGGTGTGCGAGGCCAGAGCTGGAGGCAGCATTGTGAGGTCACTTGTGCCTGTGTGCCTTGGCGGGCAGTGCTAGGGTGTTGGCTGCTGGTGGTGGTGGTGGTTGTGATTTCACTTGTGAAGCAATTCGTGCGAGGCCAGTGCTGGTTGCCTGGCTGCTCTTAGCAGCTGTGAGGTGAGTGCTGCGTGTGGCCCTGGCAGGCATGTGTCAGTGTGGGAAGGTGCTGTTTGTCCTTGGGAGGTGCCTTTTGGTGTGGCCATTGGTGCTGTGGCTGGTGCCTTGTGTCCCAGGGTATGCGAGGCCAGAGCTGGAGGCAGCATTGTGAGGTCACTTGTGCCTGTGTGCCTTGGCGGGCAGTGCTAGGGTGTTGGCTGCTGCTGCTGGTGGTGGTTGTGAGGTCACTTGTGAAGCAGTGCATGCTAGGCCAGTGCTGGTTGCCTGGCTGCTCTTGGCAGCTGTGAGGTGAGTGCTGCATGAGGCTGTCGTAGGCATGTGTCACTGTGGGAAGGTGCTGTTTGTCCTTGGGAGGTGCCTTTTGGTGTGGCCATTGGTGCTGTGGCTGGTGCCTTGTGTCCCAGGGTGTGCGAGGCCAGAGCTGGAGGCAGCATTGTGAGGTCACTTGTGCCTGTGTGCCTTGGCGGGCAGTGCTCGGGTGTTGGCTGCTGCTGGTGGTGGTGGTTGTGAGGTCACTTGTGAAGCAGTGCGTGCTAGGCCAGTGCTGGTTGCCTGGCTGCTCTTGGCAGCTGTGAGGTGAGTGCTGCGTGAGGCCCTGGCAGGCATGTGTCAGTGTGGGAAGGTGCTGTTTGTGCTTGGGAGGTGCCGTTTGTGCTTGGGAGGTGCCTTTTGGTGTGGCCATTGGTGCTGTGGCTGGTGCCTTGTGGCCCAGGGTGTGCGAGGCCAGAGCTGGAGGCAGCATTGTGAGGTCACTTGTGCCTGTGTGCCTTGGTGGGCAGTGCTAGGGTGTTGGCTGCTGCTGGTGGTGGTGGTTGTGAGGTCACTTGTGAAGCAATTTGTGCTAGGCCAGTGCTGGTTGCCTGGCTGCTCTTGGCAGCTGTGAGGTGAGTGCTGCGTGAGGTGCTGGCAGGCATGTGTCAGTGTGGGAAGGTGCTGTTTGTCCTTGGGAGGTGCCTTTTGGTGTGGCCATTGGTGCTGTGGCTGGTGCGTTGTGGCCCAGGGTGTGCGAGGCCAGAGCTGGAGGCAGCATTGTGAGGTCACTTGTGCCTGTGTGCCTTGGCGGGCAGTGCTAGGGTGTTGGCTGCTGCTGGTGGTAGTGGTTGTGAGGTCACTTGTGAAGCAGTGCGTGCTAGGCCAGTGCTGGTTGCCTGGCTGCTCTTGGCAGCTGTGAGGTGAGTGCTGCATGAGGCTGTCGTAGGCATGTGTCACTGTGGGAAGGTGCTGTTTGTCCTTGGGAGGTGCCTTTTGGTGTGGCCATTGGTGCTGTGGCTGGTGCCTTGTGTCCCAGGGTGTGCGAGGCCAGAGCTGGAGGCAGCATTGTGAGGTCACTTGTGCCTGTGTGCCTTGGCGGGCAGTGCTCGGGTGTTGGCTGCTGCTGGTGGTGGTGGTTGTGAGGTCACTTGTGAAGCAGTGCGTGCTAGGCCAGTGCTGGTTGCCTGGCTGCTCTTGGCAGCTGTGAGGTGAGTGCTGCGTGAGGCCCTGGCAGGCATGTGTCAGTGTGGGAAGGTGCTGTTTGTGCTTGGGAGGTGCCGTTTGTGCTTGGGAGGTGCCTTTTGTTGTGGCCATTGGTGCTGTGGCTGGTGCCTTGTGTCCCAAAGTATGCGAGGGCAGAGATGGAGGCAGCATTGTGAGGTCACTTGTGCCTCTGTGCCTTGTCGGGCAGTGCTAGGGTGTTGGCTGCTGCTGGTGGTGGTGGTTGTGAGGTGACTTGTGAAGCAGTGCATGCTAGGCCAGTGCTGGTTGCCTGGCTGCTCTTGGCAGCTGTGAGGTGAGTGCTGCGTGAGGCCCTGGCAGGCATGTGTCAGTGTGGGAAGGTGCTGTTTGTCCTTGGGAGGTGCCTTTTGGTGTGGCCATTGGTACTGTGGCTGGTGCCTTGTGGCCCAGGGTGTGCGAGGCCAGAGCTGGAGGCAGCATTGTGAGGTCACTTGTGCCTGTGTGCCTTGGCGGGCAGTGCTAGGGTGTTGGCTGCTGGTGGTGGTGGTGGTTGTGATTTCACTTGTGAAGCAATTCGTGCGAGGCCAGTGCTGGTTGCCTGGCTGCTCTTAGCAGCTGTGAGGTGAGTGCTGCGTGTGGCCCTGGCAGGCATGTGTCAGTGTGGGAAGGTGCTGTTTGTCCTTGGGAGGTGCCTTTTGGTGTGGCCATTGGTGCTGTGGCTGGTGCCTTGTGTCCCAGGGTATGCGAGGCCAGAGCTGGAGGCAGCATTGTGAGGTCACTTGTGCCTGTGTGCCTTGGCGGGCAGTGCTCGGGTGTTGGCTGCTGCTGGTGGTGGTGGTTGTGAGGTCACTTGTGAAGCAGTGCGTGCTAGGCCAGTGCTGGTTGCCTGGCTGCTCTTGGCAGCTGTGAGGTGAGTGCTGCGTGAGGCCCTGGCAGGCATGTGTCAGTGTGGGAAGGTGCTGTTTGTGCTTGGGAGGTGCCGTTTGTGCTTGGGAGGTGCCTTTTGGTGTGGCCATTGGTGCTGTGGCTGGTGCCTTGTGTCCCAAAGTATGCGAGGGCAGAGCTGGAGGCAGCATTGTGAGGTCACTTGTGCCTCTGTGCCTTGTCGGGCAGTGCTAGGGTGTTGGCTGCTGCTGGTGGTGGTGGTTGTGAGGTCACTTGTGAAGCAGTGCGTGCTAGGCCAGTGCTGGTTGCCTGGCTGCTCTTGGCAGCTGTGAGGTGAGTGCTGCTTGAGGCCCTGGCAGGCATGTGTCAGTGTGGGAAGGTGCTGTTTGTCCTTGGGAGGTGCCTTTTGGTGTGGCCATTGTTGCCGTGGCTGGTGCCTTGTGGCCCAGGGTGTGCGAGGCCAGAGCTGGAGGCAGCATTGTGAGGTCACTTGTGCCTGTGTGCCTTGGTGGGCAGTGCTAGGGTGTTGGCTGCTGCTGCTGGTGGTGAATGTGAGGTCACTTGTGAAGCAATTCGTGCTAGGCCAGTGCTGGTTGCCTGGCTGCTCTTGGCAGCTGTGAGGTGAGTGCTGCGTGAGGCCCTGGCAGGCATGTGTCAGTGTGGGAAGGTGCTGTTTGTCCTTGGGAGGTGCCTTTTGGTGTGGCCATTGGTGCTGTGGCTGGTGCCTTGTGTCCCAGGGTGTGCGAGGCCAGAGCTGGAGGCAGCATTGTGAGGTCACTTGTGCCTGTGTGCCTTGGCGGGCAGTGCTCGGGTGTTGGCTGCTGCTGGTGGTGGTGGTTGTGAGGTCACTTGTGAAGCAGTGCGTGCTAGGCCAGTGCTGGTTGCCTGGCTGCTCTTGGCAGCTGTGAGGTGAGTGCTGCGTGAGGCCCTGGCAGGCATGTGTCAGTGTGGGAAGGTGCTGTTTGTGCTTGGGAGGTGCCGTTTGTGCTTGGGAGGTGCCTTTTGTTGTGGCCATTGGTGCTGTGGCTGGTGCCTTGTGGCCCAGGGTGTGCGAGGCCAGAGCTGGAGGCAGCATTGTGAGGTCACTTGTGCCTGTGTGCCTTGGTGGGCAGTGCTAGGGTGTTGGCTGCTGCTGGTGGTGGTGGTTGTGAGGTCACTTGTGAAGCAATTTGTGCTAGGCCAGTGCTGGTTGCCTGGCTGCTCTTGGCAGCTGTGAGGTGAGTGCTGCGTGAGGTGCTGGCAGGCATGTGTCAGTGTGGGAAGGTGCTGTTTGTCCTTGGGAGGTGCCTTTTGGTGTGGCCATTGGTGCTGTGGCTGGTGCGTTGTGGCCCAGGGTGTGCGAGGCCAGAGCTGGAGGCAGCATTGTGAGGTCACTTGTGCCTGTGTGCCTTGGCGGGCAGTGCTAGGGTGTTGGCTGCTGCTGGTGGTAGTGGTTGTGAGGTCACTTGTGAAGCAGTGCGTGCTAGGCCAGTGCTGGTTGCCTGGCTGCTCTTGGCAGCTGTGAGGTGAGTGCTGCATGAGGCTGTCGCAGGCATGTGTCAGTGTGGGAAGGTGCTGTTTGTGCTTGGGAGGTGCCTTTTGGTGTGGCCATTGGTGCTGTGGCTGGTGCCTTGTGGCCCAGGGTGTGCGAGGCCAGAGCTGGAGGCAGCATTGTGAGGTCACTTGTGCCTGTGTGCCTTGGCGGGCAGTGCTAGGGTGTTGGCTGCTGCTGGTGGTGCTGGTTGTGAGGTGACTTGTGAAGCAGTGCATGCTAGGCCAGTGCTAGTTGCCTGGCTGCTCTTGGCAGCTGTGAGGTGAGTGCTGCATGAGGCTGTCGCAGGCATGTGTCAGTGTGGGAAGGTGCTGTTTGTCCTTGGGAGGTGCCTTTTGGTGTGGCCATTGGTGCCGTGGCTGGTGCCTTGTGGCCCAGGATGTGCGAGGCCAGAGCTGGAGGCAGCATTGTGAGGTCACTTGTGCCTGTGTGCCTTGTCGGGCTGTGCTAGCGTGTTGGCTGCTGCTGGTGGTGGTGGTTGTGAGGTCACTTGTGAAGCAGTGTGTGCTAGGCCAGTGCTGGTTGCCTGGCTGCTCTTGGCAGCTGTGAGGTGAGTGCTGCGTTAGGCCCTGGCAGGCATGTGTCAGTGTGGGAAGGTGCTGTTTGTCCTTGGGAGGTGCCTTTTGGTGTGGCCATTGGTGCTGTGGCTCGTGCTTTGTGGCCCAGGGTGTGAGAGGCCAGAGCTGGAGACAGCATTGTGAGGTCACTTGTGCCTGTGTGCCTTGGCGGGCAGTGCTAGGGTGTTGGCTGCTGCTGGTGGTGGTGGTTGTGAGGTCACTTTTGAAGCAGTGCGTGCTAGGCCAGTGCTGGTTGCCTGGCTGCTCTTGGCAGCTGTGAGGTGAGTGCTGCGTGAGGCCCTGGCAGGCATGTGTCAGTGTGGGAACGTGCTGTTTGTCCTTGGGAGGTGCCTTTTGGTGTGGCCATTGGTGCCGTGGCTGGTGCCTTGTGTCCCAGGGTGTGCGAGGCCAGAGCTGGAGGCAGCATTGTGAGGTCACTTGTGCCTCTGTGCCTTGGCGGGCAGTGCTAGGGTGTTGGCTGCTGGTGGTGGTGGTTGTGAGGGCACTTGTGAAGCAGTGCGTGCTAGGCCAGTGCTGGTTGCCTGGCTGCTCTTGGCAGCTGTGAGGTGAGTGCTGTGTGAGGCCCTGGCAGGCATGTGTCAGTGTGGGAAGGTGCTGTTTGTGCTTGGGAGGTGCCTTTTGGTGTGGCCATTGGTGCTGTGGCTGGTGCCTTGTGTCCCAGGGGGTGCGAGGCCAGAGCTGGAGGCAGCATTGTGAGGTCACTTGTGCCTCTGTGCCTTTTTGGGCAGTGCTAGGGTGTTGGCTGCTCCTGGTGGTGGTGGTTGTGAGGTGACTTGTGAAGCAGTGCGTGCTAGGCCAGTGCTGGTTGCCTGGCTGCTCTTGGCAGCTGTGAGGTGAGTGCTGCATGAGGCCCTGGCAGGCATGTGTCCGTGTGGGAGGTGCTGTTTGTGCTTGGGAGGTGCCTTTTGGTGTGGCCATTGGTGCTGTGGCTGGTGCCTTGTGTCCCAGGGTGTGTGAGGCCAGAGCTGGAGGCAGCATTGTGAGGTCACTTGTGCCTCTGTGCCTTGGCGGGCAGTGCTAGTGTGTTGGCTGCTGGTGGTGGTGGTTGAGAGGTGACTTGTGAAGCAGTGCGTGCAAGGCCAGTGCTGGTTGCCTGGCTGCTCTTGGCAGCTGTGAGGTGAGTGCTGTGTGAGGCCCTGGCAGGCATGTGTCAGTGTGGGAAGGTGCTGTTTGTGCTTGGGAGGTGCCTTTTGGTGTGGCCATTGGTGCTGTGGCTGGTGCCTTGTGTCCCAGGGGGTGCGAGGCCAGAGCTGGAGGCAGCATTGTGAGGTCACTTGTACCTGTGTGCCTTGTCGGGCAGTGCTCGGGTGTTGGCTGCTGCTGGTGGTGGTGGTTGTGAGGTGACTTGTGAAGCAGTGCGTGCTAGGCCAGTGCTGGTTGCCTGGCTGCTCTTTGCAGCTGTGAGGTGAGTGCTGCATGAGGCCCTGGCAGGCATGTGTCAGTGTGGGAAGGTGCTGTTTGTGCTTGGGAGGTGCCTTTTGGTGTGGCCATTGGTGCTGTGGCTGGTGCCTTGTGGCACAGGGGGTGAGAGGCCAGAGCTGGAGGCAGCATTGTGAGGTCACTTGTGCCTCTGTGCCTGGGCAGGCAGTGTTTGGGTGTTGGCTGCTGGTGGTGGTGGTTGTGAGGTGACTTGTGAAGCAGTGAGTGCTAGGCCAGTGCTGGTTGCCTGGCTGCTCTTGGCAGCTGTGAGGTGAGTGCTGCATGAGGCCCTGGCAGGCATGTGTCAGTGTGGGAAGGTGCTGTTTGTGCTTGGGAGGTGCCTTTTGGTGTGGCCATTGGTGCTGTGGCTGGTGCCTTGTGTCCCAGGGGGTGCGAGGCCAGAGCTGGAGGCAGCATTGTGAGGTCACTTGTGCCTCTGTGCCTTCGCGGGCAGTGCTAGGGTTTTGGCTGCTGGTGGTGGTGGTGGTTGTGAGGTGACTTGTGAAGCAGTGCGTGCTAGGCCAGTGCTGGTTGCCTGGCTGCTCTTGGCAGCTGTGAGGTGAGTGCTGCATGAGGCCCTGGCAGGCATGTGTCAGTGTGGGAAGGTGCTGTTTGTGCTTGGGAGGTTCCTTTTGGTGTAGCCATTGGTGCTGTGGCTGGTGCCTTGTGTCCCAGGGTGTGCGAGGCCAGAGCTGGAGGCAGCATTGTGAGGTCACTTGTGCCTCTGTGCCTTGGTGGGCAGTGCTAGGGTGTTGGCTGCTGGTGGTGGTGGTGGTTGTGAGGGCACTTGTGAAGCAGTGCGTGCTAGGCCAGCGCTGGTTGCCTGGCTGCTCTTGGCAGCTGTGAGGTGAGTGCTGAATGAGGCCCTGGCAGGCATGTGTCAGTGTGGGAAGGTGCTGTTTGTGCTTGGGAGGTGCCTTTTGGTGTGGCCATTGGTGCTGTGGCTGGTGCCTTGTGTCCCAGGGTGTGCGAGGCCAGAGCTGGAGGCAGCATTGTGAGGTCACTTGTGCCTCTGTGCCTTGTCGGGCAGTGCTAGGGTGTTGGCTGGAGGTGGTTGTGGTGGTTGTGAGGTGACTTGTGAAGCAGTGCGTGCTAGGCCAGTGCTGGTTGCCTGGCTGCTCTTGGCAGCTGTGAGGTGAGTGCTGCATGAGGCCCTGGCAGGCATTTGTCAGTGTGGGAAGGTGCTGTTTGTGCTTGGGAGGTGCCTTTTGGTGTGGCCATTGGTGCTGTGGCTGGTGCCTTGTGTCCCAGGGGGTGAGAGGCCAGAGCTGGAGGCAGCATTGTGAGGTCACTTGTGCCTCTGTGCCTGGGCAGGCAGTGTTTGGGTGTTGGCTGCTGGTGGTGGTGGTTGTGAGGGCACTTGTGAAGCAGTGCGTGCTAGGCCAGTGCTGGTTGCCTGGCTGCTCTTGGCAGCTGTGAGGTGAGTGCTGTGTGAGGCCCTGGCAGGCATGTGTCAGTGTGGGAAGGTGCTGTTTGTGCTTGGGAGGTGCCTTTTGGTGTGGCCATTGGTGCTGTGGCTGGTGCCTTGTGTTCCAGGGTGTGCGAGGCCAGAGCTGGAGGCAGCATTGTGAGATCACTTGTGCCTCTCTGCCTTGGTGGGCAGTGCTTGGGTGTTGGCTGCGTGTGGTGGTGGTTGTGAGGTGACTTGTGAAGCAGTGCGTGCTAGGCCAGTGCTGGTTGCCTGGCTGCTCTTGGCAGCTGTGAGGTGAGTGCTTCATGAGGCCCTGGCAGGCATGTGTCAGTGTGGGAAGGTGCTGTTTGTGCTTGGGAGGTGCCTTTTGGTGTGGCCATTGGTGCTGTGGCTGGTGCCTTGTGTCCCAGGGTGTGTGAGGCCAGAGCTGGAGGCAGCATTGTGAGGTCACTTGTGCCTCTGTGCCTTGGCGGGCAGTGCTAGTGTGTTGGCTGCTGGTGGTGGTGGTTGAGAGGTGACTTGTGAAGCAGTGCATGCTAGGCCAGCGCTGGTTGCCTGGCTGCTTTTGGCAGCTGTGAGGTGAGTGCTGTGTGAGGCCCTGGCAGGCATGTGTCAGTGTGGGAAGGTGCTGTTTGTCCTTGGGAGGTGCCTTTTGGTGTGGCCATTGGTGCTGTGGCTGGTGCCTTGCGTCCCAGGGGGTGCGAGGCCAGAGCTGGAGGCAGCATTGTGAGGTCACTTGTGCCTCTGTGCCTTGGCGGGCAGTGCTAGGGTGTTGGCTGGTGGTGGTTGTGGTGGTTGTGAGGTGACTTGTGAAGCAGTGCATGCTAGGCCAGCGCTGGTTGTCTGGCTGCTCTTGGCAGCTGTGAGGTGTGTGCTGCATGAGGCCCTGGCAAGCATGTGTCAGTGTGGGAAGGTGCTGTTTGTGCTTGGGAGGTTCCTTTTGGTGTAGCCATTGGTGCTGTGGCTGGTGCCTTGGGGCCCAGGGGGTGAGAGGCCAGAGCTGGAGGCAGCATTGTGAGGTCACTTGTGCCTCTGTGCCTTGGCGGGCAGTGCTAGGGTGTTGGCTGCTGGTGGTGGTGGTTGTGAGGGCACTTGTGAAGCAGTGCGTGCTAGGCCAGTGCTGGTTGCCTGGCTGCTCTTGGCAGCTGTGAGGTGAGTGCTGTGTGAGGCCCTGGCAGGCATGTGTCAGTGTGGGAAGGTGCTGTTTGTCTTTGGGAGGTGCGTTTTGGTGTGGCCATTGGTGCTGTGGCTGGTGCCTTGTGTCCCAGGGGGTGAGAGGCCAGAGCTGGAGGCAGCATTGTGAGGTCACTTGTGCCTCTGTGCCTTGTCGGGCAGTGCTAGGGTGTTGGCTGGTGGTGGTGGTGGTGGTTGTGAGGTGACTTGTGAAGCAGTGCGTGCTAGGCCAGCGCTGGTTGCCTGGCTGCTCTTGGCAGCTGTGAGGTGAGTGCTGCATGAGGCCCTGGCAGGCATGTGTCAGTGTGGGAAGGTGCTGTTTGTGCTTGGGAGGTGCCTTTTGGTGTGGCCATTAGTGCTGTGGCTGGTGCCTTGTGTCCCAGGGGGTGCGAGGCCAGAGCTGGAGGCAGCATTGTGAGGTCACTTGTGCCTCTGTGCCTTGTCGGGCAGTGCTCGGGTGTTGGCTGCTGCTGGTGGTGGTGGTTGTGAGGTGACTTGTGAAGCAGTGCGTGCTAGGCCAGTGCTGGTTGCCTGGCTGCTCTTGGCAGCTGTGAGGTGAGTGCTGCATGAGGCCCTGGCAGGCATGTGTCCGTGTGGGAGGTGCTGTTTGTGCTTGGGAGGTGCCTTTTGGTGTGGCCATTGGTGCTGTGGCTGGTGCCTTGTGTCCCAGGGTGTGTGAGGCCAGAGCTGGAGGCAGCATTGTGAGGTCACTTGTGCCTCTGTGCCTTGGCGGGCAGTGCTAGTGTGTTGGCTGCTGGTGGTGGTGGTTGAGAGGTGACTTGTGAAGCAGTGCGTGCAAGGCCAGTGCTGGTTGCCTGGCTGCTCTTGGCAGCTGTGAGGTGAGTGCTGTGTGAGTCCCTGGCAGGCATGTGTCAGTGTGGGAAGGTGCTGTTTGTGCTTGGGAGGTGCCTTTTGGTGTGGCCATTGGTGCTGTGGCTGGTGCCTTGTGTCCCAGGGGGTGCGAGGCCAGAGCTGGAGGCAGCATTGTGAGGTCACTTGTACCTGTGTGCCTTGTCGGGCAGTGCTCGGGTGTTGGCTGCTGCTGGTGGTGGTGGTTGTGAGGTGACTTGTGAAGCAGTGCGTGCTAGGCCAGTGCTGGTTGCCTGGCTGCTCTTGGCAGCTGTGAGGTGAGTGCTGCATGAGGCCCTGGCAGGCATGTGTCAGTGTGGGAAGGTGCTGTTTGTGCTTGGGAGGTGCCTTTTGGTGTGGCCATTGGTGCTGTGGCTGGTGCCTTGTGGCACAGGGGGTGAGAGGCCAGAGCTGGAGGCAGCATTGTGAGGTCACTTGTGCCTCTGTGCCTGGGCAGGCAGTGTTTGGGTGTTGGCTGCTGGTGGTGGTGGTTGTGAGGTCACTTGTGAAGCAGTGCGTGCTAGGCCAGTGCTGGTTGCCTGGCTGCTCTTGGCAGCTGTGAGGTGAGTGCTGCATGAGGCCCTGGCAGGCATGTGTCAGTGTGGGAAGGTGCTGTTTGTGCTTGGGAGGTGCCTTTTGGTGTGGCCATTGGTGCTGTGGCTGGTGCCTTGTGTCCCAGGGTGTGCGAGGCCAGAGCTGGAGGCAGCATTGTGAGGTCACTTGTGCCTCTGTGCCTTCACGGGCAGTGCTAGGGTGTTGGCTGCTGGTGGTGGTGGTGGTTGTGAGGTGACTTGTGAAGCAGTGCGTGCTAGGCCAGTGCTGGTTGCCTGGCTGCTCTTGGCAGCTGTGAGGTGAGTGCTGCATGAGGCCCTGGCAGGCATGTGTGAGTGTGGGAAGGTGCTGTTTGTGCTTGGGAGGTGCCTTTTGGTGTGGCCATTGGTGCTGTGGCTGGTGCCTTGTGTCCCAGGGGGTGCGAGGCCAGAGCTGGAGGCAGCATTGTGAGGTCACTTGTGCCTCTGTGCCTTGTCGGGCAGTGCTCGGGTGTTGGCTGCTGCTGGTGGTGGTGGTTGTGAGGTGACTTGTGAAGCAGTGCGTGCTAGGCCAGTGCTGGTTGCCTGGCTGCTCTTGGCAGCTGTGAGGTGATTGCTGCATGAGGCCCTGGCAGGCATTTGTCAGTGTGGGAAGGTGCTGTTTGTGCTTGGGAGGAACCTTTTGGTGTGGCCATTGGTGCTGTGGCTGGTGCCTTGTGTCCCAGGGGGTGAGAGGCCAGAGCTGGAGGCAGCATTCTGAGGTCACTTGTGCCTCTGTGCCTTGGCGGGCAGTGCTAGGGTGTTTGCTGCTGCTGGTGGTGGTGGTTGTGAGGGCACTTGTGAAGCAGTGCGTGCTAGGCCAGTGCTGGTTGCCTGGCTGCTCTTGGCAGCTGTGAGGTGAGTGCTGTGTGAGGCCCTAGCAGGCATGTGTCAGTGTGGGAAGGTGCTGTTTGTCCTTGGGAGGTGCCTTTTGGTGTGGCCATTGGTGCTGTGGCTGGTGCCTTGTGTCCCAGGGGGTGAGAGGCCAGAGCTGGAGGCAGCATTGTGAGGTCACTTGTGCCTCTGTGCCTTGTCGGGCAGTGCTAGGGTGTTGGCTGGTGGTGGTGGTGGTTGTGAGGTCACTTGTGAAGCAGTGCGTGCTAGGCCAGTGCTGGTTGCCTGGCTGCTCTTGGCAGCTGTGAGGTGAGTGCTGCATGAGGCCCTGGCAGGCATGTGTCAGTGTGGGAAGGTGCTGTTTGTGCTTGGGAGGTGCCTTTTGGTGTGGCCATTGGTGCTGTGGCTGGTGCCTTGTGGCACAGGGGGTGAGAGGCCAGAGCTGGAGGCAGCATTGTGAGGTCACTTGTGCCTCTGTGCCTGGGCAGGCAGTGTTTGGGTGTTGGCTGCTGGTGGTGGTGGTTGTGAGGTCACTTGTGAAGCAGTGCGTGCTAGGCCAGTGCTGGTTGCCTGGCTGCTCTTGGCAGCTGTGAGGTGAGTGCTGCATGAGGCCCTGGCAGGCATGTGTCAGTGTGGGAAGGTGCTGTTTGTGCTTGGGAGGTGCCTTTTGGTGTGGCCATTGGTGCTGTGGCTGGTGCCTTGTGTCCCAGGGTGTGTGAGGCCAGAGCTGGAGGCAGCATTGTGAGGTCACTTGTGCCTCTGTGCCTTGGCGGGCAGTGCTAGTGTGTTGGCTGCTGGTGGTGGTGGTTGAGAGGTGACTTGTGAAGCAGTGCGTGCTAGGCCAGCGCTGGTTGCCTGGCTGTTCTTGGCAGCTGTGAGGTGTGTGCTGCATGAGGCCCTGGCAAGCATGTGTCACTGTGGGAAGGTGCTGTTTGTGCTTGGGAGGTGCCTTTTGGTGTAGCCATTGGTGCTGTGGCTGGTGCCTTGGGGCCCAGGGTGTGCGAGGCCAGAGCTGGAGGCAGCATTGTGAGGTCACTTGTGCCTCTGTGCCTTGGCGGGCAGTGCTAGGGTGTTGGCTGCTGGTGGTGGTGGTTGTGAGGGCACTTGTGAAGCAGTGCATGCAAGGCCAGTGCTGGTTGCCTGGCTGCTCTTGGCAGCTGTGAGGTGAGTGCTGTGTGAGGCCCTGGCAGGCATGTGTCAGTGTGGGAAGGTGCTGTTTGTGCTTGGGAGGTGCCTTTTGGTGTGGCCATTGGTGCTGTGGCTGGTGCCTTGTGTCCCAGGGGGTGAGAGGCCAGAGCTGGAGGCAGCATTGTGAGGTCACTTGTGCCTCTGTGCCTTGTCGGGCAGTGCTAGGGTGTTGGCTGGTGGTGGTGGTGGTGGTTGTGAGGTGACTTGTGAAGCAGTGCGTGCTAGGCCAGTGCTGGTTGCCTGGCTGCTCTTGGCAGCTGTGAGGTGAGTGCTGCATGAGGCCCTGGCAGGCATGTGTCAGTGTGGGAAGGTGCTGTTTGTGCTTGGGAGGTGCCTTTTGGTGTGGCCATTGGTGCTGTGGCTGGTGCCTTGTGTCCCAGGGGGTGCGAGGCCAGAGCTGGAGGCAGCATTGTGAGGTCACTTGTGCCTCTGTGCCTGGGCAGGCAGTGTTTGGGTGTTGGCTGCTGGTGGTGGTGGTTGTGAGGTCACTTGTGAAGCAGTGCGTGCTAGGCCAGTGCTGGTTGCCTGGCTGCTCTTGGCAGCTGTGAGGTGAGTGCTGCATGAGGCCCTGGCAGGCATGTGTCAGTGTGGGAAGGTGCTGTTTGTGCTTGGGAGGTGCCTTTTGGTGTGGCCATTGGTGCTGTGGCTGGTGCCTTGTGTCCCAGGGGGTGAGAGGCCAGAGCTGGAGGCAGCATTGTGAGGTCACTTGTGCCTCTGTGCCTTCGCGGGCAGTGCTAGGGTGTTGGCTGCTGGTGGTGGTGGTGGTTGTGAGGTGACTTGTGAAGCAGTGCGTGCTAGGCCAGTGCTGGTTGCCTGGCTGCTCTAGGCAGCTGTGAGGTGAGTGCTGCATGAGGCCCTGGCAGGCATGTGTCAGTGTGGGAAGGTGCTGTTTGTGCTTGGGAGGTGCCTTTTGGTGTGGCCATTGGTGCTGTGGCTGGTGCCTTGTGTCCCAGGGGGTGCGAGGCCAGAGCTGGAGGCAGCATTGTGAGGTCACTTGTGCCTCTGTGCCTTCGCGGGCAGTGCTCGGGTGTTGGCTGCTGGTGGTGGTGGTGGTTGTGAGGTGACTTGTGAAGCAGTGCGTGCTAGGCCAGTGCTGGTTGCCTGGCTGCTCTTGGCAGCTGTGAGGTGAGTGCTGCATGAGGCCCTGGCAGGCATGTGTGAGTGTGGGAAGGTGCTGTTTGTGCTTGGGAGGTGCCTTTTGGTGTGGCCATTGGTGCTGTGGCTGGTGCCTTGTGTCCCAGGGGGTGCGAGGCCAGAGCTGGAGGCAGCATTGTGAGGTCACTTGTGCCTCTGTGCCTTGTCGGGCAGTGCTCGGGTGTTGGCTGCTGCTGGTGGTGGTGGTTGTGAGGTGACTTGTGAAGCAGTGCGTGCTAGGCCAGTGCTGGTTGCCTGGCTGCTCTTGGCAGCTGTGAGGTGATTGCTGCATGAGGCCCTGGCAGGCATTTGTCAGTGTGGGAAGGTGCTGTTTGTGCTTGGGAGGAACCTTTTGGTGTGGCCATTGGTGCTGTGGCTGGTGCCTTGTGTCCCAGGGGGTGAGAGGCCAGAGCTGGAGGCAGCATTCTGAGGTCACTTGTGCCTCTGTGCCTTGGCGGGCAGTGCTAGGGTGTTTGCTGCTGCTGGTGGTGGTGGTTGTGAGGGCACTTGTGAAGCAGTGCGTGCTAGGCCAGTGCTGGTTGCATGGCTGCTCTTGGCAGCTGTGAGGTGAGTGCTGTGTGAGGCCCTGGCAGGCATGTGTCAGTGTGGGAAGGTGCTGTTTGTCCTTGGGAGGTGCCTTTTGGTGTGGCCATTGGTGCTGTGGCTGGTGCCTTGTGTCCCAGGGGGTGAGAGGCCAGAGCTGGAGGCAGCATTGTGAGGTCACTTGTGCCTCTGTGCCTTGTCGGGCAGTGCTAGGGTGTTGGCTGGTGGTGGTTGTGGTGGTTGTGAGGTGACTTGTGAAGCAGTGCGTGCTAGGCCAGTGCTGGTTGCCTGGCTGCTCTTGGCAGCTGTGAGGTGAGTGCTGCATGAGGCCCTGGCAGGCATGTGTCAGTGTGGGAAGGTGCTGTTTGTGCTTGGGAGGTGCCTTTTGGTGTGGCCACTGGTGCTGTGGCTGGTGCCTTGTGTCCCAGGGGGTGAGAGGCCAGAGCTGTAGGCAGCATTGTGAGGTCACTTGTGCCTCTGTGCCTGGGCAGGCAGTGTTTGGGTGTTGGCTGCTGGTGGTGGTGGTTGTGAGGTGACTTGTGAAGCAGTGCGTGCTAGGCCAGTGCTGGTTGCCTGGCTGCTCTTGGCAGCTGTGAGGTGAGTGCTGCACGAGGCCCTGGCAGGCATGTGTCAGTGTGGGAAGGTGCTGTTTGTGCTTGGGAGGTGCCTTTTGGTGTGGCCATTGGTGCTGTGGCTGGTGCCTTGTGTCCCAGGGTGTGTGAGGCCAGAGCTGGAGGCAGCATTGTGAGGTCACTTGTGCCTCTGTGCCTTGGCGGGCAGTGCTAGTGTGTTGGCTGCTGGTGGTGGTGGTTGAGAGGTGACTTGTGAAGCAGTGCGTGCTAGGCCAGCCCTGGTTGCCTGGCTGCTCTTGGCAGCTGTGAGGTGTGTGCTGCATGAGGCCCTGGCAGGCATGTGTCAGTGTGGGAAGGTGCTGTTTGTGCTTGGGAGGTGCCTTTTGGTGTGGCCATTGGTGCTGTGGCTGGTGCCTTGTGTCCCAGGGGGTGAGAGGCCAGAGCTGGAGGCAGCATTGTGAGGTCACTTGTGCCTCTGTGCCTTGTCGGGCAGTGCTAGGGTGTTGGCTGCTGGTGGTGGTGGTGGTTGTGAGGTGACTTGTGAAGCAGTGCGTGCTAGGCCAGTGCTGGTTGCCTGGCTGCTCTTGGCAGCTGTGAGGTGAGTGCTGCATGAGGCCCTGGCAGGCATGTGTCAGTGTGGGAAGGTGCTGTTTGTGCTTGGGAGGTGCCTTTTGGTGTGGCCATTGGTGCTGTGGCTGGTGCCTTGTGTCCCAGGGGGTGCGAGGCCAGAGCTGGAGGCAGCATTGTGAGGTCACTTGTGCCTCTGTGCCTGGGCAGGCAGTGTTTGGGTGTTGGCTGCTGGTGGTGGTGGTTGTGAGGTCACTTGTGAAGCAGTGCGTGCTAGGCCAGTGCTGGTTGCCTGGCTGCTCTTGGCAGCTGTGAGGTGAGTGCTGCATGAGGCCCTGGCAGGCATGTGTCAGTGTGGGAAGGTGCTGTTTGTGCTTGGGAGGTGCCTTTTGGTGTGGCCATTGGTGCTGTGGCTGGTGCCTTGTGGCACAGGGGGTGAGAGGCCAGAGCTGGAGGCAGCATTGTGAGGTCACTTGTGCCTCTGTGCCTTCGCGGGCAGTGCTAGGGTGTTGGCTGCTGCTGCTGGTGGTTGTTGTGAGGTGACTTGTGAAGCAGTGCGTGCTAGGCCAGTGCTGGTTGCCTGGCTGCTCTTGGCAGCTGTGAGGTGAGTGCTGCATGAGGCCCTGGCAGGCATGTGTCAGTGTGGGAAGGTGCTGTTTGTGCTTGGGAGGTGCCTTTTGGTGTGGCCATTGGTGCTGTGGCTGGTGCCTTGTGTCCCAGGGGGTGCGAGGCCAGAGCTGGAGGCAGCATTGTGAGGTCACTTGTGCCTGTGTGCCTTGTCGGGCAGTGCTCGGGTGTTGGCTGCTGCTGGTGGTGGTGGTTGTGAGGTGACTTGTGAAGCAGTGCGTGCTAGGCCAGTGCTGGTTGCCTGGCTGCTCTTGGCAGCTGTGAGGTGATTGCTGCATGAGGCCCTGGCAGGCATTTGTCAGTGTGGGAAGGTGCTGTTTGTGCTTGGGAGGAACCTTTTGGTGTGGCCATTGGTGCTGTGGCTGGTGCCTTGTGTCCCAGGGGGTGAGAGGCCAGAGCTGGAGGCAGCATTGTGAGGTCACTTGTGCCTCTGTGCCTTGGCGGGCAGTGCTAGGGTGTTGGCTGCTGGTGGTGGTGGTGGTTGTGAGGGCACTTGTGAAGCAGTGTGTGCTAGGCCAGTGCTGGTTGCCTGGCTGCTCTTGGCAGCTGTGAGGTGAGTGCTGCATGAGGCCCTGGCAGGCATGTGTCAGTGTGGGAAGGTGCTGTTTGTGCTTGGGAGGAACCTTTTGGTGTGGCCATTGGTGCTGTGGCTGGTGCCTTGTGGCACAGTGTGTGCAAGGCCAGAGCTGGAGGCAGCATTGTGAGGTCACTTGTGCCTCTGTGCCTGGGCAGGCAGTGCTTGGGTGTTGGCTGCTGCTGGTGGTGGTGGTTGTGAGGTCACTTGTGAAGCAGTGCGTGCTAGGCCAGTGCTGGTTGCCTGGCTGCTCTTGGCAGCTGTGTGGTGAGTGCTGCATGAGGCCCTGGCAGGCATGTGTGAGTGTGGGAAGGTGCTGTTTGTGCTTGGGAGGTGCCTTTTGGTGTGGCCATTGGTGCTGTGGCTGGTGCCTTGTGTCCCAGGGTATGCGAGGCCAGAGCTGGAGGCAGCATTGTGAGGTCACTTGTGCCTCTGTGCCTTGGCGGGCTGTGCTAGGGTGTTGGCTGCTGGTGGTGGTGGTTGTGAGGGCACTTGTGAAGCAGTGCATGTTAGGCCAGTGCTGGTTGCCTGGCTGCTCTTGGCAGCTGTGAGGTGATTGCTGCGTGAGGCCCTGGCAGGCATTTGTCAGTGTGGGAAGGTGCTGTTTGTGCTTGGGAGGTACCTTTTGGTGTGGCCATTGGTGCTGTGGCTGGTGCCTTGTGTCCCAGGGTGTGCGAGGCCAGAGCTGGAGGCAGCATTGTGAGGTCACTTGTGCCTCTGTGCCTTGGCGGGCAGTGCTAGGGTGTTGGCTGCTGCTGGTGGTGGTGGTTGTGAGGGCACTTGTGAAGCAGTGCGTGCTAGGCCAGTGCTGGTTGCATGGCTGCTCTTGGTAGCTGTGAGGTGAGTGCTGCATGAGGCCCTGGCAGGCATGTGTCAGTGTTGGAAGGTGCTGTTTGTGCTTGGGAGGTGCCTTTTGGTGTGGCCATTGGTGCTGTGGCTGGTGCCTTGGGGCCCAGGGGGTGAGAGGCCAGAGCTGGAGGCAGCATTGTGAGGTCACTTGTGCCTCTGTGCCTTGTCGGGCAGTGCTAGGGTGTTGGCTGCTGGTGGTGGTTGTGGTGGTTCTGAGGTGACTTGTGAAGCAGTGCGTGCTAGGCCAGTGCTGGTTGCCTGGCTGCTCTTGGCAGCTGTGAGGTGAGTGCTGCATGAGGCCCTGGCAGGCATGTGTCAGTGTGGGAAGGTGCTGTTTGTGCTTGGGAGGAACCTTTTGGTGTGGCCATTTGTGCTGTGGCTGTTGCCTTCTGGCACAGTGTGTGCAAGGCCAGAGCTGGAGGCAGCATTGTGAGGTCACTTGTGCCTCTGTGCCTGGGCAGGCAGTGCTTGGGTGTTGGCTGCTGCTGGTGGTGGTGGTTGTGAGGTGACTTGTGAAGCAGTGCGTGCTAGGCCAGTGCTGGTTGCCTGGCTGCTCTTGGCAGCTGTGAGGTGAGTGCTGCATGAGGCCCTGGCAGGCATGTGTGAGTGTGGGAAGGTGCTGTTTGTGCTTGGGAGGTGCCTTTTGGTGTGGCCATTGGTGCTGTGGCTGGTGCCTTGTGTCCCAGGGTATGCGAGGCCAGAGCTGGAGGCAGCATTGTGAGGTCACTTGTGCCTCTGTGCCTTGGCGGGCAGTGCTAGGGTGTTGGCTGCTGGTGGTGGTGGTTGTGAGGGCACTTGTGAAGTAGTGCATGCTAGGCCAGTGCTGGTTGCCTGGCTGCTCTTGGCAGCTGTGAGGTGATTGCTGCGTGAGGCCCTGGCAGGCATTTGTCAGTGTGGGAAGGTGCTGTTTGTGCTTGGGAGGTACCTTTTGGTGTGGCCATTGGTGCTGTGGCTGGTGCCTTGTGTCCCAGGGTGTGCGAGGCCAGAGCTGGAGGCAGCATTGTGAGGTCACTTGTGCCTCTGTGCCTTGGCGGGCAGTGCTAGGGTGTTGGCTGCTGGTGGTGGTGGCGGTTGTGAGGGCACTTGTGAAGCAGTGCGTGCTAGGCCAGTGCTGGTTGCATGGCTGCTCTTGGTAGCTGTGAGGTGAGTGCTGCATGAGGCCCTGGCAGGCATGTGTCAGTGTGGGAAGGTGCTGTTTGTGCTTGGGAGGTGCCTTTTGGTGTGGCCATTGGTGCTGTGGCTGGTGCCTTGTGTCCCAGGGGGTGAGAGGCCAGAGCTGGAGGCAGCATTGTGAGGTCACTTGTGCCTCTGTGCCTTGTCGGGCAGTGCTAGGGTGTTGGCTGCTGGTGGTGGTTGTGGTGGTTGTGAGGTGACTTGTGAAGCAGTGCGTGCTAGGCCAGTGCTGGTTGCCTGGCTGCTCTTGGCAGCTGTGAGGTGAGTGCTGCATGAGGCCCTGGCAGGCATGTGTCAGTGTGGGAAGGTGCTGTTTGTGCTTGGGAGGTGCCTTTTGGTGTGGCCACTGGTGCTGTGGCTGGTGCCTTGTGTCCCAGGGGGTGAGAGGCCAGAGCTGGAGGCAGCATTGTGAGGTCACTTGTGCCTCTGTGCCTGGGCAGGCAGTGTTTGGGTGTTGGCTGCTGGTGGTGGTGGTTGTGAGGTGACTTGTGAAGCAGTGCATGCTAGGCCAGTGCTGGTTGCCTGGCTGCTCTTGGCAGCTGTGAGGTGAGTGCTGCACGAGGCCCTGGCAGGCATGTGTCAGTGTGGGAAGGTGCTGTTTGTGCTTGGGAGGTGCCTTTTGGTGTGGCCATTGGTGCTGTGGCTGGTGCCTTGTGTCCCAGGGTGTGTGAGGCCAGAGCTGGAGGCAGCATTGTGAGGTCACTTGTGCCTCTGTGCCTTGGCGGGCAGTGCTAGTGTGTTGGCTGCTGGTGGTGGTGGTTGAGAGGTGACTTGTGAAGCAGTGCGTGCTAGGCCAGCCCTGGTTGCCTGGCTGCTCTTGGCAGCTGTGAGGTGTGTGCTGCATGAGGCCCTGGCAGGCATGTGTCAGTGTGGGAAGGTGCTGTTTGTGCTTGGGAGGTGCCTTTTGGTGTGGCCATTGGTGCTGTGGCTGGTGCCTTGTGTCCCAGGGGGTGAGAGGCCAGAGCTGGAGGCAGCATTGTGAGGTCACTTGTGCCTCTGTGCCTTGTCGGGCAGTGCTAGGGTGTTGGCTGCTGGTGGTGGTGGTGGTTGTGAGGTGACTTGTGAAGCAGTGCGTGCTAGGCCAGTGCTGGTTGCCTGGCTGCTCTTGGCAGCTGTGAGGTGAGTGCTGCATGAGGCCCTGGCAGGCATGTGTCAGTGTGGGAAGGTGCTGTTTGTGCTTGGGAGGTGCCTTTTGGTGTGGCCATTGGTGCTGTGGCTGGTGCCTTGTGTCCCAGGGGGTGCGAGGCCAGAGCTGGAGGCAGCATTGTGAGGTCACTTGTGCCTCTGTGCCTGGGCAGGCAGTGTTTGGGTGTTGGCTGCTGGTGGTGGTGGTTGTGAGGTCACTTGTGAAGCAGTGCGTGCTAGGCCAGTGCTGGTTGCCTGGCTGCTCTTGGCAGCTGTGAGGTGAGTGCTGCATGAGGCCCTGGCAGGCATGTGTCAGTGTGGGAAGGTGCTGTTTGTGCTTGGGAGGTGCCTTTTGGTGTGGCCATTGGTGCTGTGGCTGGTGCCTTGTGGCACAGGGGGTGAGAGGCCAGAGCTGGAGGCAGCATTGTGAGGTCACTTGTGCCTCTGTGCCTTGGCGGGCAGTGCTAGGGTGTTGGCTGCTGCTGCTGGTGGTTGTTGTGAGGTGACTTGTGAAGCACTGCGTGCTAGGCCAGTGCTGGTTGCCTGGCTGCTCTTGGCAGCTGTGAGGTGAGTGCTGCATGAGGCCCTGGCAGGCATGTGTGAGTGTGGGAAGGTGCTGTTTGTGCTTGGGAGGTGCCTTTTGGTGTGGCCATTGGTGCTGTGGCTGGTGCCTTGTGTCCCAGGGGGTGCGAGGCCAGAGCTGGAGGCAGCATTGTGAGGTCACTTGTGCCTCTGTGCCTTGGCGGGCTGTGCTAGGGTGTTGGCTGCTGCTGGTGGTGGTGGTTGTGAGGGCACTTGTGAAGCAGTGCGTGCTAGGCCAGTGCTGGTTGCATGGCTGCTCTTGGTAGCTGTGAGGTGAGTGCTGCATGAGGCCCTGGCAGGCATGTGTCAGTGTTGGAAGGTGCTGTTTGTGCTTGGGAGGTGCCTTTTGGTGTGGCCATTGGTGCTGTGGCTGGTGCCTTGGGGCCCAGGGGGTGAGAGGCCAGAGCTGGAGGCAGCATTGTGAGGTCACTTGTGCCTCTGTGCCTTGTCGGGCAGTGCTAGGGTGTTGGCTGCTGGTGGTGGTTGTGGTGGTTGTGAGGTGACTTGTGAAGCAGTGCATGCTAGGCCAGTGCTGGTTGCCTGGCTGCTCTTGGCAGCTGTGAGGTGAGTGCTGCGTGAGGCCCTGGCAGGCATGTGTCAGTGTGGGAAGGTGCTGTTTGTGCTTGGGAGGAACCTTTTGGTGTGGCCATTTGTGCTGTGGCTGTTGCCTTCTGGCACAGTGTGTGCAAGGCCAGAGCTGGAGGCAGCATTGTGAGGTCACTTGTGCCTCTGTGCCTGGGCAGGCAGTGCTTGGGTGTTGGCTGCTGCTGGTGGTGGTGGTTGTGAGGTGACTTGTGAAGCAGTGCGTGCTAGGCCAGTGCTGGTTGCCTGGCTGCTCTTGGCAGCTGTGAGGTGAGTGCTGCATGAGGCCCTGGCAGGCATGTGTGAGTGTGGGAAGGTGCTGTTTGTGCTTGGGAGGTGCCTTTTGGTGTGGCCATTGGTGCTGTGGCTGGTGCCTTGTGTCCCAGGGTATGCGAGGCCAGAGCTGGAGGCAGCATTGTGAGGTCACTTGTGCCTCTGTGCCTTGGCGGGCAGTGCTAGGGTGTTGGCTGCTGGTGGTGGTGGTTGTGAGGGCACTTGTGAAGTAGTGCATGCTAGGCCAGTGCTGGTTGCCTGGCTGCTCTTGGCAGCTGTGAGGTGATTGCTGCGTGAGGCCCTGGCAGGCATTTGTCAGTGTGGGAAGGTGCTGTTTGTGCTTGGGAGGTACCTTTTGGTGTGGCCATTGGTGCTGTGGCTGGTGCCTTGTGTCCCAGGGTGTGCGAGGCCAGAGCTGGAGGCAGCATTGTGAGGTCACTTGTGCCTCTGTGCCTTGGCGGGCAGTGCTAGGGTGTTGGCTGCTGGTGGTGGTGGCGGTTGTGAGGGCACTTGTGAAGCAGTGCGTGCTAGGCCAGTGCTGGTTGCATGGCTGCTCTTGGTAGCTGTGAGGTGAGTGCTGCATGAGGCCCTGGCAGGCATGTGTCAGTGTGGGAAGGTGCTGTTTGTGCTTGGGAGGTGCCTTTTGGTGTGGCCATTGGTGCTGTGGCTGGTGCCTTGTGTCCCAGGGGGTGAGAGGCCAGAGCTGGAGGCAGCATTGTGAGGTCACTTGTGCCTCTGTGCCTTGTCGGGCAGTGCTAGGGTGTTGGCTGCTGGTGGTGGTTGTGGTGGTTGTGAGGTGACTTGTGAAGCAGTGCGTGCTAGGCCAGTGCTGGTTGCCTGGCTGCTCTTGGCAGCTGTGAGGTGAGTGCTGCATGAGGCCCTGGCAGGCATGTGTGAGTGTGGGAAGGTGCTGTTTGTGCTTGGGAGGTGCCTTTTGGTGTGGATATTGGTGCTGTGGCTGGTGCCTTGTGTCCCAGGGGGTGAGAGGCCAGAGCTGGAGGCAGCATTGTGAGGTCACTTGTGCCTGTGTGCCTTGTCGGGCAGTGCTCGGGTGTTGGCTGCTGCTGGTGGTGGTGGTTGTGAGGTGACTTGTGAAGCAGTGCGTGCTAGGCCAGTGCTGGTTGCCTGGCTGCTCTTGGCAGCTGTGAGGTGATTGCTGCATGAGGCCCTGGCAGGCATGTGTCAGTGTGGGAAGGTGCTGTTTGTGCTTGGGAGGTGCCTTTTGGTGTGGCCATTTGTGCTGTGGCTGTTGCCTTGTGGCACAGTGTGTGCGAGGCCAGAGCTGGAGGCAGCATTGTGAGGTCGCTTGTGCCTCTGTGCCTGGGCAGGCAGTGCTTGGGTGTTGGCTGCTGCTGGTGGTGGTGGTTGTGAGGTCACTTGTGAAGCAGTGCGTGCTAGGCCAGTGCTGGTTGCCTGGCTGCTCTTGGCAGCTGTGAGGTGAGTGCTGTGTGAGGCCCTGGCAGGCATGTGTCAGTGTGGGAAGGTGCTGTTTGTTCTTGGGAGGTACCTTTTGGTGTGGCCATTGGTGCTGTGGCTGGTGCCTTGTGTCCCAGGGTGTGCGAGGCCAGAGCTGGAGGCAGCATTGTGAGGTAACTTGTGCCTCTGTGCCTTGGCGGGCAGTGCTAGGGTGTTGGCTGCTGGTGGTGGTGGTGGTTGTGAGGGCACTTGTGAAGCAGTGCGTGCTAGGCCAGTGCTGGTTGCCTGGCTGCTCTTGGCAGCTGTGAGGTGATTGCTGCATGAGGCCCTGGCAGGCATGTGTCAGTGTGGGAAGGTGCTGTTTGTCCTTGGGAGGTGCCTTTTGGTGTGGCCATTGGTGCTGTGGCTGGTGCCTTGTGTCCCAGGGGGTGAGAGGCCAGAGCTGGAGGCAGCATTGTGAGGTCACTTGTGCCTGTGTGCCTTGTCGGGCAGTGCTAGGGTGTTGGCTGTTGGTGGTTGTGGTGGTTGTGAGGGCACTTGTGAAGCAGTGCATGCTAGGCCAGTGCTGGTTGCCTGGCTGCTCTTGGCAGCTGTGAGGTGAGTGCTGCATGAGGCCCTGGCAGGCATGTGTCAGTGTGGGAAGGTGCTGTTTGTGCTTGGGAGGTGCCTTTTGGTGTGGCCATTGGTGCTGTGGCTGGTGCCTTGTGTCCCAGGGGGTGAGAGGCCAGAGCTGGAGGCAGCATTGTGAGGTCACTTGTGCCTCTGTGCCTTGGCGGGCAGTGCTAGGGTGTTGGCTGCTGGTGGTGGTGGTTGTGAGGGCACTTGTGAAGCAGTGCGTGCTAGGCCAGTGCTGGTTGCCTGGCTGCTCATGGCAGCTGTGAGGTGATTGCTGCATGAGGCCCTGGCAGGCATGTGTCAGTGTGGGAAGGTGCTGTTTGTGCTTGGGAGGAACCTTTTGGTGTGGCCATTTGTGCTGTGGCTGTTGCCTTGTGGCACAGTGTGTGCGAGGCCAGAGCTGGAGGCAGCATTGTGAGGTCGCTTGTGCCTCTGTGCCTGGGCAGGCAGTGCTTGGGTGTTGGCTGCTGCTGGTGGTGGTGGTTGTGAGGTCACTTGTGAAGCAGTGCGTGCTAGGCCAGTGCTGGTTGCCTGGCTGCTCTTGGCAGCTGTGAGGTGAGTGCTGCATGAGGCCCTGGCAGGCATGTGTCAGTGTGGGAAGGTGCTGTTTGTCCTTGGGAGGTGCCTTTTGGTGTGGCCATTTGTGCTGTGGCTGGTGCCTTGTGTCCCAGGGTATGCGAGGCCAGAGCTGGAGGCAGCATTGTGAGGTCACTTGTGCCTCTGTGCCTTGGCGGGCAGTGCTAGGGTGTTGGCTGCTGCTGGTGGTGGTTGTGAGGGCACTTGTGAAGCAGTGCATGCTAGGCCAGTGCTGGTTGCCTGGCTGCTCTTGGCAGCTGTGAGGTGAGTGCTGTGTGAGGCCCTGGCAGGCATGTGTCAGTGTGGGAAGGTGCTGTTTGTTCTTGGGAGGTGCCTTTTGGTGTAGCCATTGGTGCTGTGGCTGGTGCCTTGTGTCCCAGGGTGTGCGAGGCCAGAGCTGGAGGCAGCATTGTGAGGTCACTTGTGCCTCTTTGCCTTGTCGGGCAGTGCTCGGGTGTTGGCTGCTGCTGGTGGTGGTGGTTGTGAGGTGACTTGTGAAGCAGTGCGTGCTAGGCCAGTGCTGGTTGCCTGGCTGCTCTTGGCAGCTGTGAGGTGAGTGCTGTGTGAGGCCCTGGCAGGCATTTGTCAGTGTGGGAAGGTGCTGTTTGTGCTTGGGAGGTACCTTTTGGTGTGGCCATTGGTGCTGTGGCTGGTGCCTTGTGTCCCAGGGTGTGCGAGGCCAGAGCTGGAGGCAGCATTGTGAGGTAACTTGTGCCTCTGTGCCTTGGCGGGCAGTGCTAGGGTGTTGGCTGCTGGTGGTGGTGGTGGTTGTAAGGGCACTTGTGAAGCAGTGCGTGCTAGGCCAGTGCTGGTTGCCTGGCTGCTCTTGGCAGCTGTGAGGTGAGTGCTGCATGAGGCCCTGGCAGGCATGTGTCAGTGTGGGAAGGTGCTGTTTGTCCTTGGGAGGTGCCTTTTGGTGTGGCCATTGGTGCTGTGGCTGGTGCCTTGTGTCCCAGGGGGTGAGAGGCCAGAGCTGGAGGCAGCATTGTGAGGTCACTTGTGCCTCTGTGCCTTGTCGGGCAGTGCTAGGGTGTTGGCTGGTGGTGGTTGTGGTGGTTGTGAGGTGACTTGTGAAGCAGTGCATGCTAGGCCAGTGCTGGTTGCCTGGCTGCTCTTGGCAGCTGTGAGGTGAGTGCTGCGTGAGGCCCTGGCAGGCATGTGTCAGTGTGGGAAGGTGCTGTTTGTGCTTGGGAGGTGCCTTTTGGTGTGGCCATTGGTGCTGTGGCTGGTGCCTTGTGGCACAGGGGGTGAGAGGCCAGAGCTGGAGGCAGCATTGTGAGGTCACTTGTGCCTCTGTGCCTTGGCGGGCAGTGCTAGGGTGTTGGCTGCTGGTGGTGGTGGTTGTGAGGGCACTTGTGAAGCAGTGCGTGCTAGGCCAGTGCTGGTTGCCTGGCTGCTCTTGGCAGCTGTGAGGTGAGTGCTGCATGAGGCCCTGGCAGGCATGTGTGAGTGTGGGAAGGTGCTGTTTGTGCTTGGGAGGTGCCTTTTGGTGTGGCCATTGGTGCTGTGGCTGGTGCCTTGTGGCATAGGGGGTGAGAGGCCAGAGCTGGAGGCAGCATTGTGAGGTCACTTGTGCCTCTGTGCCTTGGCGGGCAGTGCTAGGGTGTTGGCTGCTGGTGGTGGTGGTTGTGAGGGCACTTGTGAAGCAGTGCATGCTAGGCCAGTGCTGGTTGCCTGGCTGCTCTTGGCAGCTGTGAGGTGAGTGCTGCATGAGGCCCTGGCAGGCATGTGTCAGTGTGGGAAGGTGCTGTTTGTGCTTGGGAGGTGCCTTTTGGTGTGGCCATTGGTGCTGTGGCTGGTGCCTTGTGTCCCAGGGTGTGCGAGGCCAGAGCTGGAGGCAGCATTGTGAGGTCACTTGTGCCTCTGTGCCTTGTCGGGCAGTGCTCGGGTGTTGGCTGCTGCTGGTGGTGGTGGTTGTGAGGGCACTTGTGAAGCAGTGCGTGCTAGGCCAGTGCTGGTTGCCTGGCTGCTCTTGGCAGCTGTGAGGTGAGTGCTGTGTGAGGCCCTGGCAGGCATGTGTCAGTGTGGGAAGGTGCTGTTTGTTCTTGGGAGGTGCCTTTTGGTGTAGCCATTGGTGCTGTGGCTGGTGCCTTGTGTCCCAGGGTGTGCGAGGCCAGAGCTGGAGGCAGCATTGTGAGGTCACTTGTGCCTCTTTGCCTTGGCGGGCAGTGCTCGGGTGTTGGCTGCTGCTGGTGGTGGTGGTTGTGAGGTGACTTGTGAAGCAGAGCGTGCTAGGCCAGTGCTGGTTGCCTGGCTGCTCTTGGCAGCTGTGAGGTGATTGCTGCATGAGGCCCTGGCAGGCATTTGTCAGTGTGGGAAGGTGCTGTTTGTGCTTGGGAGGTACCTTTTGGTGTGGCCATTGGTGCTGTGGCTGGTGCCTTGTGTCCCAGGGTGTGCGAGGCCAGAGCTAGAGGCAGCATTGTGAGGTCACTTGTGCCTCTGTGCCTTGGCGGGCAGTGCTAGGGTGTTGACTGCTGGTTGTGGTGGTGGTTGTGAGGTGACTTGTGAAGCAGTGCGTGCTAGGCCAGTGCTGGTTGCCTGGCTGCTCTTGGCAGCTGTGAGGTGAGTGCTGCATGAGGCCCTGGCAGGCATGTGTCAGTGTGGGAAGGTGCTGTTTGTCCTTGGGAGGTGCCTTTTGGTGTGGCCATTTGTGCTGTGGCTGGTGCCTTGTGTCCCAGGGTATGCGAGGCCAGAGCTGGAGGCAGCATTGTGAGGTCACTTGTGCCTCTGTGCCTTGGCGGGCAGTGCTAGGGTGTTGGCTGCTGCTGGTGGTGGTTGTGAGGGCACTTGTGAAGCAGTGCATGCTAGGCCAGTGCTGGTTGCCTGGCTGCTCTTGGCAGCTGTGAGGTGAGTGCTGTGTGAGGCCCTGGCAGGCATGTGTCAGTGTGGGAAGGTGCTGTTTGTTCTTGGGAGGTGCCTTTTGGTGTAGCCATTGGTGCTGTGGCTGGTGCCTTGTGTCCCAGGGTGTGCGAGGCCAGAGCTGGAGGCAGCATTGTGAGGTCACTTGTGCCTCTTTGCCTTGTCGGGCAGTGCTCGGGTGTTGGCTGCTGCTGGTGGTGGTGGTTGTGAGGTGACTTGTGAAGCAGTGCGTGCTAGGCCAGTGCTGGTTGCCTGGCTGCTCTTGGCAGCTGTGAGGTGAGTGCTGTGTGAGGCCCTGGCAGGCATTTGTCAGTGTGGGAAGGTGCTGTTTGTGCTTGGGAGGTACCTTTTGGTGTGGCCATTGGTGCTGTGGCTGGTGCCTTGTGTCCCAGGGTGTGCGAGGCCAGAGCTGGAGGCAGCATTGTGAGGTAACTTGTGCCTCTGTGCCTTGGCGGGCAGTGCTAGGGTGTTGGCTGCTGGTGGTGGTGGTGGTTGTAAGGGCACTTGTGAAGCAGTGCGTGCTAGGCCAGTGCTGGTTGCCTGGCTGCTCTTGGCAGCTGTGAGGTGAGTGCTGCATGAGGCCCTGGCAGGCATGTGTCAGTGTGGGAAGGTGCTGTTTGTCCTTGGGAGGTGCCTTTTGGTGTGGCCATTGGTGCTGTGGCTGGTGCCTTGTGTCCCAGGGGGTGAGAGGCCAGAGCTGGAGGCAGCATTGTGAGGTCACTTGTGCCTCTGTGCCTTGTCGGGCAGTGCTAGGGTGTTGGCTGGTGGTGGTTGTGGTGGTTGTGAGGTGACTTGTGAAGCAGTGCATGCTAGGCCAGTGCTGGTTGCCTGGCTGCTCTTGGCAGCTGTGAGGTGAGTGCTGCGTGAGGCCCTGGCAGGCATGTGTCAGTGTGGGAAGGTGCTGTTTGTGCTTGGGAGGTGCCTTTTGGTGTGGCCATTGGTGCTGTGGCTGGTGCCTTGTGGCACAGGGGGTGAGAGGCCAGAGCTGGAGGCAGCATTGTGAGGTCACTTGTGCCTCTGTGCCTTGGCGGGCAGTGCTAGGGTGTTGGCTGCTGGTGGTGGTGGTTGTGAGGTGACTTGTGAAGCAGTGCGTGCTAGGCCAGTGCTGGTTGCCTGGCTGCTCTTGGCAGCTGTGAGGTGAGTGCTGCATGAGGCCCTGGCAGGCATGTGTGAGTGTGGGAAGGTGCTGTTTGTGCTTGGGAGGTGCCTTTTGGTGTGGCCATTGGTGCTGTGGCTGGTGCCTTGTGGCATAGGGGGTGAGAGGCCAGAGCTGGAGGCAGCATTGTGAGGTCACTTGTGCCTCTGTGCCTTGGCGGGCAGTGCTAGGGTGTTGGCTGCTGGTGGTGGTGGTTGTGAGGGCACTTGTGAAGCAGTGCATGCTAGGCCAGTGCTGGTTGCCTGGCTGCTCTTGGCAGCTGTGAGGTGAGTGCTGCATGAGGCCCTGGCAGGCATGTGTCAGTGTGGGAAGGTGCTGTTTGTGCTTGGGAGGTGCCTTTTGGTGTGGCCATTGGTGCTGTGGCTGGTGCCTTGTGTCCCAGGGTGTGCGAGGCCAGAGCTGGAGGCAGCATTGTGAGGTCACTTGTGCCTCTGTGCCTTGTCGGGCAGTGCTCGGGTGTTGGCTGCTGCTGGTGGTGGTGGTTGTGAGGGCACTTGTGAAGCAGTGCGTGCTAGGCCAGTGCTGGTTGCCTGGCTGCTCTTGGCAGCTGTGAGGTGAGTGCTGTGTGAGGCCCTGGCAGGCATGTGTCAGTGTGGGAAGGTGCTGTTTGTTCTTGGGAGGTGCCTTTTGGTGTAGCCATTGGTGCTGTGGCTGGTGCCTTGTGTCCCAGGGTGTGCGAGGCCAGAGCTGGAGGCAGCATTGTGAGGTCACTTGTGCCTCTTTGCCTTGGCGGGCAGTGCTCGGGTGTTGGCTGCTGCTGGTGGTGGTGGTTGTGAGGTGACTTGTGAAGCAGAGCGTGCTAGGCCAGTGCTGGTTGCCTGGCTGCTCTTGGCAGCTGTGAGGTGATTGCTGCATGAGGCCCTGGCAGGCATTTGTCAGTGTGGGAAGGTGCTGTTTGTGCTTGGGAGGTACCTTTTGGTGTGGCCATTGGTGCTGTGGCTGGTGCCTTGTGTCCCAGGGTGTGCGAGGCCAGAGCTAGAGGCAGCATTGTGAGGTCACTTGTGCCTCTGTGCCTTGGCGGGCAGTGCTAGGGTGTTGACTGCTGGTTGTGGTGGTGGTTGTGAGGTGACTTGTGAAGCAGTGCGTGCTAGGCCAGTGCTGGTTGCCTGGCTGCTCTTGGCAGCTGTGAGGTGAGTGCTGCATGAGGCGCTGGCAGGCATGTGTCAGTGTGGGAAGGTGCTGTTTGTGCTTGGGAGGTGCCTTTTGGTGTAGCCATTGGTGCTGTGGCTGGTGCCTTGGGGCCCAGGGTGTGCGAGGCCAGAGATGGAGGCAGCATTGTGAGGTCACTTGTGCCTCTGTGCCTTGTCGGGCAGTGCTAGGGTGTTGGCTGCTGGTGGTGGTGGTTGTGAGGGCACTTGTGAAGCAGTGCATGCTAGGCCAGTGCTGGTTGCCTGGCTGCTCTTGGCAGCTGTGAGGTGAGTGCTGTGTGAGGCCCTGGCAGGCATGTGCCAGTGTGGGAAGGTGCTGTTTGTTCTTGGGAGGTGCCTTTTGGTGTGGCCATTGGTGCTGTGGCTGGTGCCTTGTGTCCCAGGGTGTGCGAGGCCAGAGCTGGAGGCAGCATTGTGAGGTCACTTGTGCCTCTTTGCCTTGGCGGGCAGTGCTAGGGTGTTGGCTGGTGGTGGTTGTGGTGGTTGTGAGGGCACTTGTGAAGCAGTGCATGCTAGGCCAGTGCTGGTTGCCTGGCTGCTCTTGGCAGCTGTGAGGTGAGTGCTGCATGAGGCCCTGGCAGGCATGTGTCAGTGTGGGAAGGTGCTGTTTGTGCTTGGGAGGTGCCTTTTGGTGTGGCCATTGGTGCTGTGGCTGGTGCCTTGTGAGCCAGGGTGTGCGAGGCCAGAGCTGGAGGCAGCATTGTGAGGTCACTTGTGCCTCTGTGCCTTGGCGGGCAGTGCTTGGGTGTTGGCTGCTGGTGGTGGTGGTTGTGAGGGCACTTGTGAAGCAGTGCGTGCTAGGCCAGTGCTGGTTGCCTGGCTGCTCTTGGCAGCTGTGAGGTGAGTGCTGCATGAGGCCCTGGCAGGCATGTGTGAGTGTGGGAAGGTGCTGTTTGTGCTTGGGAGGTGCCTTTTGGTGTGGCCATTGGTGCTGTGGCTGGTGCCTTGTGTCCCAGGGGGTGCGAGGCCAGAGCTGGAGGCAGCATTGTGAGGTCACTTGTGCCTGTGTGCCTTGTCGGGCAGTGCTCGGGTGTTGGCTGCTGCTGGTGGTGGTGGTTGTGAGGGCACTTGTGAAGCAGTGCGTGCTAGGCCAGTGCTGGTTGCCTGGCTGCTCTTGGCAGCTGTGAGGTGATTGCTGCATGAGGCCCTGGCAGGCATGTGTCAGTGTGGGAAGGTGCTGTTTGTGCTTGGGAGGAACCTTTTGGTGTGGCCATTGGTGCTGTGGCTGTTGCCTTGTGGCACAGTGTGTGCGAGGCCAGAGATGGAGGCAGCATTGTGAGGTCGCTTGTGCCTCTGTGCCTGGGCAGGCAGTGCTTGGGTGTTTGCTGCTGCTGGTGGTGGTGGTTGTGATGTCACTTGTGAAGCAGTGCGTGCTAGGCCAGTGCTGGTTGCCTGGCTGCTCTTGGCAGCTGTGAGGTGAGTGCTGCATGAGGCCCTGGCAGGCATGTGTCAGTGTGGGAAGGTGCTGTTTGTGCTTGGGAGGTGCCTTTTGGTGTGGCCATTTGTGCTGTGGCTGGTGCCTTGTGTCCCAGGGTATGCGAGGCCAGAGCTGGAGGCAGCATTGTGAGGTCACTTGTGCCTCTGTGCCTTGGCGGGCAGTGCTAGGCTGTTGGCTGCTGGTGGTGGTGGTTGTGAGGGCACTTGTGAAGCAGTGCATGCTAGGCCAGTGCTGGTTGCCTGGCTGCTCTTGGCAGCTGTGAGGTGAGTGCTGTGTGAGGCCCTGGCAGGCATGTGTCAGTGTGGGAAGGTGCTGTTTGTTCTTGGGAGTTGCCTTTTGGTGTAGCCATTGGTGCTGTGGCTGGTGCCTTGTGTCCCAGGGTGTGCGAGGCCAGAGCTGGAGGCAGCATTGTGAGGTCACTTGTGCCTCTTTGCCTTGGCGGGCAGTGCTCGGGTGTTGGCTGCTGCTGCTGGTGGTGGTTGTGAGGTGACTTGTGAAGCAGTGCGTGCTAGGCCAGTGCTGGTTGCCTGGCTGCTCTTGGCAGCTGTGAGGTGAGTGCTGCATGAGGCCCTGGCAGGCATTTGTCAGTGTGGGAAGGTGCTGTTTGTGCTTGGGAGGTACCTTTTGGTGTGGCCATTGGTGCTGTGGCTGGTGCCTTGTGTCCCAGGGTGTGCGAGGCCAGAGCTGGAGGCAGCATTGTGAGGTCACTTGTGCCTCTGTGCCTTGGCAGGCAGTGCTAGGGTGTTGGCTGCTGGTTGTGGTGGTGGTTGTGAGGTGACTTGTGAAGCAGTGCGTGCTAGGCCAGTGCTGGTTGCATGGCTGCTCTTGGCAGCTGTGAGGTGAGTGCTGCATGAGGCCCTGGCAGGCATGTGTCAGTGTGGGAAGGTGCTGTTTGTGCTTGGGAGGTGCCTTTTGGTGTAGCCATTGGTGCTGTGGCTGGTGCCTTGTGTCCCAGGGTGTGCGAGGCCAGAGATGGAGGCAGCATTGTGAGGTCACTTGTGCCTCTGTGCCTTGTCGGGCAGTGCTAGGGTGTTGGCTGCTGGTGGTGGTGGTTGTGAGGGCACTTGTGAAGCAGTGCATGCTAGGCCAGTGCTGGTTGCCTGGCTGCTCTTGGCAGCTGTGAGGTGAGTGCTGTGTGAGGCCCTGGCAGGCATGTGTCAGTGTGGGAAGGTGCTGTTTGTTCTTGGGAGGTGCCTTTTGGTGTGGCCATTGGTGCTGTGGCTGGTGCCTTGTGTCCCAGGGTGTGCGAGGCCAGAGCTGGAGGCAGCATTGTGAGGTCACTTGTGCCTCTTTGCCTTGTCGGGCAGTGCTCGGGTGTTGGCTGCTGCTGCTGGTGGTGGTTGTGAGGTGACTTGTGAAGCAGTGCGTGCTAGGCCAGTGCTGGTTGCCTGGCTGCTCTTGGCAGCTGTGAGGTGATTGCTGCGTGAGGCCCTGGCATGCATTTGTCAGTGTGGGAAGGTGCTGTTTGTGCTTGGGAGGTACCTTTTGGTGTGGCCATTGGTGCTGTGGCTGGTGCCTTGTGTCCCAGGGTGTGCGAGGCCAGAGCTGGAGGCAGCATTGTGAGGTCACTTGTGCCTCTGTGCCTTGGCGGGCAGTGCTAGGGTGTTGGCTGCTGCTGGTGGTGGTGGTTGTGAGGGCACTTGTGAAGCAGTGCGTGCTAGGCCAGTGCTGGTTGCCTGGCTACTCTTGGCAGCTGTGAGGTGAGTGCTGCATGAGGCCCTGGCAGGCATGTGTCAGTGTGGGAAGGTGCTGTTTGTGCTTGGGAGGTACCTTTTGGTGTGGCCATTGGTGCTGTGGCTGGTGCCTTGTGTCCCAGGGTGTGCGAGGCCAGAGCTGGAGGCAGCATTGTGAGGTCACTTGTGCCTCTGTGCCTTGGCGGGCAGTGCTAGGGTGTTGGCTGCTGGTGGTGGTGGTGGTTGTGAGGTGACTTGTGAAGCAGTGCGTGCTAGGCCAGTGCTGGTTGCCTGGCTGCTCTTGGCAGCTGTGAGGTGAGTGCTGCATGAGGCCCTGGCAGGCATGTGTCAGTGTGGGAAGGTGCTGTTTGTGCTTGGGAGGTGCCTTTTGGTGTGGCCATTGGTGCTGTGGCTGGTGCCTTGTGTCCCAGGGGGTGAGAGGCCAAAGCTGGAGGCAGCATTGTGAGGTCACTTGTGCCTCTGTGCCTTGTCGGGCAGTGCTAGGGTGTTGGCTGGTGGTGGTTGTGGTGGTTTTGAGGGCACTTGTGAAGCAGTGCATGCTAGGCCAGTGCTGGTTGCCTGGCTGCTCTTGGCAGCTGTGAGGTGAGTGCTGAATGAGGCCCTGGCAGGCATGTGTCAGTGTGGGAAGGTGCTCTTTGTGCTTGGGAGGTGCCTTTTGGTGTGGCCATTGGTGCTGTGGCTGGTGCCTTGTGTCCCAGGGGGTGTGAGGCCAGAGCTGGAGGCAGCATTGTGAGGTCACTTGTGCCTCTGTGCCTGGGCAGGCAGTGTTTGGGTGTTGGCTGCTGGTGGTGGTGGTTGTGAGGTGACTTGTGAAGCAGTGCGTGCTAGGCCAGTGCTGGTTGCCTGGCTGCTCTTGGCAGCTGTGAGGTGAGTGCTGCATGAGGCCCTGGCAGGCATGTGTCAGTGTGGGAAGGTGCTGTTTGTGCTTGGGAGGTGCCTTTTGGTGTGGCCATTGGTGCTGTGGCTGGTGCCTTGTGTCCCAGGGTGTGCGAGGCCAGAGCTGGAGGCAGCATTGTGAGGTCACTTGTGCCTCTGTGCCTTGGCAGGCAGTGCTAGGGTGTTGGCTGCTGGTGGTGGTGGTTGTGAGGTGACTTGTGAAGCAGTGCGTGCTAGGCCAGTGCTGGTTGCCTGGCTGCTCTTGGCAGCTGTGAGCTGAGTGCTGCATGAGGCCCTGGCAGGCATGTGTCAGTGTGGGAAGGTGCTGTTTGTGCTTGGGAGGTGCCTTTTGGTGTGGCCATTGGTGCTGTGGCTGGTGCCTTGTGTCCCAGGGTGTGTGAGGCCAGAGCTGGAGGCAGCATTGTGATGTCACTTGTGCCTCTGTGCCTTGTCGGGCAGTGCTAGTGTATTGGCTGCTGGTGGTGGTGGTTGAGAGGTGACTTGTGATGCAGTGCATGCTAGGCCAGCGCTGGTTGCCTGGCTGCTCTTGGCAGCTGTTAGGTGAGTGCTGCATGAGGCCCTGGCAGGCATGTGTGAGTGTGGGAAGGTGCTGTTTGTGCTTGGGAGGTGCCTTTTTGTGTGGCCATTGGTGCTGTGGCTGGTGCCTTGGGGCCCAGAGTATGCGAGGCCAGAGCTGGAGGCAGCATTGTGAGGTCACTTGTGCCTCTGTGCCTTGGCAGGCAGTGCTAGGGTGTTGGCTGCTGGTGGTGGTGGTTGTGAGGGCACTTGTGAAGCAGTACATGCTAGGCCAGTGCTGGTTGCCTGGCTGCTCTTGGCAGCTGTGAGGTGAGTGCTGTGTGAGGCCCTGGCAGGATGTGTCAGTGTGGGAAGGTGCTGTTTGTGCTTGGGAGGTGCCTTTTGGTGTAGCCATTGGTGCTGTGGCTGGTGCCTTGTGTCCCAGGGTGTGCGAGGCCAGAGCTGGAGGCAGCATTGTGAGGTCACTTGTGCCTCTGTGCCTGGGCAGGCAGTGTATGGGTGTTGGCTGCTGGTGGTGGTGGTTGTGAGGTGACTTGTGAAGCAGTGCGTGCTAGGCCAGTGCTGGTTGCCTGGCTGCTCTTGGCAGCTGTGAGGTGAGTGCTGCATGAGGCCCTGGCAGGCATGTGTCAGTGTGGGAAGGTGCTGTTTGTGCTTGGGAGGTGCCTTTTGGTGTGGCCATTGGTGCTGTGGCTGGTGCCTTGTGTCCCAGGGGGTGCGAGGCCAGAGCTGGAGGCAGCATTGTGAGGTCACTTGTGCCTCTGTGCCTTGTCGGGCAGTGCTAGGGTGTTGGCTGCTGCTGGTGGTGGTGGTTGTGAGGGCACTTGTGAAGCAGTGCGTGCTAGGCCAGTGCTGGTTGCCTGGCTGCTCTTGGCAGCTGTGAGGTGAGTGCTGCATGAGGCCCTGGCAGGCATGTGTCAGTGTGGGAAGGTGCTGTTTGTGCTTGGGAGGAACCTTTTGGTGTGGCCATTTGTGCTGTGGCTGTTGCCTTGTGTCACAGTGTGTGCAAGGCCAGAGCTGGAGGCAGCATTGTGAGGTCACTTGTGCCTCTGTGCCTGGGCAGGCAGTGCTTGGGTGTTGGCTGCTGCTGGTGGTGGTGGTTGAGAGGTGACTTGTGAAGCAGTGCGTGCTAGGCCAGTGCTGGTTGCCTGGCTGCTCTTGGCAGCTGTGAGGTGAGTGCTGTGTGAGGCCCTGGCAGGCATGTGTCAGTGTGGGAAGGTGCTGTTTGTCCTTGGGAGGTGCCTTTTGGTGTGGCCATTGGTGCTGTGGCTGGTGCCTTGTGTCCCAGGGTGTGCGAGGCCAGAGCTGGAGGCAGCATTGTGAGGTCACTTGTGCCTCTGTGCCTTGTCGGGCAGTGCTAGGGTGTTGGCTGGTGGTGGTTGTGGTGGTTGTGAGGTGACTTGTGAAGCAGTGCGTGCTAGGCCAGTGCTGGTTGCCTGGCTGCTCTTGGCAGCTGTGAGGTGAGTGCTGCATGAGGCCCTGGCAGGCATGTGTCAGTGTGGGAAGGTGCTGTTTGTGCTTGGGAGGTGCCTTTTGGTGTGGCCATTGGTGCTGTGGCTGGTGCCTTGTGTCCCAGGGGGTGCGAGGCCAGAGCTGGAGGCAGCATTGTGAGGTCACTTGTGCCTGTGTGCCTTGTCGGGCAGTGCTCGGGTGTTGGCTGCTGCTGGTGGTGGTGGTTGTGAGGTGACTTGTGAAGCAGTGCGTGCTAGGCCAGTGCTGGTTGCCTGGCTGCTCTTGGCAGCTGTGAGGTGATTGCTGCATGAGGCCCTGGCAGGCATTTGTCAGTGTGGGAAGGTGCTGTTTGTGCTTGGGAGGAACCTTTTGGTGTGGTCATTGGTGCTGTGGCTGGTGCCTTGTGTCCCAGGGGGTGAGAGGCCAGAGCTGGAGGCAGCATTCTGAGGTCACTTGTGCCTCTGTGCCTTGGCGGGCAGTGCTAGGGTGTTTGCTGCTGCTGGTGGTGGTGGTTGTGAGGGCACTTGTGAAGCAGTGCGTGCTAGGCCAGTGCTGGTTGCCTGGCTGCTCTTGGCAGCTGTGAGGTGAGTGCTGTGTGAGGCCCTGGCAGGCATGTGTCAGTGTGGGAAGGTGCTGTTTGTCCTTGGGAGGTGCCTTTTGGTGTGGCCATTGGTGCTGTGGCTGGTGCCTTGTGTCCCAGGGGGTGAGAGGCCAGAGCTGGAGGCAGCATTGTGAGGTCACTTGTGCCTCTGTGCCTTGTCGGGCAGTGCTAGGGTGTTGGGTGGTGGTGGTTGTGGTGGTTGTGAGGTGACTTGTGAAGCAGTGCGTGCTAGGCCAGTGCTGGTTGCATGGCTGCTCTTGGCAGCTGTGAGGTGAGTGCTGCATGAGGCCCTGGCAGGCATGTGTCAGTGTGGGAAGGTGCTGTTTGTGCTTGGGAGGTGCCTTTTGGTGTGGCCATTGGTGCTGTGGCTGGTGCCTTGTGTCCCAGGGTGTGTGAGGCCAGAGCTGGAGGCAGCATTGTGAGGTCACTTGTGCCTCTGTGCCTTGGCGGGCAGTGCTAGTGTATTGGCTGCTGGTGGTGGTGGTTGAGAGGTGACTTGTGAAGCAGTGCATGCTAGGCCAGCGCTGGTTGCCTGGCTGCTCTTGGCAGCTGTGAGGTGAGTGCTGCATGAGGCCCTGGCAGGCATGTGTCAGTGTGGGAAGGTGCTGTTTGTGCTTGGGAGGTGCCTTTTGGTGTGGCCATTGGTGCTGTGGCTGGTGCCTTGGGGCCCAGAGTATGCGAGGCCAGAGCTGGAGGCAGCATTGTGAGGTCACTTGTGCCTCTGTGCCTTGGCAGGCAGTGCTAGGGTGTTGGCTGCTGGTGGTGGTGGTTGTGAGGTCACTTGTGAAGCAGTGCATGCTAGGCCAGTGCTGGTTGCCTGGCTGCTCTTGGCAGCTGTGAGGTGAGTGCTGTGTGAGGCCCTGGCAGGATGTGTCAGTGTGGGAAGGTGCTGTTTGTGCTTGGGAGGTGCCTTTTGGTGTAGCCATTGGTGCTGTGGCTGGTGCCTTGTGTCCCAGGGTGTGCGAGGCCAGAGCTGGAGGCAGCATTGTGAGGTCACTTGTGCCTCTGTGCCTTGGCGGGCAGTGCTAGGGTGTTGGCTGCTGGTGGTGGTGGTTGTGAGGGCACTTGTGAAGCAGTGCGTGCTAGGCCAGTGCTGGTTGCCTGGCTGCTCTTGGCAGCTGTGAGGTGAGTGCTGCATGAGGCCCTGGCAGGCATGTGTCAGTGTGGGAAGGTGCTGTTTGTGCTTGGGAGGTGCCTTTTGGTGTGGCCATTGGTCCTGTGGCTGGTGCCTTGTGTCCCAGGGTGTGTGAGGCCAGAGCTGGAGGCAGCATTGTGAGGTCACTTGTGCCTCTGTGCCTTGGCGGGCAGTGCTAGTGTGTTGGCTGCTGGTGGTGGTGGTTGTGAGGTGACTTGTGAAGCAGTGCATGCTAGGCCAGTGCTGGTTGCCTGGCTGCTCTTGGCAGCTGTGAGGTGAGTGCTGTGTGAGGCCCTGGCAGGCATGTGTCAGTGTGGGAAGGTGCTGTTTGTGCTTGAGATGTGCCTTTTGGTGTGGCCATTGGTGCTGTGGCTGGTGCGTTGTGTCCCAGGGGGTGAGAGGCCAGAGCTGGAGGCAGCATTGTGAGGTCACTTGTGCCTCTGTGCCTTGTCGGGCAGTGCTCGGGTGTTGGCTGCTGCTGGTGGTGGTGGTTGTGAGGTGACTTGTGAAGCAGTGCGTGCTAGGCCAGTGCTGGTTGCCTGGCTGCTCTTGGCAGCTGTGAGGTGATTGCTGCATGAGGCCCTGGCAGGCATTTGTCAGTGTGGGAAGGTGCTGTTTGTGCTTGGGAGGAACCTTTTGGTGTGGCCATTGGTGCTGTGGCTGGTGCCTTGTGTCCCAGGGGGTGAGAGGCCAGAGCTGGAGGCAGCATTCTGAGGTCACTTGTGCCTCTGTGCCTTGGCGGGCAGTGCTAGGGTGTTTGCTGCTGCTGGTGGTGGTGGTTGTGAGGGCACTTGTGAAGCAGTGCGTGCTAGGCCAGTGCTGGTTGCCTGGCTGCTCTTGGCAGCTGTGAGGTGAGTGCTGTGTGAGGCCCTGGCAGGCATGTGTCAGTGTGGGAAGGTGCTGTTTGTCCTTGGGAGGTGCCTTTTGGTGTGGCCATTGGTGCTGTGGCTGGTGCCTTGTGTCCCAGGGGGTGAGAGGCCAGAGCTGGAGGCAGCATTGTGAGGTCACTTGTGCCTCTGTGCCTTGTCGGGCAGTGCTAGGGTGTTGGGTGGTGGTGGTTGTGGTGGTTGTGAGGTGACTTGTGAAGCAGTGCGTGCTAGGCCAGTGCTGGTTGCATGGCTGCTCTTGGCAGCTGTGAGGTGAGTGCTGCATGAGGCCCTGGCAGGCATGTGTCAGTGTGGGAAGGTGCTGTTTGTGCTTGGGAGGTGCCTTTTGGTGTGGCCATTGGTGCTGTGGCTGGTGCCTTGTGTCCCAGGGTGTGTGAGGCCAGAGCTGGAGGCAGCATTGTGAGGTCACTTGTGCCTCTGTGCCTTGGCGGGCAGTGCTAGTGTATTGGCTGCTGGTGGTGGTGGTTGAGAGGTGACTTGTGAAGCAGTGCATGCTAGGCCAGCGCTGGTTGCCTGGCTGCTCTTGGCAGCTGTGAGGTGAGTGCTGCATGAGGCCCTGGCAGGCATGTGTCAGTGTGGGAAGGTGCTGTTTGTGCTTGGGAGGTGCCTTTTGGTGTGGCCATTGGTGCTGTGGCTGGTGCCTTGGGGCCCAGAGTATGCGAGGCCAGAGCTGGAGGCAGCATTGTGAGGTCACTTGTGCCTCTGTGCCTTGGCAGGCAGTGCTAGGGTGTTGGCTGCTGGTGGTGGTGGTTGTGAGGTCACTTGTGAAGCAGTGCATGCTAGGCCAGTGCTGGTTGCCTGGCTGCTCTTGGCAGCTGTGAGGTGAGTGCTGTGTGAGGCCCTGGCAGGATGTGTCAGTGTGGGAAGGTGCTGTTTGTGCTTGGGAGGTGCCTTTTGGTGTAGCCATTGGTGCTGTGGCTGGTGCCTTGTGTCCCAGGGTGTGCGAGGCCAGAGCTGGAGGCAGCATTGTGAGGTCACTTGTGCCTCTGTGCCTTGGCGGGCAGTGCTAGGGTGTTGGCTGCTGGTGGTGGTGGTTGTGAGGGCACTTGTGAAGCAGTGCGTGCTAGGCCAGTGCTGGTTGCCTGGCTGCTCTTGGCAGCTGTGAGGTGAGTGCTGCATGAGGCCCTGGCAGGCATGTGTCAGTGTGGGAAGGTGCTGTTTGTGCTTGGGAGGTGCCTTTTGGTGTGGCCATTGGTCCTGTGGCTGGTGCCTTGTGTCCCAGGGTGTGTGAGGCCAGAGCTGGAGGCAGCATTGTGAGGTCACTTGTGCCTCTGTGCCTTGGCGGGCAGTGCTAGTGTGTTGGCTGCTGGTGGTGGTGGTTGTGAGGTGACTTGTGAAGCAGTGCATGCTAGGCCAGTGCTGGTTGCCTGGCTGCTCTTGGCAGCTGTGAGGTGAGTGCTGTGTGAGGCCCTGGCAGGCATGTGTCAGTGTGGGAAGGTGCTGTTTGTGCTTGAGATGTGCCTTTTGGTGTGGCCATTGGTGCTGTGGCTGGTGCGTTGTGTCCCAGGGGGTGAGAGGCCAGAGCTGGAGGCAGCATTGTGAGGTCACTTGTGCCTCTGTGCCTTGTCGGGCAGTGCTAGGGTGTTGGCTGGTGGTGGTTGTGGTGGTTGTGAGGTGACTTGTGAAGCAGTGCGTGCTAGGCCAGTGCTGGTTGCCTGGCTGCTCTTGGCAGCTGTGAGGTGAGTGCTGAATGAGGCCCTGGCAGGCATGTGTCAGTGTGGGAAGGTGCTGTTTGTCCTTGGGAGGTGCCTTTTGGTGTGGCCATTGGTGCTGTGGCTGGTGCCTTGTGTCCCAGGGGGTGAGAGGCCAGAGCTGGAGGCAGCATTGTGAGGTCACTTGTGCCTCTGTGCCTGGGCAGGCAGTGTTTGGGTGTTGGCTGCTGGTGGTGGTGGTTGTGAGGTGACTTGTGAAGCAGTGCGTGCTAGGCCAGTGCTGGTTGCCTGGCTGCTCTTGGCAGCTGTGAGGTGAGTGCTGCATGAGGCCCTGGCAGGCATGTGTCAGTGTGGGAAGGTGCTGTTTGTGCTTGGGAGGTGCCTTTTGGTGTGGCCATTGGTGCTGTGGCTGGTGCCTTGTGTCCCAGGGTGTGCGAGGCCAGAGCTGGAGGCAGCATTGTGAGGTCACTTGTGCCTCTGTGCCTTGTTGGGCAGTGCTTGGGTGTTGGCTGCTGCTGGTGGTGGTGGTTGTGAGGTGACTTGTGAAGCAGTGCGTGCTAGGCCAGTGCTGGTTGCCTGGCTGCTCTTGGCAGCTGTGAGGTGAGTGCTGCATGAGGCCCTGGCAGGCATGTGTCAGTGTGGGAAGATGCTGTTTGTGCTTGGGAGGTGCCTTTTGGTGTGGCCATTGGTGCTGTGGCTGGTGCCTTGTGTCCCAGGGGGTGCGAGGCCAGAGCTGGAGGCAGCATTGTGAGGTCACTTGTGCCTCTGTGCCTTGGCGGGCAGTGCTAGGGTGTTGGCTGCTGCTGGTGGTGGTGGTTGTGAGGGCACTTGTGAAGCAGTGCGTGCTAGGCCAGTGCTGGTTGCCTGGCTGCTCTTGGCAGCTGTGAGGTGAGTGCTGCATGAGGCCCTGGCAGGCATGTGTCAGTGTGGGAAGGTGCTGTTTGTGCTTGGGAGGAACCTTTTGGTGTGGCCATTTGTGCTGTGGCTGTTGCCTTGTGGCACAGTGTGTGCAAGGCCAGAGCTGGAGGCAGCATTGTGAGGTCACTTGTGCCTCTGTGCCTGGGCAGGCAGTGCTTGGGTGTTGGCTGCTGCTGGTGGTGGTGGTTGAGAGGTGACTTGTGAAGCAGTGCGTGCTAGGCCAGTGCTGGTTGCCTGGCTGCTCTTGGCAGCTGTGAGGTGAGTGCTGTGTGAGGCCCTGGCAGGCATGTGTCAGTGTGGGAAGGTGCTGTTTGTCCTTGGGAGGTGCCTTTTGGTGTGGCCATTGGTGCTGTGGCTGGTGCCTTGTGTCCCAGGGTGTGCGAGGCCAGAGCTGGAGGCAGCATTGTGAGGTCACTTGTGCCTCTGTGCCTTGTCGGGCAGTGCTAGGGTGTTGGCTGGTGGTGGTTGTGGTGGTTGTGAGGTGACTTGTGAAGCAGTGCGTGCTAGGCCAGTGCTGGTTGCCTGGCTGCTCTTGGCAGCTGTGAGGTGAGTGCTGCATGAGGCCCTGGCAGGCATGTGTCCGTGTGGGAAGGTGCTGTTTGTGCTTGGGAGGTGCCTTTTGGTGTGGCCATTGGTGCTGTGGCTGGTGCCTTGTGTCCCAGGGGGTGCGAGGCCAGAGCTGGAGGCAGCATTGTGAGGTCACTTGTGCCTGTGTGCCTTGTCGGGCAGTGCTCGGGTGTTGGCTGCTGCTGGTGGTGGTGGTTGTGAGGTGACTTGTGAAGCAGTGCGTGCTAGGCCAGTGCTGGTTGCCTGGCTGCTCTTGGCAGCTGTGAGGTGATTGCTGCATGAGGCCCTGGCAGGCATTTGTCAGTGTGGGAAGGTGCTGTTTGTGCTTGGGAGGAACCTTTTGGTGTGGCCATTGGTGCTGTGGCTGGTGCCTTGTGTCCCAGGGGGTGAGAGGCCAGAGCTGGAGGCAGCATTCTGAGGTCACTTGTGCCTCTGTGCCTTGGCGGGCAGTGCTAGGGTGTTTGCTGCTGCTGGTGGTGGTGGTTGTGAGGGCACTTGTGAAGCAGTGCGTGCTAGGCCAGTGCTGGTTGCCTGGCTGCTCTTGGCAGCTGTGAGGTGAGTGCTGTGTGAGGCCCTGGCAGGCATGTGTCAGTGTGGGAAGGTGCTGTTTGTCCTTGGGAGGTGCCTTTTGGTGTGGCCATTGGTGCTGTGGCTGGTGCCTTGTGTCCCAGGGGGTGAGAGGCCAGAGCTGGAGGCAGCATTGTGAGGTCACTTGTGCCTCTGTGCCTTGTCGGGCAGTGCTAGGGTGTTGGGTGGTGGTGGTTGTGGTGGTTGTGAGGTGACTTGTGAAGCAGTGCGTGCTAGGCCAGTGCTGGTTGCATGGCTGCTCTTGGCAGCTGTGAGGTGAGTGCTGCATGAGGCCCTGGCAGGCATGTGTCAGTGTGGGAAGGTGCTGTTTGTGCTTGGGAGGTGCCTTTTGGTGTGGCCATTGGTGCTGTGGCTGGTGCCTTGTGTCCCAGGGTGTGTGAGGCCAGAGCTGGAGGCAGCATTGTGAGGTCACTTGTGCCTCTGTGCCTTGGCGGGCAGTGCTAGTGTATTGGCTGCTGGTGGTGGTGGTTGAGAGGTGACTTGTGAAGCAGTGCATGCTAGGCCAGCGCTGGTTGCCTGGCTGCTCTTGGCAGCTGTGAGGTGAGTGCTGCATGAGGCCCTGGCAGGCATGTGTCAGTGTGGGAAGGTGCTGTTTGTGCTTGGGAGGTGCCTTTTGGTGTGGCCATTGGTACTGTGGCTGGTGCCTTGGGGCCCAGAGTATGCGAGGCCAGAGCTGGAGGCAGCATTGTGAGGTCACTTGTGCCTCTGTGCCTTGGCAGGCAGTGCTAGGGTGTTGGCTGCTGGTGGTGGTGGTTGTGAGGTCACTTGTGAAGCAGTGCATGCTAGGCCAGTGCTGGTTGCCTGGCTGCTCTTGGCAGCTGTGAGGTGAGTGCTGTGTGAGGCCCTGGCAGGATGTGTCAGTGTGGGAAGGTGCTGTTTGTGCTTGGGAGGTGCCTTTTGGTGTAGCCATTGGTGCTGTGGCTGGTGCCTTGTGTCCCAGGGTGTGCGAGGCCAGAGCTGGAGGCAGCATTGTGAGGTCACTTGTGCCTCTGTGCCTTGGCGGGCAGTGCTAGGGTGTTGGCTGCTGGTGGTGGTGGTTGTGAGGGCACTTGTGAAGCAGTGCGTGCTAGGCCAGTGCTGGTTGCCTGGCTGCTCTTGGCAGCTGTGAGGTGAGTGCTGCATGAGGCCCTGGCAGGCATGTGTCAGTGTGGGAAGGTGCTGTTTGTGCTTGGGAGGTGCCTTTTGGTGTGGCCATTGGTCCTGTGGCTGGTGCCTTGTGTCCCAGGGTGTGTGAGGCCAGAGCTGGAGGCAGCATTGTGAGGTCACTTGTGCCTCTGTGCCTTGGCGGGCAGTGCTAGTGTGTTGGCTGCTGGTGGTGGTGGTTGTGAGGTGACTTGTGAAGCAGTGCATGCTAGGCCAGTGCTGGTTGCCTGGCTGCTCTTGGCAGCTGTGAGGTGAGTGCTGTGTGAGGCCCTGGCAGGCATGTGTCAGTGTGGGAAGGTGCTGTTTGTGCTTGAGATGTGCCTTTTGGTGTGGCCATTGGTGCTGTGGCTGGTGCGTTGTGTCCCAGGGGGTGAGAGGCCAGAGCTGGAGGCAGCATTGTGAGGTCACTTGTGCCTCTGTGCCTTGTCGGGCAGTGCTAGGGTGTTGGGTGGTGGTGGTTGTGGTGGTTGTGAGGTGACTTGTGAAGCAGTGCGTGCTAGGCCAGTGCTGGTTGCCTGGCTGCTCTTGGCAGCTGTGAGGTGAGTGCTGCATGAGGCCCTGGCAGGCATGTGTCAGTGTGGGAAGGTGCTGTTTGTGCTTGGGAGGTGCCTTTTGGTGTGGCCATTGGTGCTGTGGCTGGTGCCTTGTGTCCCAGGGGGTGCGAGGCCAGAGCTGGAGGCAGCATTGTGAGGTAGGTAACTTGTGCCTCTGTGCCTGGGCAGGCAGTGTTTGGGTGTTGGCTGCTGCTGGTGGTGGTGGTTGTGAGGTGACTTGTGAAGCAGTGCGTGCTAGGCCAGTGCTGGTTGCCTGGCTGCTCTTGGCAGCTGTGAGGTGATTGCTGCATGAGGCCCTGGCAGGCATGTGTCAGTGTGGGAAGGTGCTGTTTGTGCTTGGGAGGAACCTTTTGGTGTGGCCATTGGTGCTGTGGCTGGTGCCTTGTGTCCCAGGGGGTGAGAGGCCAGAGCTGGAGGCAGCATTCTGAGGTCACTTGTGCCTCTGTGCCTTGGCGGGCAGTGCTAGGGTGTTGGCTGCTGGTGGTGGTGGTTGTGAGGGCACTTGTGAAGCAGTGCGTGCTAGGCCAGTGCTGGTTGCCTGGCTGCTCTTGGCAGCTGTGAGGTGAGTGCTGCATGAGGCCCTGGCAGGCATGTGTCAGTGTGGGAAGGTGCTGTTTGTGCTTGGGAGGTGCCTTTTGGTGTGGCCATTGGTGCTGTGGCTGGTGCCTTGTGTCCCAGGGGGTGAGAGGCCAGAGCTGGAGGCAGCATTGTGAGGTCACTTGTGCCTCTGTGCCTTGGCGGGCAGTGCTAGGGTGTTGGCTGCTGCTGGTGGTGGTGGTTGAGAGGTGACTTGTGAAGCAGTGCATGCTAGGCCAGCGCTGGTTGCCTGGCTGCTCTTGGCAGCTGTGAGGTGAGTGCTGCATGAGGCCCTGGCAGGCATGTGTCAGTGTGGGAAGGTGCTGTTTGTGCTTGGGAGGTGCCTTTTGGTGTGGCCATTGGTGCTGTGGCTGGTGCCTTGGGGCCCAGAGTATGCGAGGCCAGAGCTGGAGGCAGCATTGTGAGGTCACTTGTGCCTCTGTGCCTTGGCAGGCAGTGCTTGGGTGTTGGCTGCTGGTGGTGGTGGTTGTGAGGGCACTTGTGAAGCAGTGCATGCTAGGCCAGTGCTGGTTGCCTGGCTGCTCTTGGCAGCTGTGAGGTGAGTGCTGTGTGAGGCCCTGGCAGGATGTGTCAGTGTGGGAAGGTGCTGTTTGTGCTTGGGAGGTGCCTTTTGGTGTAGCCATTGGTGCTGTGGCTGGTGCCTTGTGTCCCAGGGTGTGCGAGGCCAGAGCTGGAGGCAGCATTGTGAGGTCACTTGTGCCTCTGTGCCTTGGCGGGCAGTGCTAGGGTGTTGGCTGCTGGTGGTGGTGGTTGTGAGGGCACTTGTGAAGCAGTGCGTGCTAGGCCAGTGCTGGTTGCCTGGCTGCTCTTGGCAGCTGTGAGGTGAGTGCTGCATGAGGCCCTGGCAGGCATGTGTCAGTGTGGGAAGGTGCTGTTTGTGCTTGGGAGGTGCCTTTTGGTGTGGCCATTGGTCCTGTGGCTGGTGCCTTGTGTCCCAGGGTGTGTGAGGCCAGAGCTGGAGGCAGCATTGTGAGGTCACTTGTGCCTCTGTGCCTTGGCGGGCAGTGCTAGTGTGTTGGCTGCTGGTGGTGGTGGTTGTGAGGTGACTTGTGAAGCAGTGCATGCTAGGCCAGTGCTGGTTGCCTGGCTGCTCTTGGCAGCTGTGAGGTGAGTGCTGTGTGAGGCCCTGGCAGGATGTGTCAGTGTGGGAAGGTGCTGTTTGTGCTTGGGAGGTGCCTTTTGGTGTAGCCATTGGTGCTGTGGCTGGTGCCTTGTGTCCCAGGGTGTGCGAGGCCAGAGCTGGAGGCAGCATTGTGAGGTCACTTGTGCCTCTGTGCCTTGGCGGGCAGTGCTAGGGTGTTGGCTGCTGGTGGTGGTGGTTGTGAGGGCACTTGTGAAGCAGTGCGTGCTAGGCCAGTGCTGGTTGCCTGGCTGCTCTTGGCAGCTGTGAGGTGAGTGCTGCATGAGGCCCTGGCAGGCATGTGTCAGTGTGGGAAGGTGCTGTTTGTGCTTGGGAGGTGCCTTTTGGTGTGGCCATTGGTCCTGTGGCTGGTGCCTTGTGTCCCAGGGTGTGTGAGGCCAGAGCTGGAGGCAGCATTGTGAGGTCACTTGTGCCTCTGTGCCTTGGCGGGCAGTGCTAGTGTGTTGGCTGCTGGTGGTGGTGGTTGTGAGGTGACTTGTGAAGCAGTGCATGCTAGGCCAGTGCTGGTTGCCTGGCTGCTCTTGGCAGCTGTGAGGTGAGTGCTGTGTGAGGCCCTGGCAGGCATGTGTCAGTGTGGGAAGGTGCTGTTTGTGCTTGAGAGGTGCCTTTTGGTGTGGCCATTGGTGCTGTGGCTGGTGCGTTGTGTCCCAGGGGGTGAGAGGCCAGAGCTGGAGGCAGCATTGTGAGGTCACTTGTGCCTCTGTGCCTTGTCGGGCAGTGCTAGGGTGTTGGCTGCTGCTGGTGGTGGTGGTTGTGAGGGCACTTGTGAAGCAGTGCGTGCTAGGCCAGTGCTGGTTGCCTGGCTGCTCTTGGCAGCTGTGAGGTGAGTGCTGCATGAGGCCCTGGCAGGCATGTGTCAGTGTGGGAAGGTGCTGTTTGTGCTTGGGAGGAACCTTTTGGTGTGGCCATTTGTGCTGTGGCTGGTGCCTTGTGGCACAGTGTGTGCAAGGCCAGAGCTGGAGGCAGCATTGTGAGGTCACTTGTGCCTCTGTGCCTGGGCAGGCAGTGCTTGGGTGTTGGCTGCTGGTGGTGGTGGTGGTTGAGAGGTGACTTGTGAAGCAGTGCGTGCTAGGCCAGTTCTGGTTGCCTGGCTGCTCTTGGCAGCTGTGAGGTGAGTGCTGTGTGAGGCCCTGGCAGGCATGTGTCAGTGTGGGAAGGTGCTGTTTGTGCTTGGGAGGTGCCTTTTGGTGTGGCCATTGGTGCCGTGGCTGGTGCCTTGTGGCCCAGGGTGTGCGAGGCCAGAGCTGGAGGCAGCATTGTGAGGTCACTTGTGCCTCTGTGCCTTGTCGGGCAGTGCTAGGGTGTTGGCTGGTGGTGGTTGTGGTGGTTGTGAGGTGACTTGTGAAGCAGTGCGTGCCAGGCCAGTGCTGGTTGCCTGGCTGCTCTTGGCAGCTGTGAGGTGATTGCTGCATGAGGCCCTGGCAGGCATGTGTCAGTGTGGGAAGGTGCTGTTTGTGCTTGGGAGGTGCCTTTTGGTGTGGCCATTGGTGCTGTGGCTGGTGCCTTGTGTCCCAGGGGGTGCGAGGCCAGAGCTGGAGGCAGCATTGTGAGGTCACTTGTGCCTCTGTGCCTTGTCGGGCAGTGCTCGGGTGTTGGCTGCTGCTGGTGGTGGTGGTGGTGAGGTGACTTGTGAAGCAGTGCGTGCTAGGCCAGTGCTGGTTGCCTGGCTGCTCTTGGCAGCTGTGAGGTGATTGCTGCATGAGGCCCTGGCAGGCATTTGTCAGTGTGGGAAGGTGCTGTTTGTGCTTGGGAGGTGCCTTTTGGTGTGGCCATTGGTGCTGTGGCTGGTGCCTTGTGTCCCAGGGGGTGAGAGGCCAGAGCTGGAGGCAGCATTCTGATTTCACTTGTGCCTCTGTGCCTTGGCGGGCAGTGCTAGGGTGTTTGCTGCTGCTGGTGGTGGTGGTTGTGAGGGCACTTGTGAAGCAGTGCGTGCTAGGCCAGTGCTGGTTGCCTGGCTGCTCTTGGCAGCTGTGAGGTGAGTGCTGTGTGAGGCCCTGGCAGGCATTTGTCAGTGTGGGAAGGTGCTGTTTGTCCTTGGGAGGTGCCTTTTGGTGTGGCCATTGGTGCTGTGGCTGGTGCCTTGTGTCCCAGGGGGTGAGAGGCCAGAGCTGGAGGCAGCATTGTGAGGTCACTTGTGCCTCTGTGCCTTGTCGGGCAGTGCTAGGGTGTTGGCTGGTGGTGGTTGTGGTGGTTGTGAGGTGACTTGTGAAGCAGTGCGTGCTAGGCCAGTGCTGGTTGCCTGGCTGCTCTTGGCAGCTGTGAGGTGAGTGCTGCATGAGGCCCTGGCAGGCATGTGTCAGTGTGGGAAGGTGCTGTTTGTGCTTGGGAGGTGCCTTTTGGTGTGGCCATTGGTGCTGTGGCTGGTGCCTTGTGTCCCAGGGGGTGAGAGGCCAGAGATGGAGGCAGCATTGTGAGGTCACTTGTGCCTCTGTGCCTGGGCAGGCAGTGTTTGGGTGTTGGCTGCTGGTGGTGGTGGTTGTGAGGTCACTTGTGAAGCAGTGCGTGCTAGGCCAGTGCTGGTTGCCTGGCTGCTCTTGGCAGCTGTGAGGTGAGTGCTGCACGAGGCCCTGGCAGGCATGTGTGAGTGTGGGAAGGTGCTGTTTGTGCTTGGGAGGTGCCTTTTGGTGTGGCCATTGGTGCTGTGGCTGGTGCCTTGTGTCCCAGGGTGTGTGAGGCCAGAGCTGGAGGCAGCATTGTGAGGTCACTTGTGCCTCTGTGCCTTGTCGGGCAGTGCTAGTGTGTTGGCTGCTGGTGGTGGTGGTTGAGAGGTGACTTGTGAAGCAGTGCGTGCTAGGCCAGTGCTGGTTGCCTGGCTGCTCTTGGCAGCTGTGAGGTGTGTGCTGCATGAGGCCCTGGCAAGCATGTGTCAGTGTGGGAAGGTGCTGTTTGTGCTTGGGAGGTGCCTTTAGGTGTAGCCATTGGTGCTGTGGCTGGTGCCTTGGGGCCCAGGGTGTGCGAGGCCAGAGCTGGAGGCAGCATTGTGAGGTCACTTGTGCCTCTGTGCCTTGGCGGGCAGTGCTAGGGTGTTGGCTGCTGGTGGTGGTGGTTGTGAGGGCACTTGTGAAGCAGTGCATGCAAGGCCAGTGCTGGTTGCATGGCTGCTCTTGGCAGCTGTGAGGTGAGTGCTGTGTGAGGCCCTGGCAGGCATGTGTCAGTGTGGGAAGGTGCTGTTTGTGCTTGGGAGGTGCCTTTTGGTGTGGCCATTGGTGCTGTGGCTGGTGCCTTGTGTCCCAGGGGGTGAGAGGCCAGAGCTGGAGGCAGCATTGTGAGGTCACTTGTGCCTCTGTGCCTTGTCGGGCAGTGCTAGGGTGTTGGCTGGTGGTGGTGGTGGTGGTTGTGAGGGCACTTGTGAAGCAGTGCGTGCTAGGCCAGTGCTGGTTGCCTGGCTGCTCTTGGCAGCTGTGAGGTGAGTGCTGTGTGAGGCCCTGGCAGGCATGTGTCAGTGTGGGAAGGTGCTGTTTGTGCTTGGGAGGTGCCTTTTGGTGTGGCCATTGGTGCTGTGGCTGGTGCCTTGTGTCCCAGGGTGTGCGAGGCCAGAGCTGGAGGCAGCATTGTGAGGTCACTTGTGCCTCTGTGCCTTGGCAGGCAGTGTTTGGGTGTTGGCTGCTGTTGGTGGTGGTTGTGAGGTGACTTGTGAAGCAGTGCGTGCTAGGCCAGTGCTGGTTGCCTGGCTGCTCTTGGCAGCTGTGAGGTGAGTGCTGCATGAGGCCCTGGCAGGCATGTGTCAGTGTGGGAAGGTGCTGTTTGTGCTTGGGAGGTGCCTTTTGGTGTGGCCATTGGTGCTGTGGCTGGTGCCTTGTGTCCCAGGGTGTGCGAGGCCAGAGCTGGAGGCAGCATTGTGAGGTCACTTGTGCCTCTGTGCCTTGTCGGGCAGTGCTAGGGTGTTGGCTGCTGGTGGTGGTGGTGGTTGTGAGGTGACTTGTGAAGCAGTGCGTGCTAGGCCAGTGCTGGTTGCCTGGCTGCTCTTGGCAGCTGTGAGGTGAGTGCTGCATGAGGCCCTGGCAGGCATGTGTCAGTGTGGGAAGGTGCTGTTTGTGCTTGGGAGGTGCCTTTTGGTGTGGCCATTGGTGCTGTGGCTGGTGCCTTGTGTCCCAGGGGGTGCGAGGCCAGAGCTGGAGGCAGCATTGTGAGGTCACTTGTGCCTGTGTGCCTTGTCGGGCAGTGCTCGGGTGTTGGCTGCTGCTGGTGGTGGTTGTGAGGGCACTTGTGAAGCAGTGCATGCTAGGCCAGTGCTGGTTGCCTGGCTGCTCTTGGCAGCTGTGAGGTGATTGCTGCGTGAGGCCCTGGCAGGCATGTGTCAGTGTGGGAAGGTGCTGTTTGTGCTTGGGAGGTACCTTTTGTTGTGGCCATTGGTGCTGTGGCTGGTGCCTTGTGTCCCAGGGTGTGCGAGGCCAGAGCTGGAGGCAGCGTTGTGAGGTCACTTGTGCCTCTGTGCCTTGGCGGGCAGTGCTAGGGTGTTGGCTGCTGGTGGTGGTTGTGGTGGTTGTGAGGTGACTTGTGAAGCAGTGCGTGCTAGGCCAGTGCTGGTTGCCTGGCTGCTCTTGGCAGCTGTGAGGTGAGTGCTGCATGAGGCCCTGGCAGGCATGTGTGAGTGTGGGAAGGTGCTGTTTGTGCTTGGGAGGTGCCTTTTGGTGTGGATATTGGTGCTGTGGCTGGTGCCTTGTGTCCCAGGGGGTGAGAGGCCAGAGCTGGAGGCAGCATTGTGAGGTCACTTGTGCCTCTGTGCCTTGGCGGGCAGTGCTAGGGTGTTGGCTGCTGGTGGTGGTGGTTGTGAGGGCACTTGTGAAGCAGTGCGTGCTAGGCCAGTGCTGGTTGCCTGGCTGCTCTTGGCAGCTGTGAGGTGAGTGCTGCGTGAGGCCCTGGCAGGCATGTGTCAGTGTGGGAAGGTGCTGTTTGTGCTTGGGAGGTGCCTTTTGGTGTGGCCATTGGTGCTGTGGCTGGTGCCTTGTGTCCCAGGGGGTGCGAGGCCAGAGCTGGAGGCAGCATTGTGAGGTCACTTGTGCCTGTGTGCCTTGTCGGGCAGTGCTCGGGTGTTGGCTGCTGCTGGTGGTGGTGGTTGTGAGGTGACTTGTGAAGCAGTGCGTGCTAGGCCAGTGCTGGTTGCCTGGCTGCTCTTGGCAGCTGTGAGGTGAGTGCTGCATGAGGCCCTGGCAGGCATGTGTCAGTGTGGGAAGGTGCTGTTTGTGCTTGGGAGGTGCCTTTTGGTGTGGCCATTGGTGCTGTGGCTGGTGCCTTGTGTCCCAGGGTATGCGAGGCCAGAGCTGGAGGCAGCATTGTGAGGTCACTTGTGCCTCTGTGCCTTGGCGGGCAGTGCTAGGGTGTTGGCTGCTGGTGGTGGTGGTTGTGAGGGCACTTGTGAAGCAGTGCGTGCTAGGCCAGTGCTGGTTGCCTGGCTGCTCTTGGCAGCTGTGAGGTGATTGCTGCGTGAGGCCCTGGCAGGCATGTGTCAGTGTGGGAAGGTGCTGTTTGTGCTTGGGAGGTACCTTTTGGTGTGGCCATTGGTGCTGTGGCTGGTGCCTTGTGTCCCAGGGTGTGCGAGGCCAGAGCTGGAGGCAGCATTGTGAGGTCACTTGTGCCTCTGTGCCTTGGCGGGCAGTGCTAGGGTGTTGGCTCCTGGTGGTGGTGGTGGTTGTGAGGGCACTTGTGAAGCAGTGCGTGCTAGGCCAGTGCTGGTTGCATGGCTGCTCTTGGCAGCTGTGAGGTGAGTGCTGCATGAGGCCCTGGCAGGCATGTGTCAGTGTGGGAAGGTGCTGTTTGTGCTTGGGAGGTGCCTTTTGGTGTGGCCATTGGTGCTGTGGCTGGTGCCTTGTGTCCCAGGGTGTGCGAGGCCAGAGCTGGAGGCAGCATTGTGAGGTCACTTGTGCCTGTGTGCCTTGTCGGGCAGTGCTAGGGTGTTGGCTGCTGGTGGTGGTGGTGGTTGTGAGGTGACTTGTGAAGCAGTGTGTGCTAGGCCAGTGCTGGTTGCCTGGCTGCTCTTGGCAGCTGTGAGGTGAGTGCTGCATGAGGCCGTCGCAGGCATGTGTCAGTGTGGGAAGGTGCTGTTTGTGCTTGGGAGGTGCCTTTTGGTGTGGCCATTGGTGCTGTGGCTGGTGCCTTGTGTCCCAGGGGGTGCGAGGCCAGAGCTGGAGGCAGCATTGTGAGGTCACTTGTGCCTGTGTGCCTTGTCGGGCAGTGCTCGGGTGTTGGCTGCTGGTGGTGGTGGTTGTGAGGGCACTTGTGAAGCAGTGCATGCTAGGCCAGTGCTGGTTGCCTGGCTGCTCTTGGCAGCTGTGAGGTGATTGCTGCGTGAGGCCCTGGCAGGCATGTGTCAGTGTGGGAAGGTGCTGTTTGTGCTTGGGAGGTACCTTTTGGTGTGGCCATTGGTGCTGTGGCTGGTGCCTTGTGTCCCAGGGTGTGCGAGGCCAGAGCTGGAGGCAGCGTTGTGAGGTCACTTGTGCCTCTGTGCCTTGGCGGGCAGTGCTAGGGTGTTGGCTGCTGGTGGTGGTTGTGGTGGTTGTGAGGTGACTTGTGAAGCAGTGCGTGCTAGGCCAGTGCTGGTTGCCTGGCTGCTCTTGGCAGCTGTGAGGTGAGTGCTGCATGAGGCCCTGGCAGGCATGTGTGAGTGTGGGAAGGTGCTGTTTGTGCTTGGGAGGTGCCTTTTGGTGTGGATATTGGTGCTGTGGCTGGTGCCTTGTGTCCCAGGGGGTGAGAGGCCAGAGCTGGAGGCAGCATTGTGAGGTCACTTGTGCCTCTGTGCCTTGGCGGGCAGTGCTAGGGTGTTGGCTGCTGGTGGTGGTGGTTGTGAGGGCACTTGTGAAGCAGTGCATGCTAGGCCAGTGCTGGTTGCCTGGCTGCTCTTGGCAGCTGTGAGGTGAGTGCTGCATGAGGCCCTGGCAGGCATGTGTCAGTGTGGGAAGGTGCTGTTTGTGCTTGGGAGGTGCCTTTTGGTGTGGCCATTGGTGCTGTGGCTGGTGCCTTGTGTCCCAGGGGGTGCGAGGCCAGAGCTGGAGGCAGCATTGTGAGGTCACTTGTGCCTGTGTACCTTGTCGGGCAGTGCTCGGGTGTTGGCTGCTGCTGGTGGTGGTGGTTGTGAGGTGACTTGTGAAGCAGTGCGTGCTAGGCCAGTGCTGGTTGCCTGGCTGCTCTTGGCAGCTGTGAGGTGAGTGCTGCATGAGGCCCTGGCAGGCATGTGTCAGTGTGGGAAGGTGCTGTTTGTGCTTGGGAGGTGCCTTTTGGTGTGGCCATTGGTGCTGTGGCTGGTGCCTTGTGTCCCAGGGTATGCGAGGCCAGAGCTGGAGGCAGCATTGTGAGGTCACTTGTGCCTCTGTGCCTTGGCGGGCAGTGCTAGGGTGTTGGCTGCTGCTGGTGGTGGTGGTTGTGAGGGCACTTGTGAAGCAGTGCGTGCTAGGCCAGTGCTGGTTGCCTGGCTGCTCTTGGCAGCTGTGAGGTGATTGCTGCGTGAGGCCCTGGCAGGCATGTGTCAGTGTGGGAAGGTGCTGTTTGTGCTTGGGAGGTACCTTTTGGTGTGGCCATTGGTGCTGTGGCTGGTGCCTTGTGTCCCAGGGTGTGCGAGGCCAGAGCTGGAGGCAGCATTGTGAGGTCACTTGTGCCTCTGTGCCTTGGCGGGCAGTGCTAGGGTGTTGGCTCCTGGTGGTGGTGGTGGTGGTTGTGAGGGCACTTGTGAAGCAGTGCGTGCTAGGCCAGTGCTGGTTGCATGGCTGCTCTTGGCAGCTGTGAGGTGAGTGCTGCATGAGGCCCTGGCAGGCATGTGTCAGTGTGGGAAGGTGCTGTTTGTGCTTGGGAGGTGCCTTTTGGTGTGGATATTGGTGCTGTGGCTGGTGCCTTGTGTCCCAGGGGGTGAGAGGCCAGAGCTGGAGGCAGCATTGTGAGGTCACTTGTGCCTCTGTGCCTTGGCGGGCAGTGCTAGGGTGTTGGCTGCTGGTGGTGGTGGTTGTGAGGGCACTTGTGAAGCAGTGCGTGCTAGGCCAGTGCTGGTTGCCTGGCTGCTCTTGGCAGCTGTGAGGTGAGTGCTGCATGAGGCCCTGGCAGGCATGTGTCAGTGTGGGAAGGTGCTGTTTGTGCTTGGGAGGTGCCTTTTGGTGTGGCCATTGGTGCTGTGGCTGGTGCCTTGTGTCCCAGGGGGTGCGAGGCCAGAGCTGGAGTCAGCATTGTGAGGTCACTTGTGCCTGTGTGCCTTGTCGGGCAGTGCTCGGGTGTTGGCTGCTGCTGGTGGTGGTGGTTGTGAGGTGACTTGTGAAGCAGTGCGTGCTAGGCCAGTGCTGGTTGCCTGGCTGCTCTTGGCAGCTGTGAGGTGATTGCTGCATGAGGCCCTGGCAGGCATGTGTCAGTGTGGGAAGGTGCTGTTTGTGCTTGGGAGGAACCTTTTGGTGTGGCCATTTGTGCTGTGGCTGTTGCCTTGTGGCACAGTGTGTGCGAGGCCAGAGCTGGAGGCAGCATTGTGAGGTCGCTTGTGCCTCTGTGCCTGGGCAGGCAGTGCTTGGGTGTTGGCTGCTGCTGGTGGTGGTGGTTGTGAGGTCACTTGTGAAGCAGTGCGTGCTAGGCCAGTGCTGGTTGCCTGGCTGCTCTTGGCAGCTGTGAGGTGAGTGCTGCATGAGGCCCTGGCAGGCATGTGTCAGTGTGGGAAGGTGCTGTTTGTGCTTGGGAGGTGCCTTTTGGTGTGGCCATTGGTGCTGTGGCTGGTGCCTTGTGTCCCAGGGTGTGCGAGGCCAGAGCTGGAGGCAGCATTGTGAGGTCACTTGTGCCTCTGTGCCTTGGCGGGCAGTGCTAGGGTGTTGGCTGCTGCTGGTGGTGGTTGTGAGGTCACTTGTGAAGCAGTGCATGCTAGGCCAGTGCTGGTTGCCTGGCTGCTCTTGGCAGCTGTGAGGTGAGTGCTGTGTGAGGCCCTGGCAGGCATGTGTCAGTGTGGGAAGGTGCTGTTTGTTCTTGGGAGGTGCCTTTTGGTGTAGCCATTGGTGCTGTGGCTGGTGCCTTGTGTCCCAGGGTGTGCGAGGCCAGAGCTGGAGGCAGCATTGTGAGGTCACTTGTGCCTCTTTGCCTTGGCGGGCAGTGCTCGGGTGTTGGCTGCTGCTGGTGGTGGTGGTTGTGAGGTGACTTGTGAAGCAGTGTGTGCTAGGCCAGTGCTGGTTGCCTGGCTGCTCTTGGCAGCTGTGAGGTGATTGCTGCATGAGGCCCTGGCAGGCATTTGTCAGTGTGGGAAGGTGCTGTTTGTGCTTGGGAGGTACCTTTTGGTGTGGCCATTGGTGCTGTGGCTGGTGCCTTGTGTCCCAGGGTGTGAGAGGCCAGAGCTGGAGGCAGCATTGTGAGGTCACTTGTGCCTCTGTGCCTTGGCGGGCAGTGCTAGGGTGTTGGCTGCTGGTGGTGGTGGTGGTTGTGAGGTGACTTGTGAAGCAGTGCGTGCTAGGCCAGTGCTGGTTGCATGGCTGCTCTTGGCAGCTGTGAGGTGAGTGCTGCATGAGGCCCTGGCAGGCATGTGTCAGTGTGGGAAGGTGCTGTTTGTCCTTGGGAGGTGCCTTTTGGTGTAGCCATTGGTGCTGTGGCTGGTGCCTTGTGTCCCAGGGTGTGCGAGGCCAGAGATGGAGGCAGCATTGTGAGGTCACTTGTGCCTCTGTGCCTTGTCGGGCAGTGCTAGGGTGTTGGCTGCTGGTGGTGGTGGTTGTGAGGGCACTTGTGAAGCAGTGCGTGCTAGGCCAGTGCTGGTTGCCTGGCTGCTCTTGGCAGCTGTGAGGTGAGTGCTGTGTGAAGCCCTGGCAGGATGTGTCAGTGTGGGATGGTGCTGTTTGTTCTTGGGAGGTGCCTTTTGGTGTAGCCATTGGTGCTGTGGCTGGTGCCTTGTGTCCCAGGGGGTGTAAGGCCAGAGCTGGAGGCAGCATTGTGAGGTCACTTGTGCCTCTTTGCCTTGGCGGGCAGTGCTCGGGTGTTGGCTGCTGCTGGTGGTGGTGGTTGTGAGGTGACTTGTGAAGCAGTGCGTGCTAGGCCAGTGCTGGTTGCCTGGCTGCTCTTGGCAGCTGTGAGGTGATTGCTGCATGAGGCCCTGGCAGGCATTTGTCAGTGTGGGAAGGTGCTGTTTGTGCTTGGGAGGTGCCTTTTGGTGTGGCCATTGGTGCTGTGGCTGGTGCCTTGTGTCCCAGGGTGTGAGAGGCCAGAGCTGGAGGCAGCATTGTGAGGTCACTTGTGCCTCTGTGCCTTGGCGGGCAGTGCTAGGGTGTTGGCTGCTGCTGGTGGTGGTGGTTGTGAGGTGACTTGTGAAGCAGTGCGTGCTAGGCCAGTGCTGGTTGCCTGGCTGCTCTTGGCAGCTGTGAGGTGATTGCTGTGTGAGGCCCTGGCAGGCATTTGTCAGTGTGGGAAGGTGCTGTTTGTGCTTGGGAGGTACCTTTTGGTTTGGCCATTGGTGCTGTGGCTGGTGCCTTGTGTCCCAGGGTGTGCGAGGCCAGAGCTGGAGGCAGCATTGTGAGGTCACTTGTGCCTCTGTGCCTTGTCGGGCAGTGCTAGGGTGTTGGCTGCTGGTGGTGGTGGTGGTTGTGAGGTGACTTGTGAAGCAGTGCGTGCTAGGCCAGTGCTGGTTGCATGGCTGCTCTTGGCAGCTGTGAGCTGAGTGCTGCATGAGGCCCTGGCCGGCATGTGTCAGTGTGGGAAGGTGCTGTTTGTGCTTGGGAGGTGCCTTTTGGTGTGGCCATTGGTGCTGTGGCTGGTGCCTTGTGTCCCAGGGGGTGAGAGGCCAGAACTGGAGGCAGCATTGTGAGGTCACTTGTGCCTCTGTGCCTTGTCGGGCAGTGCTAGGGTGTTGGCTGGTGGTGGTTGTGGTGGTTGTGAGGTGACTTGTGAAGCAGTGCGTGCTAGGCCAGTGCTGGTTGCCTGGCTGCTCTTGGCAGCTGTGAGGTGAGTGCTGCGTGAGGCCCTGGCAGGCATGTGTCAGTGTGGGAAGGTGCTGTTTGTGCTTGGGAGGTGCCTTTTGGTGTGGCCATTGGTGCTGTGGCTGGTGCCTTGTGTCCCAGGGGGTGCGAGGCCAGAGCTGGAGGCAGCATTGTGAGGTCACTTGTGCCTCTGTGCCTTGGCGGGCAGTGCTAGGGTGTTGGCTGCTGGTGGTGATGGTTGTGAGGGCACTTGTGAAGCAGTGCGTGCTAGGCCAGTGCTGGTTGCCTGGCTGCTCTTGGCAGCTGTGAGGTGAGTACTGCATGAGGCCCTGGCAGGCATGTGTGAGTGTGGGAAGGTGCTGTTTGTGCTTGGGAGGTGCCTTTTGGTGTGGCCATTGGTGCTGTGGCTGGTGCCTTGTGGCACAGGGGGTGAGAGGCCAGAGCTGGAGGCAGCATTGTGAGGTCACTTGTGCCTCTGTGCCTTGGCGGGCAGTGCTAGGGTGTTGGCTGCTGGTGGTGGTGGTGGTTGTGAGGTGACTTGTGAAGCAGTGCATGCTAGGCCAGTGCTGGTTGCCTGGCTGCTCTTGGCAGCTGTGAGGTGAGTGCTGCATGAGGCCCTGGCAGGCATGTGTCAGTGTGGGAAGGTGCTGTTTGTGCTTGGGAGGTGCCTTTTGGTGTGGCCATTGGTGCTGTGGCTGGTGCCTTGTGTCCCAGGGTGTGCGAGGCCAGAGCTGGAGGCAGCATTGTGAGGTCACTTGTGCCTGTGTGCCTTGTCGGGCAGTGCTCGGGTGTTGGCTGCTGCTGGTGGTGGTGGTTGTGAGGTGACTTGTGAAGCAGTGCGTGCTAGGCCAGTGCTGGTTGCCTGGCTGCTCTTGGCAGCTGTGAGGTGATTGCTGCATGAGGCCCTGGCAGGCATGTGTCAGTGTGGGAAGGTGCTGTTTGTGCTTGGGAGGAACCTTTTGGTTTGGCCATTTGTGCTGTGGCTGTTGCCTTGTGACACAGTGTGTGCGAGGCCAGAGCTGGAGGCAGCATTGTGAGGTCGCTTGGGCCTCTGTGCCTGGGCAGGCAGTGCTTGGGTGTTTGCTGCTGCTGGTGGTGGTGGTTGTGAGGTCACTTGTGAAGCAGTGCGTGCTAGGCCAGTGCTGGTTGCCTGGCTGCTCTTGGCAGCTGTGAGGTGAGTGCTGCATGAGGCCCTGGCAGGCATGTGTCAGTGTGGGAAGGTGCTGTTTGTGCTTGGGAGGTGCCTTTTGGTGTGGCCATTTGTGCTGTGGCTGGTGCCTTGTGGCCCAGGGTGTGCGAGGCCAGAGCTGGAGGCAGCATTGTGAGGTCACTTGTGCCTCTGTGCCTTGGCGGGCAGTGCTAGGGTGTTGGCTGCTGGTGGTGGTGGTTGTGAGGGCACTTGTGAAGCAGTGCATGCTAGGCCAGTGCTGGTTGCCTGGCTGCTCTTGGCAGCTGTGAGGTGAGTGCTGCATGAGGCCCTGGCAGGCATGTGTCAGTGTGGGAAGGTGCTGTTTGTGCTTGGGAGGTGCCTTTTGGTGTAGCCATTGGTGCTGTGGCTGGTGCCTTGTGTCCCAGGGTGTGCGAGGCCAGAGCTGGAGGCAGCATTGTGAGGTCACTTGTGCCTCTTTGCCTTGGCGGGTAGTGCTCGGGTGTTGGCTGCTGCTGGTGGTGGTGGTTGTGAGGTGACTTGTGAAGCAGTGCGTGCTAGGCCAGTGCTGGTTGCCTGGCTGCTCTTGGCAGCTGTGAGGTGATTGCTGCATGAGGCCCTGGCAGGCATTTGTCAGTGTGGGAAGGTGCTGTTTGTGCTTGGGAGGTGCCTTTTGGTGTGGCCATTGGTGCTATGGCTGGTGCCTTGTGTCCCAGGGTGTGAGAGGCCAGAGCTGGAGGCAGCATTGTGAGGTCACTTGTGCCTCTGTGCCTTGGCGGGCAGTGCTAGGGTGTTGGCTGCTGGTTGTGGTGGTGGTTGTGAGGTGACTTGTGAAGCAGTGCGTGCTAGGCCAGTGCTGGTTGCATGGCTGCTCTTGGCAGCTGTGAGGTGAGTGCTGCATGAGGCCCTGGCAGGCATGTGTCAGTGTGGGAGGGTGCTGTTTGTGCTTGGGAGGTGCCTTTTGGTGTAGCCATTGGTGCTGTGGCTGGTGCCTTGTGTCCCAGGGTGTGCGAGGCCAGAGATGGAGGCAGCATTGTGAGGTCACTTGTGCCTCTGTGCCTTGGTGGGCAGTGCTAGGGTGTTGGCTGCTGGTGGTGGTGGTTGTGAGGGCACTTGTGAAGCAGTGCGTGCTAGGCCAGTGCTGGTTGCCTGGCTGCTCTTGGCAGCTGTGAGGTGAGTGCTGCATGAGGCCCTGGCAGGCATGTGTCAGTGTGGGAAGGTGCTGTTTGTGCTTGGGAGGTGCCTTTTGGTGTGGCCATTGGTGCTGTGGCTGGTGCCTTGTGTCCCAGGGTGTGTGAGGCCAGAGCTGGAGGCAGCATTGTGAGGTCACTTGTGCCTCTGTGCCTTGGCGGGCAGTGCTAGTGTGTTGGCTGCTGGTGGTGGTGGTTGAGAGGTGACTTGTGAAGCAGTGCATGCTAGGCCAGCGCTGGTCCTGGCTGCTCTTGGCAGCTGTGAGGTGAGTGCTGCATGAGGCCCTGGCAGGCATGTGTGAGTGTGGGAAGGTGCTGTTTGTGCTTGGGAGGTGCCTTTTGGTGTGGCCATTGGTGCTGTGGCTGGTGCCTTGTGTCCCAGGGTATGCGAGGCCAGAGCTGGAGGCAGCATTGTGAGGTCACTTGTGCCTCTGTGCCTTGGCGGGCAGTGCTAGGGTGTTGGCTGCTGGTGGTGGTGGTTGTGAGGGCACTTGTGAAGCAGTGCGTGCTAGGCCAGTGCTGGTTGCCTGGCTGCTCTTGGCAGCTGTGAGGTGAGTGCTGTGTGAAGCCCTGGCAGGATGTGTCAGTGTGGGAAGGTGCTGTTTGTGCTTGGGAGGTGCCTTTTGGTGTGGCCATTGGTGCTGTGGCTGGTGCCTTGTGTCCCAGGGTGTGCGAGGCCAGAGCTGGAGGCAGCATTGTGAGGTCATTTGTGCCTCTGTGCCTTGGCGGGCAGTGCTAGGGTGTTGGCTGCTGGTGGTGGTGGTGGTTGTGAGGTGACTTGTGAAGCAGTGCATGCTAGGCCAGTGCTGGTTGCCTGGCTGCTCTTGGCAGCTGTGAGCTGAGTGCTGCATGAGACCCTGGCAGGCATTTGTCAGTGTGGGAAGGCGCTGTTTGTGCTTGGGAGGTGCCTTTTGGTGTGGCCATTGGTGCTGTGGCTGGTGCCTTGTGTCCCAGGGTGTGCGAGGCCAGAGCTGGAGGCAGCATTGTGAGGTCACTTGTGCCTCTGTGCCTTGGCGGGCAGTGCTAGGGTGTTGGCTGCTGGTGGTGGTGGTTGTGAGGGCACTTGTGAAGCAGTGCGTGCTAGGCCAGTGCTGGTTGCCTGGCTGCTCTTGGCAGCTGTGAGGTGAGTGCTGCATGAGGCCCTGGCAGGCATGTGTCAGTGTGGGAAGGTGCTGTTTGTGCTTGGGAGGTGCCTTTTGGTGTGGCCATTGGTGCTGTGGTTGGGGCCTTGTGTCCCAGGGTGTGCGAGGCCAGAGCTGGAGGCAGCATTGTGAGGTCACTTGTGCCTCTGTGCCTTGGCGGGCAGTGCTAGGGTGTTGGCTGCTGGTGGTGGTGGTTGTGAGGTGACTTGTGAAGCAGTGCGTGCTAGGCCAGTGCTGGTTGCCTGGCTGCTCTTGGCAGCTGTGAGGTGAGTGCTGTGTGAGGCCCTGGCAGGCATGTGTCAGTGTGGGAAGGTGCTGTTTGTGCTTGGGAGGTGCCTTTTGGTGTGGCCATTGGTGCTGTGGCTGGTGCCTTGTGTCCCAGGGTGTGCGAGGCCAGAGCTGGAAGCAGCATTGTGAGGTCACTTGTGCCTCTGTGCCTTGTCGGGCAGTGCTCGGGTGTTGGCTGCTGCTGGTGGTGGTGGTTGTGAGGTGACTTGTGAAGCAGTGCGTGCTAGGCCAGTGCTGGTTGCCTGGCTGCTCTTGGCAGCTGTGAGGTGATTGCTGCATGAGGCCCTGGCAGGCATTTGTCAGTGTGGGAAGGTGCTGTTTGTGCTTGGGAGGTGCCTTTTGGTGTGGCCATTGGTGCTGTGGCTGGTGCCTTGTGTCCCAGGGTGTGTGAGGCCAGAGCTGGAGGCAGCATTGTGAGGTCACTTGTGCCTCTGTGCCTTGGCGGGCAGTGCTTGGGTGTTGGCTGCTGGTGGTGGTGGTGGTTGTGAGGTGACTTGTGAAGCAGTGCGTGCTAGGCCAGTGCTGGTTGCCTGGCTGCTCTTGGCAGCTGTGAGGTGAGTGCTGCATGAGGCCCTGGCAGGCATGTGTCAGTGTGGGAAGGTGCTGTTTGTGCTTGGGAGGTGCCTTTTGGTGTGGCCATTGGTGCTGTGGCTGGTGCCTTGTGTCCCAGGGTGTGCGAGGCCAGAGCTGGAGGCAGCATTGTGAGGTCACTTGTGCCTCTGTGCCTTGGCGGGCAGTACTCGGGTGTTGGCTGCTGCTGGTGGTGGTGGTTGTGAGGGCACTTGTGAAGCAGTGCATGCTAGGCCAGTGCTGGTTGCCTGGCTGCTCTTGGCAGCTGTGAGGTGAGTGCTGCATGAGGCCCTGGCAGGCATGTGTCAGTGTGGGAAGGTGCTGTTTGTGCTTGGGAGGTGCCTTTTGATGTAGCCATTGGTGCTGTGGCTGGTGCCTTGTGTCCCAGGGGGTGAGAGGCCAGAGCTGGAGGCAGCATTGTGAGGTCACTTGTGCCTCTGTGCCTTGGCGGGCAGTGCTAGGGTGTTGGCTGCTGCTGGTGGTGGTTGTGAGGTGACTTGTGAAGCAGTGCGTGCTAGGCCAGTGCTGGTTGCCTGGCTGCTCTTGGCAGCTGTGAGCTGAGTGCTGCATGAGACCCTGGCAGGCATTTGTCAGTGTGGGAAGGTGCTGTTTGTGCTTGGGAGGTAACTTTTGGTGTGGCCATTGGTGCTGTGGCTGGTGCCTTGTGTCCCAGGGTGTGCGAGGCCAGAGCTGGAGGCAGCATTGTGAGGTCACTTGTGCCTCTGTGCCTTGGCGGGCAGTGCTAGGGTGTTGGCTGCTGGTGGTGGTGGTTGTGAGGGCACTTGTGAAGCAGTGCGTGCTAGGCCAGTGCTGGTTGCCTGGCTGCTCTTGGCAGCTGTGAGGTGAGTGCTGCATGAGGCCCTGGCAGGCATGTGTCAGTGTGGGAAGGTGCTGTTTGTGCTTGGGAGGTGCCTTTTGGTGTGGCCATTGGTGCTGTGGTTGGGGCCTTGGGGCCCAGGGTGTGCGAGGCCAGAGCTGGAGGCAGCATTGTGAGGTCACTTGTGCCTCTGTGCCTTGGCGGGCAGTGCTAGGGTGTTGGCTGCTGGTGGTGGTGGTTGTGAGGTGACTTGTGAAGCAGTGCGTGCTAGGCCAGTGCTGGTTGCCTGGCTGCTCTTGGCAGCTGTGAGGTGAGTGCTGTGTGAGGCCCTGGCAGGCATGTGTCAGTGTGGGAAGGTGCTGTTTGTGCTTGGGAGGTGCCTTTTGGTGTGGCCATTGGTGCTGTGGCTGGTGCCTTGTGTCCCAGGGTGTGCGAGGCCAGAGCTGGAGGCAGCATTGTGAGGTCACTTGTGCCTGTGTGCCTTGTCGGGCACTGCTCGGGTGTTGGCTGCTGCTGGTGGTGGTGGTTGTGAGGTGACTTGTGAAGCAGTGCGTGCTAGGCCAGTGCTGGTTGCCTGGCTGCTCTTGGCAGCTGTGAGGTGAGTGCTGCGTGAGGCCCTGGCAGGCATTTGTCAGTGTGGGAAGGTGCTGTTTGTGCTTGGGAGGAACCTTTTGGTGTGGCCATTGGTGCTGTGGCTGGTGCCTTGTGTCCCAGGGTGTGAGAGGCCAGAGCTGGAGGCAGCATTGTGAGGTCACTTGTGCCTGTGTGCCTTGTCGGGCAGTGCTAGGGTGTTGGCTGCTGCTGGTGGTGGTGGTTGTGAGGGCACTTGTGAAGCAGTGCGTGCTAGGCCAGTGCTGGTTGCCTGGCTGCTCTTGGCAGCTGTGAGGTGAGTGCTGCATGAGGCCCTGGCAGGCATGTGTCAGTGTGGGAAGGTGCTGTTTGTGCTTGGGAGGAACCTTTTGGTGTGGCCATTTGTGCTGTGGCTGTGGCCTTGTGGCACAGTGTGTGCAAGGCCAGAGCTGGAGGCAGCATTGTGAGGTCACTTGTGCCTCTGTGCCTGGGCAGGCAGTGCTTGGGTGTTGGCTGCTGCTGGTGGTGGTGGTTGTGAGGGCACTTGTGAAGCAGTGCGTGCTAGGCCAGTGCTGGTTGCCTGGCTGCTCTTGGCAGCTGTGAGGTGAGTGCTGCATGAGGCCCTGGCAGGCATTTGTCAGTGTGGGAAGGTGCTGTTTGTGCTTGGGAGGTACCTTTTGGTGTGGCCATTGGTGCTGTGGCTGGTGCCTTGTGTCCCAGGGGGTGAGAGGCCAGAGCTGGAGGCAGCATTGTGAGGTCACTTGTGCCTCTGTGCCTTGGCGGGCAGTGCTTGGGTGTTGGCTGCTGGTGGTGGTGGTGGTTGTGAGGTGACTTGTGAAGCAGTGCGTGCTAGGCCAGTGCTGGTTGCCTGGCTGCTCTTGGCAGCTGTGAGGTGAGTGCTGCATGAGGCCCTGGCAGGCATGTGTCAGTGTGGGAAGGTGCTGTTTGTGCTTGGGAGGTGCCTTTTGGTGTAGCCATTGGTGCTGTGGCTGGTGCCTTGTGTCCCAGGGTGTGCGAGGCCAGAGCTGGAGGCAGCATTGTGAGGTCACTTGTGCCTCTGTGCCTTGGCGGGCAGTACTCGGGTGTTGGCTGCTGCTGGTGGTGGTGGTTGTGAGGGCACTTGTGAAGCAGTGCATGCTAGGCCAGTGCTGGTTGCCTGGCTGCTCTTGGCAGCTGTGAGGTGAGTGCTGCATGAGGCCCTGGCAGGCATGTGTCAGTGTGGGAAGGTGCTGTTTGTGCTTGGGAGGTGCCTTTTGATGTAGCCATTGGTGCTGTGGCTGGTGCCTTGTGTCCCAGGGGGTGAGAGGCCAGAGCTGGAGGCAGCATTGTGAGGTCACTTGTGCCTCTGTGCCTTGGCGGGCAGTGCTAGGGTGTTGGCTGCTGCTGGTGGTGGTTGTGAGGTGACTTGTGAAGCAGTGCGTGCTAGGCCAGTGCTGGTTGCCTGGCTGCTCTTGGCAGCTGTGAGCTGAGTGCTGCATGAGACCCTGGCAGGCATTTGTCAGTGTGGGAAGGCGCTGTTTGTGCTTGGGAGGTAACTTTTGGTGTGGCCATTGGTGCTGTGGCTGGTGCCTTGTGTCCCAGGGTGTGCGAGGCCAGAGCTGGAGGCAGCATTGTGAGGTCACTTGTGCCTCTGTGCCTTGGCGGGCAGTGCTAGGGTGTTGGCTGCTGGTGGTGGTGGTTGTGAGGTGACTTGTGAAGCAGTGCGTGCTAGGCCAGTGCTGGTTGCCTGGCTGCTCTTGGCAGCTGTGAGGTGAGTGCTGTGTGAGGCCCTGGCAGGCATGTGTCAGTGTGGGAAGGTGCTGTTTGTGCTTGGGAGGTGCCTTTTGGTGTGGCCATTGGTGCTGTGGCTGGTGCCTTGTGTCCCAGGGTGTGCGAGGCCAGAGCTGGAGGCAGCATTGTGAGGTCACTTGTGCCTGTGTGCCTGGGCAGGCAGTGCTTGGGTGTTGGCTGCTGCTGGTGGTGGTGGTTGTGAGGGCACTTGTGAAGCAGTGCGTGCTAGGCCAGTGCTGGTTGCCTGGCTGCTCTTGGCAGCTGTGAGGTGAGTGCTGCATGAGGCCCTGGCAGGCATTTGTCAGTGTGGGAAGGTGCTGTTTGTGCTTGGGAGGTACCTTTTGGTGTGGCCATTGGTGCTGTGGCTGGTGCCTTGTGTCCCAGGGTGTGAGAGGCCAGAGCTGGAGGCAGCATTGTGAGGTCACTTGTGCCTCTGTGCCTTGGCGGGCAGTGCTAGGGTGTTGGCTGCTGGTGGTGGTGGTGGTTGTGAGGTGACTTGTGAAGCAGTGCGTGCTAGGCCAGTGCTGGTTGCATGGCTGCTCTTGGCAGCTGTGAGGTGAGTGCTGCATGAGGCCCTGGCAGGCATTTGTCAGTGTGGGAAGGTGCTGTTTGTGCTTGGGAGGTGCCTTTTGGTGTGGCCATTGGTGCTGTGGCTGTGGCCTTGTGTCCCAGGGGGTGAGAGGCCAGAGCTGGAGGCAGCATTGTGAGGTCACTTGTGCCTCTGTGCCTTGTCGGGCAGTGCTTGGGTGTTGGCTGCTGGTGGTGGTGGTGGTTGTGAGGTGACTTGTGAAGCAGTGCGTGCTAGGCCAGTGCTGGTTGCCTGGCTGCTCTTGGCAGCTGTGAGGTGAGTGCTGCATGAGGCCCTGGCAGGCATGTGTCAGTGTGGGAAGGTGCTGTTTGTGCTTGGGAGGTGCCTTTTGGTGTAGCCATTGGTGCTGTGGCTGGTGCCTTGTGTCCCAGGGTGTGCGAGGCCAGAGCTGGAGGCAGCATTGTGAGGTCACTTGTGCCTCTGTGCCTTGGCAGGCAGTACTCGGGTGTTGGCTGCTGCTGGTGGTGGTGGTTGTGAGGGCACTTGTGAAGCAGTGCATGCTAGGCCAGTGCTGGTTGCCTGGCTGCTCTTGGCAGCTGTGAGGTGAGTGCTTTGTGAGGCCCTGGCAGGCATGTGTCAGTGTGGGAAGGTGCTGTTTGTGCTTGGGAGGTGCCTTTTGGTGTAGCCATTGGTGCTGTGGCTGGTGCCTTGTGTCCCAGGGTGTGAGAGGCCAGAGCTGGAGGCAGCATTGTGAGGTCACTTGTGCCTCTTTGCCTTGGCGGGCAGTGCTCAGGTGTTGGCTGCTGCTGGTGGTGGTGGTTGTGAGGTGACTTGTGAAGCAGTGCGTGCTAGGCCAGTGCTGGTTGCCTGGCTGCTCTTGGCAGCTGTGAGCTGAGTGCTGCATGAGGCCCTGGCAGGCATTTGTCAGTGTGGGAAGGTGCTGTTTGTGCTTGGGAGGTACCTTTTGGTGTGGCCATTGGTGCTGTGGCTGGTGCCTTGTGTCCCAGGGGGTGAGAGGCCAGAGCTGGAGGCAGCATTGTGAGGTCACTTGTGCCTCTGTGCCTTGTCGGGCAGTGCTTGGGTGTTGGCTGCTGGTGGTGGTGGTGGTTGTGAGGTGACTTGTGAAGCAGTGCGTGCTAGGCCAGTGCTGGTTGCCTGGCTGCTCTTGGCAGCTGTGAGGTGAGTGCTGCATGAGGCCCTGGCAGGCATGTGTCAGTGTGGGAAGGTGCTGTTTGTGCTTGGGAGGTGCCTTTTGGTGTGGCCATTGGTGCTGTGGTTGGGGCCTTGGGGCCCAGGGTGTGCGAGGCCAGAGCTGGAGGCAGCATTGTGAGGTCACTTGTGCCTCTGTGCCTTGGCGGGCAGTGCTAGGGTGTTGGCTGCTGGTGGTGGTGGTTGTGAGGTGACTTGTGAAGCAGTGCGTGCTAGGCCAGTGCTGGTTGCCTGGCTGCTCTTGGCAGCTGTGAGGTGAGTGCTGTGTGAGGCCCTGGCAGGCATGTGTCAGTGTGGGAAGGTGCTGTTTGTGCTTGGGAGGTGCCTTTTGTTGTGGCCATTGGTGCTGTGGCTGGTGCCTTGTGTCCCAGGGTGTGCGAGGCCAGAGCTGGAGGCAGCATTGTGAGGTCACTTGTGCCTGTGTGCCTTGTCGGGCAGTGCTCGGGTGTTGGCTGCTGCTGGTGGTGGTGGTTGTGAGGTGACTTGTGAAGCAGTGCGTGCTAGGCCAGTGCTGGTTGCCTGGCTGCTCTTGGCAGCTGTGAGGTGATTGCTGCATGAGGCCCTGGCAGGCATTTGTCAGTGTGGGAAGGTGCTGTTTGTGCTTGGGAGGAACCTTTTGGTGTGGCCATTGGTGCTGTGGCTGGTGCCTTGTGTCCCAGGGTGTGAGAGGCCAGAGCTGGAGGCAGCATTGTGAGGTCACTTGTGCCTCTGTGCCTTGGCGGGCAGTGCTAGGGTGTTGGCTGCTGGTGGTGGTGGTGGTTGTGAGGTGACTTGTGAAGCAGTGCGTGCTAGGCCAGTGCTGGTTGCATGGCTGCTCTTGGCAGCTGTGAGGTGAGTGCTGCATGAGGCCCTGGCAGGCATTTGTCAGTGTGGGAAGGTGCTGTTTGTGCTTGGGAGGTGCCTTTTGGTGTGGCCATTGGTGCTGTGGCTGGTGCCTTGTGTCCCAGGGGGTGAGAGGCCAGAGCTGGAGGCAGCATTGTGAGGTCACTTGTGCCTCTGTGCCTTGTCGGGCAGTGCTTGGGTGTTGGCTGCTGGTGGTGGTGGTGGTTGTGAGGTGACTTGTGAAGCAGTGCGTGCTAGGCCAGTGCTGGTTGCCTGGCTGCTCTTGGCAGCTGTGAGGTGAGTGCTGCATGAGGCCCTGGCAGGCATGTGTCAGTGTGGGAAGGTGCTGTTTGTGCTTGGGAGGTGCCTTTTGGTGTGGCCATTGGTGCTGTGGTTGGGGCCTTGGGGCCCAGGGTGTGCGAGGCCAGAGCTGGAGGCAGCATTGTGAGGTCACTTGTGCCTCTGTGCCTTGGCGGGCAGTGCTAGGGTGTTGGCTGCTGGTGGTGGTGGTTGTGAGGTGACTTGTGAAGCAGTGCGTGCTAGGCCAGTGCTGGTTGCCTGGCTGCTCTTGGCAGCTGTGAGGTGAGTGCTGTGTGAGGCCCTGGCAGGCATGTGTCAGTGTGGGAAGGTGCTGTTTGTGCTTGGGAGGTGCCTTTTGTTGTGGCCATTGGTGCTGTGGCTGGTGCCTTGTGTCCCAGGGTGTGCGAGGCCAGAGCTGGAGGCAGCATTGTGAGGTCACTTGTGCCTGTGTGCCTTGTCGGGCAGTGCTCGGGTGTTGGCTGCTGCTGGTGGTGGTGGTTGTGAGGTGACTTGTGAAGCAGTGCGTGCTAGACCAGTGCTGGTTGCCTGGCTGCTCTTGGCAGCTGTGAGGTGAGTGCTGCATGAGGCCCTGGCAGGCATGTGTCAGTGTGGGAAGGTGCTGTTTGTGCTTGGGAGGTGCCTTTTGGTGTGGCCATTGGTGCTGTGGCTGGTGCCTTGTGGCACAGGGGGTGAGAGGCCAGAGCTGGAGGCAGCATTGTGAGGTCACTTGTGCCTCTGTGCCTGGGCAGGCAGTGTTTGGGTGTTGGCTGCTGGTGGTGGTGGTTGTGAGGTGACTTGTGAAGTAGTGCGTGCTAGGCCAGTGCTGGTTGCCTGGCTGTTCTTGGCAGCTGTGAGGTGAGTGCTGCATGAGGCCCTGGCAGGCATGTGTCAGTGTGGGAAGGTGCTGTTTGTGCTTGGGAGGTGCCTTTTGGTGTAGCCATTGGTGCTGTGGCTGGTGCCTTGTGTCCCAGGGTGTGCGAGGCCAGAGCTGGAGGCAGCATTGTGAGGTCACTTGTGCCTCTGTGCCTTGGCGGGCAGTACTCGGGTGTTGGCTGCTGCTGGTGGTGGTGGTTGTGAGGGCACTTGTGAAGCAGTGCATGCTAGGCCAGTGCTGGTTGCCTGGCTGCTCTTGGCAGCTGTGAGGTGAGTGCTGCATGAGGCCCTGGCAGGCATGTGTCAGTGTGGGAAGGTGCTGTTTGTGCTTGGGAGGTGCCTTTTGATGTAGCCATTGGTGCTGTGGCTGGTGCCTTGTGTCCCAGGGGGTGAGAGGCCAGAGCTGGAGGCAGCATTGTGAGGTCACTTGTGCCTCTGTGCCTTGGCGGGCAGTGCTAGGGTGTTGGCTGCTGCTGGTGGTGGTTGTGAGGTGACTTGTGAAGCAGTGCGTGCTAGGCCAGTGCTGGTTGCCTGGCTGCTCTTGGCAGCTGTGAGCTGAGTGCTGCATGAGACCCTGGCAGGCATTTGTCAGTGTGGGAAGGCGCTGTTTGTGCTTGGGAGGTAACTTTTGGTGTGGCCATTGGTGCTGTGGCTGGTGCCTTGTGTCCCAGGGTGTGCGAGGCCAGAGCTGGAGGCAGCATTGTGAGGTCACTTGTGCCTCTGTGCCTTGGCGGGCAGTGCTAGGGTGTTGGCTGCTGCTGGTGGTGGTGGTTGTGAGGGCACTTGTGAAGCAGTGCGTGCTAGGCCAGTGCTGGTTGCCTGGCTGCTCTTGGCAGCTGTGAGGTGAGTGCTGCATGAGGCCCTGGCAGGCATTTGTCAGTGTGGGAAGGTGCTGTTTGTGCTTGGGAGGTACCTTTTGGTGTGGCCATTGGTGCTGTGGCTGGTGCCTTGTGTCCCAGGGTGTGCGAGGCCAGAGCTGGAGGCAGCATTGTGAGGTCACTTGTGCCTGTGTGCCTGGGCAGGCAGTGCTTGGGTGTTGGCTGCTGCTGGTGGTGGTGGTTGTGAGGGCACTTGTGAAGCAGTGCGTGCTAGGCCAGTGCTGGTTGCCTGGCTGCTCTTGGCAGCTGTGAGGTGAGTGCTGCATGAGGCCCTGGCAGGCATTTGTCAGTGTGGGAAGGTGCTGTTTGTGCTTGGGAGGTACCTTTTGGTGTGGCCATTGGTGCTGTGGCTGGTGCCTTGTGTCCCAGGGTGTGAGAGGCCAGAGCTGGAGGCAGCATTGTGAGGTCACTTGTGCCTCTGTGCCTTGGCGGGCAGTGCTAGGGTGTTGGCTGCTGGTGGTGGTGGTGGTTGTGAGGTGACTTGTGAAGCAGTGCGTGCTAGGCCAGTGCTGGTTGCATGGCTGCTCTTGGCAGCTGTGAGGTGAGTGCTGCATGAGGCCCTGGCAGGCATTTGTCAGTGTGGGAAGGTGCTGTTTGTGCTTGGGAGGTGCCTTTTGGTGTGGCCATTGGTGCTGTGGCTGTGGCCTTGTGTCCCAGGGGGTGAGAGGCCAGAGCTGGAGGCAGCATTGTGAGGTCACTTGTGCCTCTGTGCCTTGTCGGGCAGTGCTTGGGTGTTGGCTGCTGGTGGTGGTGGTGGTTGTGAGGTGACTTGTGAAGCAGTGCGTGCTAGGCCAGTGCTGGTTGCCTGGCTGCTCTTGGCAGCTGTGAGGTGAGTGCTGCATGAGGCCCTGGCAGGCATGTGTCAGTGTGGGAAGGTGCTGTTTGTGCTTGGGAGGTGCCTTTTGGTGTAGCCATTGGTGCTGTGGCTGGTGCCTTGTGTCCCAGGGTGTGCGAGGCCAGAGCTGGAGGCAGCATTGTGAGGTCACTTGTGCCTCTGTGCCTTGGCAGGCAGTACTCGGGTGTTGGCTGCTGCTGGTGGTGGTGGTTGTGAGGGCACTTGTGAAGCAGTGCATGCTAGGCAGTGCTGGTTGCCTGGCTGCTCTTGGCAGCTGTGAGGTGAGTGCTTTGTGAGGCCCTGGCAGGCATGTGTCAGTGTGGGAAGGTGCTGTTTGTGCTTGGGAGGTGCCTTTTGGTGTAGCCATTGGTGCTGTGGCTGGTGCCTTGTGTCCCAGGGTGTGAGAGGCCAGAGCTGGAGGCAGCATTGTGAGGTCACTTGTGCCTCTTTGCCTTGGCGGGCAGTGCTCAGGTGTTGGCTGCTGGTTGTGGTGGTGGTTGTGAGGTGACTTGTGAAGCAGTGCGTGCTAGGCCAGTGCTGGTTGCCTGGCTGCTCTTGGCAGCTGTGAGCTGAGTGCTGCATGAGGCCCTGGCAGGCATTTGTCAGTGTGGGAAGGTGCTGTTTGTGCTTGGGAGGTACCTTTTGGTGGCCATTGGTGCTGTGGCTGGTGCTGTACTCCTAGATGGATGTTAGCCCTAGCTTATGTGGTGTCCCAGGGGTGAGAGGCCAGAGCTGGAGGCAGCATTGTGAGGTCACTTGTGCCTCTGTGCCTTGTCGGGCAGTGCTTGGGTGTTGGCTGCTGGTGGTGGTGGTGGTTGTGAGGTGACTTGTGAAGCAGTGCGTGCTAGGCCAGTGCTGGTTGCCTGGCTGCTCTTGGCAGCTGTGAGGTGAGTGCTGCATGAGGCCCTGGCAGGCATGTGTCAGTGTGGGAAGGTGCTGTTTGTGCTTGGGAGGTGCCTTTTGGTGTGGCCATTGGTGCTGTGGTTGGGGCCTTGGGGCCCAGGGTGTGCGAGGCCAGAGCTGGAGGCAGCATTGTGAGGTCACTTGTGCCTCTGTGCCTTGGCGGGCAGTGCTAGGGTGTTGGCTGCTGGTGGTGGTGGTTGTGAGGTGACTTGTGAAGCAGTGCGTGCTAGGCCAGTGCTGGTTGCCTGGCTGCTCTTGGCAGCTGTGAGGTGAGTGCTGTGTGAGGCCCTGGCAGGCATGTGTCAGTGTGGGAAGGTGCTGTTTGTGCTTGGGAGGTGCCTTTTGTTGTGGCCATTGGTGCTGTGGCTGGTGCCTTGTGTCCCAGGGTGTGCGAGGCCAGAGCTGGAGGCAGCATTGTGAGGTCACTTGTGCCTGTGTGCCTTGTCGGGCAGTGCTCGGGTGTTGGCTGCTGCTGGTGGTGGTGGTTGTGAGGTGACTTGTGAAGCAGTGCGTGCTAGGCCAGTGCTGGTTGCCTGGCTGCTCTTGGCAGCTGTGAGGTGATTGCTGCATGAGGCCCTGGCAGGCATTTGTCAGTGTGGGAAGGTGCTGTTTGTGCTTGGGAGGAACCTTTTGGTGTGGCCATTGGTGCTGTGGCTGGTGCCTTGTGTCCCAGGGTGTGAGAGGCCAGAGCTGGAGGCAGCATTGTGAGGTCACTTGTGCCTCTGTGCCTTGGCGGGCAGTGCTAGGGTGTTGGCTGCTGGTGGTGGTGGTGGTTGTGAGGTGACTTGTGAAGCAGTGCGTGCTAGGCCAGTGCTGGTTGCATGGCTGCTCTTGGCAGCTGTGAGGTGAGTGCTGCATGAGGCCCTGGCAGGCATTTGTCAGTGTGGGAAGGTGCTGTTTGTGCTTGGGAGGTGCCTTTTGGTGTGGCCATTGGTGCTGTGGCTGGTGCCTTGTGTCCCAGGGGGTGAGAGGCCAGAGCTGGAGGCAGCATTGTGAGGTCACTTGTGCCTCTGTGCCTTGTCGGGCAGTGCTTGGGTGTTGGCTGCTGGTGGTGGTGGTGGTTGTGAGGTGACTTGTGAAGCAGTGCGTGCTAGGCCAGTGCTGGTTGCCTGGCTGCTCTTGGCAGCTGTGAGGTGAGTGCTGCATGAGGCCCTGGCAGGCATGTGTCAGTGTGGGAAGGTGCTGTTTGTGCTTGGGAGGTGCCTTTTGGTGTGGCCATTGGTGCTGTGGTTGGGGCCTTGGGGCCCAGGGTGTGCGAGGCCAGAGCTGGAGGCAGCATTGTGAGGTCACTTGTGCCTCTGTGCCTTGGCGGGCAGTGCTAGGGTGTTGGCTGCTGGTGGTGGTGGTTGTGAGGTGACTTGTGAAGCAGTGCGTGCTAGGCCAGTGCTGGTTGCCTGGCTGCTCTTGGCAGCTGTGAGGTGAGTGCTGTGTGAGGCCCTGGCAGGCATGTGTCAGTGTGGGAAGGTGCTGTTTGTGCTTGGGAGGTGCCTTTTGTTGTGGCCATTGGTGCTGTGGCTGGTGCCTTGTGTCCCAGGGTGTGCGAGGCCAGAGCTGGAGGCAGCATTGTGAGGTCACTTGTGCCTGTGTGCCTTGTCGGGCAGTGCTCGGGTGTTGGCTGCTGCTGGTGGTGGTGGTTGTGAGGTGACTTGTGAAGCAGTGCGTGCTAGGCCAGTGCTGGTTGCCTGGCTGCTCTTGGCAGCTGTGAGGTGAGTGCTGCATGAGGCCCTGGCAGGCATGTGTCAGTGTGGGAAGGTGCTGTTTGTGCTTGGGAGGTGCCTTTTGGTGTGGCCATTGGTGCTGTGGCTGGTGCCTTGTGGCACAGGGGGTGAGAGGCCAGAGCTGGAGGCAGCATTGTGAGGTCACTTGTGCCTCTGTGCCTGGGCAGGCAGTGTTTGGGTGTTGGCTGCTGGTGGTGGTGGGTTGTGAGGTGACTTGTGAAGTAGTGCGTGCTAGGCCAGTGCTGGTTGCCTGGCTGTTCTTGGCAGCTGTGAGGTGAGTGCTGCATGAGGCCCTGGCAGGCATGTGTCAGTGTGGGAAGGTGCTGTTTGTGCTTGGGAGGTGCCTTTTGGTGTGGCCATTGGTGCTGTGGCTGGTGCCTTGTGGCACAGGGGGTGAGAGGCCAGAGCTGGAGGCAGCATTGTGAGGTCACTTGTGCCTCTGTGCCTGGGCAGGCAGTGTTTGGGTGTTGGCTGCTGGTGGTGGTGGTTGTGAGGTGACTTGTGAAGCAGTGCGTGCTAGGCCAGTGCTGGGTTGCCTGGCTGCTCTTGGCAGCTGTGAGGTGAGTGCTGCATGAGGCCCTGGCAGGCATGTGTCAGTGTGGGAAGGTGCTGTTTGTGCTTGGGAGGTGCCTTTTGGTGTGGCCATTGGTGCTGTGGCTGGTGCCTTGTGTCCCAGGGGGTGCGAGGCCAGAGCTGGAGGCAGCATTGTGAGGTCACTTGTGCCTCTGTGCCTTGGCGGGCAGTGCTAGGGTGTTGGCTGCTGCTGGTGGTGGTGGTTGTGAGGTGACTTGTGAAGCAGTGCGTGCTAGGCCAGTGCTGGTTGCCTGGCTGCTCTTGGCAGCTGTGAGGTGAGTGCTGCATGAGGCCCTGGCAGGCATGTGTCAGTGTGGGAAGGTGCTGTTTGTGCTTGGGAGGTGCCTTTTGGTGTAGCCATTGGTGCTGTGGCTGGTGCCTTGTGTCCCAGGGTGTGCGAGGCCAGAGCTGGAGGCAGCATTGTGAGGTCACTTGTGCCTCTGTGCCTTGGCGGGCAGTACTCGGGTGTTGGCTGCTGCTGGTGGTGGTGGTTGTGAGGGCACTTGTGAAGCAGTGCATGCTAGGCCAGTGCTGGTTGCCTGGCTGCTCTTGGCAGCTGTGAGGTGAGTGCTGCATGAGGCCCTGGCAGGCATGTGTCAGTGTGGGAAGGTGCTGTTTGTCCTTGGGAGGTGCCTTTTGGTGTAGCCATTGGTGCTGTGGCTGGTGCCTTGTGTCCCAGGGGGTGAGAGGCCAGAGCTGGAGGCAGCATTGTGAGGTCATTTGTGCCTCTGTGCCTTGTCGGGCAGTGCTCGGGTGTTGGCTGCTGCTGGTGGTGGTGGTTGTGAGGGCACTTGTGAAGCAGTGTGTGCTAGGCCAGTGCTGGTTGCCTGGCTGCTCTTGGCAGCTGTGAGGTGAGTGCTGCATGAGGCCCTGGCAGGCATTTGTCAGTGTGGGAAGGTGCTGTTTGTGCTTGGGAGGTACCTTTTGGTGTGGCCATTGGTGCTGTGGCTGGTGCCTTGTGTCCCAGGGTGTGAGAGGCCAGAGCTGGAGGCAGCATTGTGAGGTCACTTGTGCCTCTGTGCCTTGGCGGGCAGTGCTAGGGTGTTGGCTGCTGGTGGTGGTGGTGGTTGTGAGGTGACTTGTGAAGCAGTGCGTGCTAGGCCAGTGCTGGTTGCCTGGCTGCTCTTGGCAGCTGTGAGGTGAGTGCTGCATGAGGCCCTGGCAGGCATGTGTCAGTGTGGGAAGGTGCTGTTTGTGCTTGGGAGGTGCCTTTTGGTGTAGCCATTTGTGCTGTGGCTGTGGCCTTGTGGCACAGTGTGTGCAAGGCCAGAGCTGGAGGCAGCATTGTGAGGTCACTTGTGCCTCTGTGCCTGGGCAGGCAGTGCTTGGGTGTTGGCTGCTGCTGGTGGTGGTGGTTGTGAGGGCACTTGTGAAGCAGTGCGTGCTAGGCCAGTGCTGGTTGCCTGGCTGCTCTTGGCAGCTGTGAGGTGAGTGCTGCATGAGGCCCTGGCAGGCATTTGTCAGTGTGGGAAGGTGCTGTTTGTGCTTGGGAGGTACCTTTTGGTGTGGCCATTGGTGCTGTGGCTGGTGCCTTGTGTCCCAGGGTGTGAGAGGCCAGAGCTGGAGGCAGCATTGTGAGGTCACTTGTGCCTCTGTGCCTTGGCGGGCAGTGCTAGGGTGTTGGCTGCTGGTGGTGGTGGTGGTTGTGAGGTGACTTGTGAAGCAGTGCGTGCTAGGCCAGTGCTGGTTGCATGGCTGCTCTTGGCAGCTGTGAGGTGAGTGCTGCATGAGGCCCTGGCAGGCATTTGTCAGTGTGGGAAGGTGCTGTTTGTGCTTGGGAGGTGCCTTTTGGTGTGGCCATTGGTGCTGTGGCTGGTGCCTTGTGTCCCAGGGTGTGAGAGGCCAGAGCTGGAGGCAGCATTGTGAGGTCACTTGTGCCTCTGTGCCTTGTCGGGCAGTGCTTGGGTGTTGGCTGCTGGTGGTGGTGGTTGTGAGGTGACTTGTGAAGCAGTGCGTGCTAGGCCAGTGCTGGTTGCCTGGCTGCTCTTGGCAGCTGTGAGGTGAGTGCTGTGTGAGGCCCTGGCAGGCATGTGTCAGTGTGGGAAGGTGCTGTTTGTGCTTGGGAGGTGCCTTTTGTTGTGGCCATTGGTGCTGTGGCTGGTGCCTTGTGTCCCAGGGTGTGCGAGGCCAGAGCTGGAGGCAGCATTGTGAGGTCACTTGTGCCTGTGTGCCTTGTCGGGCAGTGCTTGGGTGTTGGCTGCTGCTGGTGGTGGTGGTTGTGAGGTGACTTGTGAAGCAGTGCGTGCTAGGCCAGTGCTGGTTGCCTGGCTGCTCTTGGCAGCTGTGAGGTGATTGCTGCATGAGGCCCTGGCAGGCATTTGTCAGTGTGGGAAGGTGCTGTTTGTGCTTGGGAGGAACCTTTTGGTGTGGCCATTGGTGCTGTGGCTGGTGCCTTGTGTCCCAGGGTGTGCGAGGCCAGAGCTGGAGGCAGCATTGTGAGGTCACTTGTGCCTCTGTGCCTTGGCGGGCAGTACTCGGGTGTTGGCTGCTGCTGGTGGTGGTGGTTGTGAGGGCACTTGTGAAGCAGTGCATGCTAGGCCAGTGCTGGTTGCCTGGCTGCTCTTGGCAGCTGTGAGGTGAGTGCTGTGTGAGGCCCTGGCAGGCATGTGTCAGTGTGGGAAGGTGCTGTTTGTGCTTGGGAGGTGCCTTTTGGTGTGGCCATTGGTGCTGTGGCTGGTGCCTTGTGTCCCAGGGGGTGAGAGGCCAGAGCTGGAGGCAGCATTGTGAGGTCACTTGTGCCTCTGTGCCTTGTCGGGCAGTGCTTGGGTGTTGGCTGCTGCTGGTGGTGGTGGTTGTGAGGTGACTTGTGAAGCAGTGCGTGCTAGGCCAGTGCTGGTTGCCTGGCTGCTCTTGGCAGCTGTGAGGTGAGTGCTGCATGAGGCCCTGGCAGGCATGTGTCAGTGTGGGAAGGTGCTGTTTGTGCTTGGGAGGAACCTTTTGGTGTGGCCATTTGTGCTGTGGCTGTGGCCTTGTGGCACAGTGTGTGCAAGGCCAGAGCTGGAGGCAGCATTGTGAGGTCACTTGTGCCTCTGTGCCTGGGCAGGCAGTGCTTGGGTGTTGGCTGCTGCTGGTGGTGGTGGTTGTGAGGGCACTTGTGAAGCACTGCGTGCTAGGCCAGTGCTGGTTGCCTGGCTGCTCTTGGCAGCTGTGAGGTGAGTGCTGCATGAGGCCCTGGCAGGCATTTGTCAGTGTGGGAAGGTGCTGTTTGTGCTTGGGAGGTACCTTTTGGTGTGGCCATTGGTGCTGTGGCTGGTGCCTTGTGTCCCAGGGTGTGCGAGGCCAGAGCTGGAGGCAGCATTGTGAGGTCACTTGTGCCTCTGTGCCTTGGCGGGCAGTGCTAGGGTGTTGGCTGCTGGTGGTGGTGGTGGTTGTGAGGTGACTTGTGAAGCAGTGCGTGCTAGGCCAGTGCTGGTTGCCTGGCTGCTCTTGGCAGCTGTGAGGTGAGTGCTGCATGAGGCCCTGGCAGGCATTTGTCAGTGTGGGAAGGTGCTGTTTGTGCTTGGGAGGTGCCTTTTGGTGTGGCCATTGGTGCTGTGGCTGGTGCCTTGTGTCCCAGGGGGTGAGAGGCCAGAGCTGGAGGCAGCATTGTGAGGTCACTTGTGCCTCTGTGCCTTGGCGGGCAGTACTCGGGTGTTGGCTGCTGCTGGTGGTGGTGGTTGTGAGGGCACTTGTGAAGCAGTGCATGCTAGGCCAGTGCTGGTTGCCTGGCTGCTCTTGGCAGCTGTGAGGTGAGTGCTGTGTGAGGCCCTGGCAGGCATGTGTCAGTGTGGGAAGGTGCTGTTTGTCCTTGGGAGGTGCCTTTTGGTGTAGCCATTGGTGCTGTGGCTGGTGCCTTGTGTCCCAGGGGGTGAGAGGCCAGAGCTGGAGGCAGCATTGTGAGGTCACTTGTGCCTCTTTGCCTTGTCGGGCAGTGCTAGGGTGTTGGCTGCTGCTGGTGGTGGTGGTTGTGAGGTGACTTGTGAAGCAGTGCGTGCTAGGCCAGTGCTGGTTGCCTGGCTGCTCTTGGCAGCTGTGAGCTGAGTGCTGCATGAGGCCCTGGCAGGCATTTGTCAGTGTGGGAAGGTGCTGTTTGTGCTTGGGAGGTACCTTTTGGTGTGGCCATTGGTGCTGTGGCTGGTGCCTTGTGTCCCAGGGGGTGAGAGGCCAGAGCTGGAGGCAGCATTGTGAGGTCACTTGTGCCTCTGTGCCTTGTCGGGCAGTGCTTGGGTGTTGGCTGCTGCTGGTGGTGGTGGTTGTGAGGTGACTTGTGAAGCAGTGCGTGCTAGGCCAGTGCTGGTTGCCTGGCTGCTCTTGGCAGCTGTGAGGTGAGTGCTGCATGAGGCCCTGGCAGGCATGTGTCAGTGTGGGAAGGTGCTGTTTGTGCTTGGGAGGTGCCTTTTGGTGTGGCCATTGGTGCTGTGGCTGGTGCCTTGTGTCCCAGGGGGTGCGAGGCCAGAGCTGGAGGCAGCATTGTGAGGTCACTTGTGCCTCTGTGCCTTGTCGGGCAGTGCTCGGGTGTTGGCTGCTGCTGGTGGTGGTGGTTGTGAGGTGACTTGTGAAGCAGTGCGTGCTAGGCCAGTGCTGGTTGCCTGGCTGCTCTTGGCAGCTGTGAGGTGAGTGCTGCATGAGGCCCTGGCAGGTATGTGTCAGTGTGGGAAGGTGCTGTTTGTGCTTGGGAGGTGCCTTTTGGTGTGGCCATTGGTGCTGTGGCTGGTGCCTTGTGTCCAAGGGTGTGCGAGGCCAGAGCTGGAGGCAGCATTGTGAGGTCATTTGTGCCTCTGTGCCTTGTCGGGCAGTGCTTGGGTGTTGGCTGCTGGTGGTGGTGGTGGTTGTGAGGTGACTTGTGAAGCAGTGCGTGCTAGGCCAGTGCTGGTTGCCTGGCTGCTCTTGGCAGCTGTGAGCTGAGTGCTGCATGAGGCCCTGGCAGGCATTTGTCAGTGTGGGAAGGCGCTGTTTGTGCTTGGGAGGTGCCTTTTGGTGTGGCCATTGGTGCTGTGGCTGGTGCCTTGTGTCCCAGGGTGTGCGAGGCCAGAGCTGGAGGCAGCATTGTGAGGTCACTTGTGCCTCTGTGCCTTGGCGGGCAGTGCTAGGGTGTTGGCTGCTGGTGGTGGTGGTTGTGAGGGCACTTGTGAAGCAGTGCGTGCTAGGCCAGTGCTGGTTGCCTGGCTGCTCTTGGCAGCTGTGAGGTGAGTGCTGTGTGAGGCCCTGGCAGGCATGTGTCAGTGTGGGAAGGTGCTGTTTGTGCTTGGGAGGTGCCTTTTGGTGTGGCCATTGGTGCTGTGGCTGGTGCCTTGTGTCCCAGGGGGTGAGAGGCCAGAGCTGGAGGCAGCATTGTGAGGTCACTTGTGCCTCTTTGCCTTGTCGGGCAGTGCTAGGGTGTTGGCTGCTGCTGGTGGTGGTGGTTGTGAGGTGACTTGTGAAGCAGTGCGTGCTAGGCCAGTGCTGGTTGCCTGGCTGCTCTTGGCAGCTGTGAGCTGAGTGCTGCATGAGGCCCTGGCAGGCATTTGTCAGTGTGGGAAGGTGCTGTTTGTGCTTGGGAGGTACCTTTTGGTGTGGCC